>NW_026262593.1:60724317-61324317 GCF_021869535.1 Mytilus californianus | reverse complement strand
CAATCTAGATTGATGGGGACAAATTTTTGTCATTGTACATGTTGTTTTGCAATGTTGCTGTCATTTGTATTATACAATCCACCCTGACATCAAAATATTGCTGATTTACTATGCGGCTTTATAGATCTATATAATAAAGTGAAAATATTATGGTCAGTTTTGGTTGATGAGTTAAATAATTTTGTTATATGAGTCAGCCTGAGGTATCAAAATTACTGAAATTTTGTAGCGAGACAATATTTTTAATAAAAGGAGGGCAAAAATATTTCCAAATTTTTTAACCCTATATAAATTAACAGATTGACACACTCCCCATTTCGATTCTCAATTTTATAATTATAAGTGCAAATATGGTCAGTTTTGGTTGATGCTTAAAATAATTTTGTTGTACATGTTGTACATGTACCAGTCATCCTGAAGTATTCATTTTTGGCATTGTTTGTCGATTTTATCTGAAAACCAAGTTTATAAGATTTACGATACATGTTAAAACCGATAATAATAGCATTGTAACCAATATCGTTTTTAATTTATAGATAGGCAGATCGCGGATAAATTTGCATTACAAGCAAAGTTTTATGCGTACTTTATTTACAAATACATGTATATATATTTAATCTGTATTGTTTATATAACCATCATAGGTATGACCACGGAGATTTTAATTTTATACATTAATTTACAATATTGTGATCAAAATTCGTTTTTTAAATCAAATAAATAATTTTGTAGTCGCACGCTTTCTTTGAAATTTAATTGCATTATGGGTAATTTCGGATCGTGTAAATAGAATGGGGAATGGTGTATGGTGTAATGTGTAAGGTGTATGGTGCAAAGGTGTAACGTGTATGGTGTAATGGCACAAGGTGTATGGTGTAATGGTGTATGGTGAATGGTGTAATGGTGTATGGTGTGAGTGGGAAGTTTACACCATCCAAGGACTGTATACATGACATCATACAAAAGTTTATAATAAAAATGTTGACAGGGACAACCGGTGTAAAATATGCTTTTAAGCCTCGATATATACGAAAACCTAACATGTGACATTTTTTAACATATGAATAAATGTAAAATGTTAAATGACTTCAGCTTAACATTACTTAATTAATTAAGACAAGCATTTTAAATGCAGTATCCAAAAGCAAATCACCAAAATGCAATTGCTGTTAATATGAACCTCGGGTGATTTGAATACATTCATAAGGTCATTTAAACTTCTACGTATTCTGACAGGTTATCATCTTTAATATAGTCAACACGCGGTTGTTAAAAAAAACACAGTTTATTTTTTTTAATTGTTTATAATTTTACAGGAATTTTTCTTTATATGAATAGCGATATAATTACGTGTTTTATCGAGCGGCTTTATTCTACCATTCGGTCATTATTGATTTGGTTATAACTATGATGCAAATGAGGAGGTATAATTTATATACGACAGAATTGCAATGATGAACATTTGGGATTCAATTTTCATTGTTCAATAAAAGAAAATTACACATTTAATGTGTATTAGATCTAAATAATAACCTACCCGAAACAACGATGGTAACATCACATTTTTACTGTTTTTTGTTGCTCTGTTACTATTTTGTTAAGTGGTTGTTTAGACTTGTTTGTCTTATCGTTGTTTTTCAGGTTTTTACTGTTCCAAATATCATTTATTGTGATTATAAAATAACATAAATATATTACTCCATTATCGAAAGCAGATTCGCAGATCTCAATCAGTCGCATTAGAGATCAATCTAACCTGTACCGAAACATCGGCGAACAAACTGCATCGTAGACTTCAGAACTTAAACAGTAAATTATCCGTTGAAAATGAAGAAGCTAAGTTTTCAATTCCCTCAGGCATAGTTTACATAAGATAAATTTATTCATATAGTTATTTACGTGTGTCTTATACTTTCAAATATTTGGGTTTGAGCCAGCCTGATGAAAGTAAATACAGAAATTAAGCAAATAATATATTCATTTACAAGTAACCTCAGGATCTTTGCTGAAAATAATATGTATAAAATTCTATACAGTCCTGTTGCAAGGAATATTACAAATGAATGTGAATCATAACTTTTTTTCTTTAAATAAGTCTGTGGAATCTAGATACGAGATAAACTGGATATTTTTCACAATTGTTTGCTTTATAATAAATATAACCCTAAAAGATATCAAATATCAGATTTTATGTCTACACAGGAAAGGAAAACAAATTACCAGTAATATATATGGACTGTTTTGTATTGAATATATAGCTTCGGCTGCAATGTTGAAAAAACGTTATCCTACAACTATGCACAATAACACCAGGCATCAATGATAGAGAAAGTCAATACTCATAAATCAATATTTCTTTACAACATTATGACAAAACAAAAGTTAATCTAGCATAAAGTTGACAGTAAGAGGCATATTCGTATTTATGTATCGACGAGGAAGACAGATACCGGAAGATCAAAACCGAACGTATATTACAAATAAAAAATGTTATGAAACATTGAAGTCTAGTTCGACATGAAAAAATGTATAACAATTCTGAATATTCATTATAACAAACTTTTGCCCATATACATTCAAACACTAGTACACTTTATATTTACTGTTGTTTATAAATATATATATATATATATATATATATATATTGTTATCAAATGCCAATAATTCAAACTCATTAAAAACTTAGGGAAACGTATTTTTATACGAAGAAAATATGATATGAAATCGAAATAATGATTCATATATTGCATTACATAACACTATCAATTAAGTTAAAGATATATGTCGTTGGTGGTATTATTAAATGTTGAGAACTGTTGATATAAAGAAAAAGTACAATTATAGGGATCAAAGGCATATTACATTTGGCCAACATTAATAGAATATGGTAACTTTTGAAAACTTTTGTAACAAGTGAATTCCGACAGCAGATTTTTTTAACAGTAGCTTTTTAATTATTAGTATAAAACATTGGGAGATTTTACTTCAATAATCTTTGCAGATGATAGTTTCATATTCATTCTTCCTAAATAAAAAGAAAGATTTAAGTCTGACAAAGAGAACTATCTATTAAAACCAAGAATTGGTTTTGAAAAGATATTACAAAAACAGTAGAATAGAGGTTCCTTGATTATTTTGTAAAGATGTGACATAAAAGGAAATAAAGAGTTATCGGATCTTTCAGACAGGTGTCATGTCATTGATTGTTGATAAGTCTATATTTCGGTATATTTAGTTATGGTTTTTTCGTGTAAGTTGTACCTGCATATAAATAAACGCACGAATGAATAACAACACATTTTCGAATTTATGATCAGAGCGAATTAACGTAACATTCTAAGGCATACATTTGTGATTTTACTTTTTCAAACTAATTAACTACTAGTACCTGAATGAACTAAATATTAAATAAGCAGATGAAGTATGATTGCGTCAACGCGACAACTATCCCCGATACCAACGATACCATATGATATAGATGTTAGCAACTAAAGGTCGCATAGCCTTCAATAATAAGCAAAACCCATATCTCAAAGCAAGCTATAACAGGCCCAAACAAATGTAAAACAATTATGAATGTTCATTGCTACAATCTTTCATATATATATTCTCACAATATGTCTCTTTATATTTATTCCTCTAAGTCGAAAGTGGGATGCCCATTTGGCTGTGCGTGATGTTTATGTAGGCCTGTATTATAGTATATTAAGCTAAAATTTAGATCATATTCTATTGATTAACCGAACTTTGAGAATAGGAATGCGACTTCCTTTGTTTGTATGGGGATAGATTCCCGAACAAATGTACTTGCATCTAATAAAGCGACAGTTTTTATTACTTTCGTTGTGGGCCATATATCATTGGGAAGTCATATAATATATTGCTTTATCCGTAAATGTAAGTAAATACATTCCAAAATTTTAAATATGTTGAATAAGTATAAAATGATTTTAAAGTTATATCTTTTTATCGTTTTACCGAGTTTGATATGTACATGAGTTAAAGTTTTAGTAAAGTGACCTTTTGTGTGAATTTTAAAAACTGTCTTTTGTTCAAATATTTGAATTAGCTCTCGTCGTAATACAGCCCTTTTGTGCTAATGTGGCGGAAGGAAATCACAAATAAATCAATCAATTTCAACAAAAGATTTAAATGCCAAGTGACAGTTATATTAACGAACAATTATGTTTTATTAGCAATACTCGATTAGTTACCTTTAACTATAAACTTTAATTTAACAAAAGAATTACAATCATCTAATCAAATTGGTTTAGATCTTATTTCGTAATAAGACACCGTTATCAAAAATCCTTTGTTAACTGTATCTTTAAACCTATAACATAACTCAGCAAATGCTTATTGATACTCGAAACTGGTATTATCATGTTCTTGTTTGCATAAATTTACCATGTTAAAATTTAGATTTTCCACCTTACAATGTATGGTAATTACGAGTGTCTACCAAAAACCAATGTACAATGTAACTTTAAGTTACCATTTTGATATAGATGTGTTCAATTCCCAAGTGCAAACTAAATAAATAATGTCAAAAAGTACACAACGATATGTTTTTGAACTTCAGTATTATATTTGTATCTTATGGATTTGAACGATTGAATGATAAGTCAGTAAAATGTTTTCAGACATGTATTAGTTTTGATTATCAAACGTTTCGCTAGATGACTAATAACAACTGAGATTTTCAATTGAAAAAAGGACAATTAGTATAGTCACATCTTGCATCCATAGATCCTAGTTTGAAGTAGTTCATTGTGTCAGTATAAAGAGTAAAATAATGTCGGCAGAAAAAAATCACATTCCATTTAGATATATGTAATGTAAAAACTCAAACTTAAGACATTTCTAAGATTTGTTTCGTTTTGTATTAATAAAATTATAACAACAAGGTAGCCAGTAGTGATGTACAATTAGTACCCATTAAAATAAAAACTATTTGTTCAAATATACAGACATGTTACTGGTGATCGGGCAATGCACCAATAATAATGGAACGCAATTATATGGCAACAGTAAAAACAATCGATCTATCAATGTTTTTTGGTATATCATATTTCGTGTATTTGTTGTTGGAGAAATATTATTTTCAAATTTTAAGACATTTGTATCTATGATTATAATTTTTTGGAGATAATATAAAAACAATTATATAAACTATTATTGCCAATAATGCAATCATTCAGTAAAGACTGAATTACGTGATAATCACTGTTTCATGAGAAAATGTAGTCGATTTTTCAAAATAAGCGAGAGTACAAAAATATGATCTACAATTAAACTGTATTTAACAGATTTCAATGGCTGTGCAACCAATCCCTGAATGCCGATTGACAATCTTAAAGAAAGATATATGTTTTAATAGCAATACTTATTTATCGATCAACAGTTTCTATTATTACAAAGTTTAATTGAACGATAGAGTCACAATAATCCATTCAAATGAATTTACAAATTATTGACAAATAAGACACTTTAATGAAATATTATTTGTTAATTTTATCTTTTTTAAAAATAATCTATTGAATGTTAGTATCATATTTTCACATTTTTACACCTGAATGATGATGTGTCAACATTCATTTTGTTTTTACATTTTGACAGGAATTGCATTTTAACCCCTTATGTATCTTGATGATGGTGTATATCATGCTTGATACATTATTGGATAATAAAATTACTCAGTTCCGTCTTAAGTTCATGAAACGTAATTCACATGTCATATCGCTGTTTTCTCACATTGGTTATCTTTGTGCAATTCATATAATTAAGATACAAATGGTTAATTACAATATATTTGCAGTATTTGACGATATGGGTTTTTTTTTTAAATATGATTCTTGTTGGGATGGATCTATATATTTTCCTTCCTTTTTCTGTACTAGGACCGGTCGAAGCGGTTATTCAACCTGAAGTATGTTAACTTATACCAGTCCAAATAACTGGTTATGATGTACAGATTAGGACTGCATCCATCACGCTCACTTGTTGTCTTTCCTTAAAAATCCAATGGCAAATGTTCATGCATGGTTTTGTTTAAGTAAAAAGGAAAATCTCAACATAATGCCTGTTTGATATAAATCAAAATAATACTTCACACATTTCTTGCGTCAGAAGGACTTTCCTGGATCGACGTTTATCAGGGACGCTCAAACCCAAACATTTGAAAGCGAGGACTGTATACATACGCTGAAAATTTAGAAGCTATGTGATCGAAAGGGACCTAAAACAAATGGCCAAATTCGTCTTTGGTATACTGTGTCTGTTGGAACTTTAGATAATGTATAAATCATGTTAGTGCCGAGGACCGACTACTGAGCGTTTGATACACTCAGGGACTAACAGTCAACCAGAAGCGGTTTCGACCCAGCACTAGTAAATGAAAATAACAACTGACAAATGACATGCTTACGAAGTGGACGGATTTTCAAGAGAACGCTATATAATGTGAAAGATATCCCAACAACGTATTCTTTGCAATATCGCAGAATAAATATAGAGGTCTGGTAGTTGTCGTCTTATTACTGATTTTTTTCGGAATACACGCTTGTTGATGTCTTTTATTTTAAAAGTTTAAAAGAAGTTTAAATGTAATTTAATAACAAGTTAGTCTATAACAAATATCATTTTTTTGTTCAAATCGTCCAAAACGTTTAACATGTTTAAGTTTAAATAAATATTATAATCCGTAACATATAGTAGAGAACAGAAATGCATTTCAATCAATCATTGTTTTATTATAACAAGTATTATGAATTAAGTCCTCCATTGTTTAACATTCTGTACGTAAGGTATGGGTTTATAACTACTATTTCTGACAATAGCTTTTATGGCACAAAATACTTAAGATGTTTCTGTACGTAAGGTATGGGTTGTACGTTACCAATATTTGTTTTACAATACGTTGCTTCTGCACGGTAGGTCAACTGGAATTGAAAGCAATGTTTTTTTTTTCGGGTTAATATCCACTAGAAATGGAGGTTTTATTGGATATGGACACACATTCGGTTCATTTCAGGTCCCTCCGAAGTATTGTAACAAGGGTTCAAAAACTAGCAGAGTAAGTGATTCTTACATTTGATAATCATTTAGGGTCTTCAACCAAAAAATTGACCCAGGGTTTCCGCTTGCGGTCGCATTATTGCGAAAACAAATTAATATTGGCGAAAGAATTGTAACAGTTTGATCTGGTTTATTATTTTCGGACGTCTTTTTTTCCTTTCTCGGTCAACACTTGACTTTATAACCCTGAACTGGTCACACGTTTCGATTTTGAAAGCAAATCAGAAATCAACTGATTATTAAAAGGAGAATACATGCATTTGATAGTTTTAATAAACTAAATATAACTGTTTAATTATAACTTTACAATTGTTTTAGCGCTTCTATTTTACACATAGTTTTCACTTTATCTTTCAACGATGGTCCGAAAAAGAATTTTTTTTTTGAAATAAGCACAAAATTTAGAAACATCTCTGATTATATTGAGAGCCCTTCAACTGGACAGGAAGAATCTGTTAACTGATTGAGGACAAATTGAGACCTATTGATGGGGGCAGTAAGAAAGTGTAAATGCATTTGTAATATAGGTTTACAGTATGATAATGAAAAATGTGTATATATGATTACCATTTTTGAAGAAATATATATGCAAACACTCAGATCTAGGGAATTTATTGTTTTGTCTTTTGTAAAAATAGAACCACAAGATGTCGAGGTCTGTTGCGTTCACAATAAGTACCAATTTTAACCAAACTGTTTGCCTGTACCAAGTCAGGAATATGACAATTGTTTTCTATTTATTTGGGTATATAGATATTTGCGCGTTTGATTTTGTCAGATTTAATCGACTTCCTCCTTTTTGTATATGCTTTGGAGTTCTTCTTTTTAAAAACTTTTAATATATATTTGTCTACAAAATTCGTCAAATATTATGCTGTCGATGTAAAATACTAATATTTTGTTGATGTCATCCTCTGTGTATTTGTTGTTGGAACAATATAGTTTTTTGCAAAGTGTAAGAAATGTGTATCTTCAATTCCCATTATTTTGGTAGAAAATATAAAAATAGATACGCTGTGGGATCGCCAATGAGACAATCATTCACCTTAGATCAAGGGAAGTGAAACATTGTTTTAATGAGATGTAGTCGATTACAATTAGGCAGGGGGAAATATGCAGTAGTTAACAAAATATGCGATATAAAATATTTGGAGATAAAAAAATTGTACAAATTTATCTGTACTAAAATGATTGCAACCAACTCAAAATAGCGACAGTGCATCCCGGCTTCCTCCGCCAATATTAACTAACCGCCACGATATTTCAAGCAGTGCTGACAATGGCGTTAAGAACAAACAATCAAACAACAAATATTTTCTTCGGTGTATTTGTTGTTGGAATAATGTTCTTTACAAAGAGTAAGAAATTTGTATCTACGATTCTCATTTAGTAGATAATATTTAAAAAAAGTATAGATGTATAGTAGTCCTTTGTTAATTTATGTATCATGTCATTTTGCTTAGTTTCTTTTGTTACCTATTCTGAAATCGGACTCGGCCTTCTTTTAAACTGAGTTTTACTGTGCGTATTGCTGTGTGTTTGTTTTTTCTACATTGGCTAGAGGTATAGGGGGGTGGGTTTGAGATCTCACTAAACATGTTTAACCCCGCCGCATTTTTGCGCCTGTCCCAAGTCAGGATCCTCTGGCCTTTGTTAGTCTTGTATGATTTTCACTTTCAGTTCATTAATATGTTTTAGAGTTAAGTATGACGTCATTATTCACTGAACAAGTACACATTTTTGTTTAAGGGCCAGCTGAAGCGGGCCTCCGGTGCGGGATTTTCTAGCCGTGTTGAAGACCAATAGGTGGCCTTCGGCTGTTTTCTGCTCGTGGTCGGGTTGTTGTCTTTTTGACACATTCCAAATTTCCATTCTTAATTTTATGTATGCGCTACCATAGCTAATGCCACTAGCAATCAGTAGAGACTAACGGACGTGATAATCACTTTTTGATGGAAAGATGTAGTCGACTTTTTCAAATGAGCGAGAGTAACAGAGTGGAAAAAAATATGAGATATAGTTTATACTGTTTTAATTATAAAAATAAGAAGATGTGGTATGATTGCAAATGAGACAACTCTCTACAAGAGACCAAATGACAAAGAAATTAACAACTATAGGCCACAGTGCGGCCTTGAACAATTAGCGAAGCCCATACCGCATAGTCAGCTATAAATGGCCCTAAAAAGACAAATGTAAAAATAATTAAAGACAAGTTAAATAATTTCAATAATACGAGATGTGAAATAAAGTATAATTTAAGTACGAATAGTTAATATATTTTAGCAGTTTTTGACGGTCTGTATTTTTTAATTATGATTGTTGGGATTGGTACATATTTGTTCCTTCCCTTTTCGGTACTAGGACCGGTCGAAGCACTCGTTAAACCTGTCGCATATTAAGTTATGCCAGCCCAAAAAAACTGGTTATCATGTTAACTTACTGTAAAGGTTAGGACCACCCATCACGTTCACTTGTTGTCAAAATTAGTTGATTATTTATTAGCTTATTTTTCTATCATTAAAGTTCAATGGCAAATTTTCATGCATTGTTTTGTCTTAAGAAAAAACCAAAATTTCAACATTATGCCAGTTAATATAATTCAATAATATAAATCAAATAAATGCTTTTCAACTTTTATGCGTCAGAAACACTTTACTGAATTGAAGTTCATCCGGAACGCTCAAACCCAAACATTTGAAAGCGAGGACTGTATACATACGCTGAAAGTTTAGAAGGTAAGTGATCATAAGGGACCTAAAAAAAAGCCAAATTCGTCTTAAGTATACTGTGTCTGTTGGAACTTTAGATAATGTATAAATCATGTTAGTGCCTTGGGCCGACTACTGAGAGATGATACACTCAGGGACTAACAGTCAACCAGAAGCGGTTTCGACCCAGCACTAGTAAACAACTGACAAATGTCTTGCTTACAATTGGATGGATTTTCAAGAGAACGCTCTATAATGTGAAATATATTCCAACAACGTATTCCTTGCGATATCGTGGAATAAATATGGCGGTCTGGTAGTTGTCGTCTTGTTCCTTGAATTTTTGGAATACGCACTTGTTGATGCCTTTTGGTTTAATGTTTTTACAAGTTATAAATAATTTTACAGGCAGCATTTATTGCATAATACAAAAAAATGTCCGATAATATCTTTTATGGAACAAATACTTAAGAACTTTAAATGTAATTGAATAACAAATTTGGTCTTTAACAAATATCAGTCAATTGTATTGAAATGTTCAAATCGTCACAAAAGTTTAAAGTTTAAATAAATCCGTGACATATAGTAGAGATTATTCATGTAATTCAATCATTGTTCTATTTTTATGAAGCAAATCCTCCTTTGTTTAACATTGTGTACTTGAGGTATAGGTTTAGAATTAGATTTCTGATAATATCTTTTATGGCACAAGCTACTGAAGAATATTATGTACCTGAGGTATGGGTTAGACGTTATCAATACTTGTTTTACAAAATGTTGGTTCCGCACGATAGTTCAACTAAGATTTCAAGCAATATATAAATAAGAAGATGTGGTATGATTGCCAATGAAAAAATCTTAAAAAGAGACCAAACGACACAGAAATAAACAAGTATTGATCACCGTACAGCCTTCAACAATGGGTTAAACTCATGTTTGATTTTGTTAAATTCAACTCCGAAAAAAAAATATATAGCGAACGGAAAAACCCCGAGCCAAATGTTTTGTTTAAGACCCAAAAGGATTATTGATACTCATGTTTTTGTTAAATTCCACTAGAAAAAAGAGATTTATGATTGGGACAGACATTCGGATCATTTAGGTCCCTCCCAGAATTGATTAAAGGGATCAAAAACGAGCAGAATAGGTAACTTACTTCTGAGAATCAATAATTCCTTTCGGGGATTCAACCAAACAATTGACCCGGGGTTTTTCCGCGCGAGATCGCATTATTACATATTGCGAAAAAAATAATCATTATAGGCAAACCTTTTTTGCAAAAGAATTATAACAGTTCGTCGTAGTCATTCTTGTTAATAATTTTCACTTCTCGGTCAAAAAGTCAACTTTTTAACCTTGAATTTGTCGCACGTTTCGATTTTGACAGATTATAAAAAATAAATCCACGCATCTGATAGTTAATAGCAATAAACCAAATATAAGTTTTAACATTATCTTTCAACGATGGTCAGGAAAAGAAAGTTGTTTTATAACAAGTCCAAGTTTAGAAACATCTTTGATTAAATTGTTAGCCCTTTGACTGGAAGAGAAGTATCCTATAAACTGATTGCAGCAATTAAAACTCCGGAACAAACATAAAAGGGACAGTAAGAACGTTTAATTGCATTTGTAATATAGTTTTACAGTATGGCAATGAAAAAAAATTGTATCTATGATTATCAATTATGAAGCACGGCCAAAAAAATAATATTTCAATGAATGAATGAGATTCAAATATTCAAAGCTAAGACATCCTTTCTTTTGTTTTGATATAGATAGAACAACAATCTGTCGAAGCTGTTTGCCTTTACTAAGTCAGAAAGATGACAGTTGTTTTCTATTCGTTCGTTTGGATAGATATTTGAAGGTTTGATTTTGTCAGATTAAATGGACTTCCTACTTTTTGAATTTGCTTTGAAGTTCTTTTTTATCAATACTTTTTATACATATATTTACTTACAAGGCTAGAGAAATATTATGCTTTCGACGTTAAATACAAACATTTTGATGATATCATCTTCTGTGTATTTGTTGTTGAAACAATATAGTTCTTTGCAAAGTGTAAGAAATTTGCTATTATTTTACATAGAAAATATTAAAAAAAGGATATGCTGTGGGATCGCCAATGAAACAATCATTCATCCAAGACCAAAGGAAGTTAAAAGCATTGTTTAATGAGAAGATGTATTTGATTGCAATTGGGTAAGGGAAATAGTGTAAAATAATCAATATAAGATTTTTAGAGATACAAAAATAATACAAATTAAACTGTACTAAAATGATTGCAACCAACTCGAAAAAGCGATTTACAATAAAGAGACATTAATGTTTTAACAATACCCATTTATCAGTCATCTGTTCTTTTTATAGCAATCATTAAACTAAAGAGTCACAATAATCAAATCAAATACGTTTAAAAATAATTGAGATATGACACAATTGTTATTTGTTAACTTTTAATTTTTTAACCTATAAGAGACCTGAGTAAGTGCCTATGTATTATTGCTACTGGTATTATCATTACATTTGAAGATTGCTCTTAATCAAATTATTGTTGACATTAATTCACCGTGTTTAATTTAAAAATTTTCGCCTTACTATATCATGTTTGGTGATTACAAGTGTCCTTCTGATATTAATATAACAATACCATTGTGATATATACTACTTAAAGAAGCTATACTTTCATGGAGATTTAATAACGGTCAAACTTTGAGGGTTCAATTGTTTGTGGAAATGCTCGAAATGATCTAAAATTAACAGCATTCCTGTTTTAAAGAATGTTGAATGATTAAAGACAACTAAAAAATATGAAATACAAAATATTGGTGATTTCATGTGCTTTGGAAGGCTAAGCCGATCCTGCTTCACATGTGTCACTCGTCCTTATACTTGTTTCACTTCTTAACAATTTTTTTTGGGGTCCTTAGGTGGCCTGTTGCAAGTTTAAATGTCTGAACCTATCGAATATAGCGTCATTCTCCAGTGGCAGTTCAACTTTTTCCAACCTTCATCCCGGACGGCCTCTTTCAGTGGAACTACTAATTTTTTGTTGTTGTTGTTAATTTGCTTTCGTCCTGCAAAGGCATGCCATATTTGACATTAGACGTTAAGCAAACATCAATCATTCCTTATTCATCTTTCTTATTATGCATATGTTGACTTTATGCAGTCAGGATTCTACTTCGTCAAAATTATCTTCCCATTACGCCACGTAATTTTTGTAATCGTAAAAATAGAAGCCATTGTAGTGATGACGCGCTGTCAATTTAGCTCTTGAAAACCGATAAATTTATCCGCATAGTATCATTACGATCCTTAAATGCCAGTTGTATTTTAAAAGACAAATGTATCTACTAGCTATTGAGCATCATTAAATGTACTTTTATGCATTGGGTCAACTTAAAACTATTGTCTGATCGGTTGTTAAGGGGAATTTTCGAAAGTTCAAATATATTTTAAAAAATTCTAATTAATTATTTCGTGGAAGGGCAGAGTAAAAATTTCAGAGGTTGAAGACTAATTACCCTAGATAACACACACAAATAATTAAGTTTTTTTGAAGTTCTGCATTTTTAAGATCCAACAGAAAAGTTTGCCGTCTAGTACTTTTAGCAAAACATTTGTTATTCGAACACGATAACTCTGTTGTTATGAATCATAAGAAAGGTATTTCACTTGACCCATATATTTTATCTTTTAGTATTGTAAATTTTTAATGTTTTTGTATCAACCTACAGCTTAAATATTAAAAAAAATAGAATCGGAAGCGAGATGATGTATCAAATATTTTACTTTTATACGTTTTCAAGACAGAATAGTCAACTCAAACACGCCTGAACCTAAAAAGGTGTACTCGATTTTCTCTTTTCGATGAAATTATTGCCTATGTTGGGGATTTTTTCCCAAAAAACTGTCACCGGGGGCAGAGATTCAAATTGATGCATTGGGAAGATAAATCTGTTATCTTTCTTTGGAAATTTTTTCGGCGGAATTTATGCTCATGCACGAAAAAGATCCACTAGAATTTGCACCTACCAAAATCGACCGTTTGTGAAATATTTTCTATAATATCAAAGTTTACAAATATGTCGAAGCTTAATTCAATAATTTAAATAAAAACACATACATGAGATACATAAAATACTAGAATAGGCACATTCATTAAACTTTTAAAGCCCATAGAAACAGATGTAAACAATTAAAATTTACTAACTTCGTCTTTTTTACCTTCTCTTAACTAAGGATTCCATTTCTTTCGTTTAATCTCAACTGGGTTTCCGCCTGTATAAATAAAGCATTAAACGTCTTTGTTAAAATGTTTTTTTGGTATATATTTTAGACACAACAACTCTTAATATGTCATCAACAGAAAGACAAGCGGTGCTAGGCAGTTTTGTCATAAGACTATTTCCACAAGTCATGCAAGGTATATTAAAAGAATACATTACTTCAAGAGGATTGACAGAGAAATATAAACAGAAAGACATACGTGCCGTTCTAACGGTTAGTGAAATAGCATTAATGGACAAACTTCCAAATATGGTTGATTTCACAATCGAATTATGCTATAAGATATTACGTTATGAACATTTATTGCCTGAACCGAAGTGTAAGTGGGGAAATGTTCCAAGCGATGAAGACGTTGAAATCATCGATGATATTCAACGAATATTAAATGGAACGAATGAAATTATCAGAATGAAGTCCGACGATATTTCCGAAGACTACTATGAAGAAGTTTGTACTACAACACATGACGTACTAAAGAGGGTAGATAAATTCCTTAATCTGAATACCTGTGTAGAATTGTACCACGCAATTTGCCAATCGAAATTAAATCCTACTGACATAGTTTCAAAACTGAGGGAAGTCAAGCAGGTCAATGGTAACGTATATTAACATAATACTCGTTTACTTTCAAGCAGTTCAATGGTATATATATTAACAATATACTCGTGTACTTCCACAAGAACAGATTTTGTTGTAAAAAAAGCTTCAATATTTGGATACGCTACGATAGCTAAATATTTCAGCGTAAAAGCCAAACAAAGAAAAAAATAATCCCCAGTTGCATTGGTGCAAGAAAGGGTAGAGACGAAAGGGCAGACAACAATAACAAGCATTGCGTAGAGAAACGAAAACTGAGCTACAAGAACCTAACAAAAACGGTGTTAAACTAAGAAGGGTCAGCAGCTCCTGCTCTACTTAGACTCCTGTCATGTTATTGTGTTTAAATATAGTAAAAGGTTACATCCAGTGATAGGCACCCAATAGGCGGATTGGTCAATTGAAGTCTCTTTTTTAATCCTAATAAAAATGTTACTTGTATATTCTTTAAACCCAGCGCTTAAAATGAAAAGAAGGTTTACCAGGACGAACCATAATTGACTGTTATCAGTAGAGACACCGATATAGAAGAGCTCAAAATACAATTCCAACATCTTTAAAGCAAAGCTAGGTCAGGTGTGTGTGTGGGTGATCCGGAAGTGTAAACAGTTCTATAAACCACATAGGCATTAATGTAACAGCTTCCTGGTATAAAAGTAAAATGACAAAAATACCGAACTCCAAGGGAAATTCAAAACGGGAAGTCCTTTATAAAATGGCAAAATCAAGTTCTAACGGATGGAAAACAACTGTCATATACCTGACTTGGTACAGACATTCCCTTATGTTGAAAAGAGGGGATTAAACAGTTTTTTTTAACTAGCTAAACCTCTTACGTGTATGACTTTCGCATAGAATTCCATTATATTGACAACAATGTGTGAGCAAAACAAACAGACATATTAGGAAAAAACGTCAAAAATTGGGGAACAGCAGTCAACATTGTAATTTAATTTTAATCACTATATAAACAAAAATCTGATTCAACAAAGAAACACTAACTGACATAAATCTAACCTGGGCATTTTCTGCAGTAGAATGTATCAATTTGTTATCCGTTGTACTGCTTTTAACGATATCAGGTTTTTTGTAGATATGAATATGATTACAAGAAATGTATTTTATCCAAAGAAGAAACCCAAAGTATTGACGTTATCTGCACATTCAAGAACCCTTACAATAACTCTATGAGGGATCCGTAGGTGGCCTGATGCATTGCAAAATGTCTACCCCTATGCAACTCACTACTGCTTTCCAGTGGCAGTTAAAATTTCACGCCCTTCATTCGGGTTAACCTCTAAAACAGAAAGTTTCTATTATTTAAATGTTAAATGTTCCGATTCCGAGCTTGCATAACCTTTATATATCACTAGACCTAAAGCAATCAATCCAACGAAGATTGAACATCAATTTGAATAATAACTTATCCGAATAAATCTTTTTAAGTCTGTTGAAATAATGCCTCTTAAATAGTATTATATAAATTAGAATTATACTATCTTCCTTTGTAGATTCCCCTTTCCAATCTAGCAAAACCAATAAATTGAAAACAAAGCACAATCAGTGTACCTCTGGAAATTAAATATATATATGTCAACTGTGTATGCTCTAATAATGAGAAACTATCTATATGTGGGTAACAGAGTAAAAATAAGTCTAAGTAGATTATGGGAAAGCAATATGGTTACCTTTGTCTGCTTCCAAATGGCGTGACAATTATCGTGCATGAAAGTGGGGCGTCCGTTTGGTTGTGCAGAATGAGCAAGTACGCTTCATCTTCCGGTCAGAATAGGATGTTGAAAGCGATGCCTCCTGGAAAGAAAGTGCCACGCTCTCCTGACGTTATGAAGCCTTGTAACGATTACATGAGTGTCCTAAGGTAGCGTGTTGCAAGGCTTAATATCTATCCTTGGCCGATATATCCTCATTTACCAGTGACAGTTCAAATGTCCAGACTGTCATCCTGGACAGATCTACCTATTATACTTATTGTTAATATATTCTCGTCCTAAATGCATGAAATGTTTGCCACTGGACGTTAAGCAACCAGAGATCAATCAATCTACAGCATCATATAAAGTGTATTTTAAATCAAAAGACAATCTTTAGAGCACTTAGAAAAAAGTATACCTGCTTAACATAGACATACCTTTCAAATCAGCCAAAGGAACTTATTTTGAATTAATCTGACACACAGCAATAATTGTCCTTTTCGAGATTTGAGTAATTCAGCTTAACACGTGACGCTCTTGATAAAAAATACGATTTTTCGATTCCCGTTGTTAATTGTGCCTTTTTAGATGTGGATGTTTCTTTGGTCTCTTCTTACGGTGTGCATATATCACAGCCTGTTATTTATGCCTGTGTCTGTAGTCGTGGTTTAGATTTCAATGAACGTAATACATGTATTAATACGCCCTTATTTTGCATACTGTAAATCTTGCAAGAATAAAATGGAATATTTCAAAGGACTTTAATCATGTGTTCTCCAATTCCAACAATTACGTAACGTTTCCACTAGATCAATCAAGTAAACGTTTCAGTACAATATGTGAAAAACTTATTTTCGTTAATCCAGTAACACTGGAGTTTGTGTGCCATTTGTGAAACATGCTGAAATGTAACAGTAAATAGTTAAATCCCGAAATTTGATTGCTGTTTTGAAATATTTTACAGGAATTTGTATAATAAGATAAAAAAAATGTGGTATTTCAATCACAGTTATCGTAAACAGGTGACTTTTCTTAATTTTAAAATGAATATATGTTATTATTGCAAATGAAATTATCTACGAAAATGTGCTTAACTGTCGACTATGCCTCATTTCAATATACACAAATTAATAAAATAAGTAAGAGACACTTTAAACAGAGACGCATGTGAATTCATTTTAGTACTTGAAAAGATATTCATACTTTAATATAAATAACACATTTACTTCTTTTTCTTAAAGTAGTATGCTTTATTTGTATTAAATATTACTATTGTTACAAAAAAATAATTTCATAATACTTTTATCAGTTATTTTATATCCGAGTATTAAGTTTTCTAAGCTTATGATGTGATATCCCATTTTGAGTTTATAAAGAATTAATCTAATACTTTCCGAAAAAGTTTTAAAATATTTGCAGGTGATAAAGAATGTTCATAATTCTCTTCAACATTGCATATATTACATAAAGGAGTATCTACTATTTTCCACGTTTCTAATATTTGTTTACAGGGCAGTATCCAATGTAATAATTTACACCTTAATATTTTCAATTTATTATATTTTAAGTATCTAAATATAAACAGTATATTGTGTTTTATTTTCAAGTTAATATCTTCAACTTGCAAAATATTTCTCCACTTTACAAAATCTATTGGTGTTTCTATGTCAGATTGTTTGAGTATATTATATATATATATATCTTTTGTTGTTACGTTTTGTAACTCATACGTTTTATAATTCTTTCATACTATTTCCATTTTTTTGTAAAAATAAACTTTTGTTCGCTTTGATTTTTCTTCTATAATTAAATTTAACCATTGATTTGGTAATGGTTTTTTTTTACATTTTGTATATTATGAGAACCAATTACAATGAGATGATCGTTTGTTTGATATCAAATTTTGAGAAAGATTTCCATTATCATCCAGGATATTATTAATATATAGTATATTATTTTTTTAATCCATTGATTATAGATTAGACATTTACCATTTAATTTTATGTATTTATTTCTCCATATTATTACTTTCCTTATTTTAATAAAATTATTTAGAAATTTTTCTGTTTTACTATTTTCAATTTCACACCAGATTTAATCAATCTAAGTTAAAGAGTGTTGCATTATTTTTTAAATTATCTATATATTGTGTTTTATCTTTGTTCATATAGAAAATTAAGTATTTTCCCCTAGTTTATCAAAGTAGAACTGAGGAATAACTTTCCAGTTCGGTAACATATCATCATTGTTAACTAATCTGTTAAGCCAATTTATTTTTAATGATTCAATATATTTATTTATATCAAACATGTGGAATCCTCCGTTAGCATAATTTGCACAAACAACAGATATTTTAACCTTTTCTCTTTTATTGTCCAAGATTAAGTTAAATATTATTATGTTTTTTAAATTTTGATATATAGTCTTTAATAATATTGAATACTGATGCTAAGAAGGTTCAGTTTGGAGCTATTAAAGAATTTACAACAGTTATTCTGCATAAGATAGTAATATCTTTAAAACCAATCATTGATAGTTTTCTCTGATTTAGTAAGCTGTTTTTCTAAGTTTAGTTTTTCACATTCAATCTTGTTATGTCCAAAGTATACTCCTAAGCATGTTATTGGCTTTGTTGACCATTTTATCTCTACTACTTTTCAGATTTCCTAGCCAAATACCTTCTGTTTTATCTCTATTCAGTTCTTCCAATATACCCTCATTTTCCCGTGGCAGTCCAAATTTCCCCGACCTTCATCCCGGACGGCCTCTATTACAGTACCTACCTATTGTATTTATTGTTAACTTGTTCTCGTCCTGAACATGCATGAAATATTTGCCACTGGACGTTAAGCAACCAACAATCAATCAATCTCTATTCAGTTTAATACCAGACAAAGAACCAAATATCTCAATTATATTAAGGGCTAATTTAATTTCAAATGAAAATAATTCAGCTTTTAAAGACTGTTTGCGACTACTAATCAATGTCAATTTTAGAACGCACAAAATAGAAATAGTTGCTAACTTACAAACTGTAGCTATTTTGTAAACATAAGACTTGTTACAGACAAAACTATTTCACGAGTTTATTCTATTACAGAAATTAAATTATAGTTAAATTAAAATATTAAAGCAGAAGTTTATTTTTTTCTTATTTGGCTAGTACAAATTTTTACATTTTGAAATGGCAAAAGGAGTTACACATGCAGCAATTGGTTTCTTCAGAGTGTCCATTGTTTTAATTGCTAATAGACCTAAGTGAGCCTTTAGAGCTCGTTTTTATCTCAGTTATTGCTATAATTTACCTTTCTAATGCATGGACTTTGGTATTGCTTTATTTGGGGTTTGTTTCTGCAACTCTTCCTTAAACCCAGAAGGCATTTTTTGTAATTTTGGGTTCAAAATCTTAACCTTATAATGCAATTGTGCATGTCCTATTTTGTTTTCTAATCATAATATTTTTTGGTAGTTCCCTTACCATAACATGGACATGTTATTGCATTATTTTTAGAGAGTGCATATTTTTGTTTCTGCAAATCCTTTTTAGCCGTTTTTGTTAATAATCGATATTATTTTTGTTGCTTTCTTCAGAAATTATGCGAACATAATGTATAAATTGATATCCCTTTCTATTGCATAACCCCAAATCAAATTTATGAAAATTTTAAAAAATTCTGCACCTGCTTTTTTTTTTTATCTCAATTATTGAATGTGTTTACCTTTGATAATTATTTAGTCATGTATGCTAGCAAAACCTCTATTTTTGTTCAGCAATTTATGAACGTTAAACGGCATTTGTTTGTTTTAAAGTGTACCTATTGCACAAATACTTGTGCAACGAGTCTTGATAACTGAACTTTGTACTTCATTTTACTGCTACTGTGTTAATACATTAGCAGATACTATCTATAGGTATCACCCACCATGGAGCAATTGCTATGGTATATATTAACTCAAATCGGTTATTTATAAATTGAACAAGATTGCTACACAGCACCGAAATGTCTCCCTTGTTGAATACATTAGGAATGAAGAAAAATAGTGTAATAACTCCTATAAAAATTGTCAAATCAAACTATGAAAATTGTTTGTTAAACGGTCTATGAGTATTTATGTATTTCGAACGGACAGACAGCGTTACCATTTTCCAAGGTTTTTTATTTTTTTTTTTGTGGCCGGGGGGGGGGGGGGGATATTAAGTTGAAAGTAAAACTGAAAACAAAATTTACCTTTAGTATATCTCTATAACCTTTTCATTTACTTGCAGTGACACACAATGTTCATGAAGTTGATGAAAATAAGGAACGTTATTCAAGAATTTCACTGGTTGTCATTGAAAGTTTTCCAAATATGCTCAGAAATGTAATCCGATCAATTAAAACAGCAAGGGAAATGTACAATTTGTGCACACCTTTTCTTAGATACTTTACGTCTGATCAGCAAACTAAACTACAAGAGTTACAATCATCAAATTCTTATGATTCGTTGGATATTTCCATGATATACAGATTGCTTAAACAATTTTCGCTGATAAGTCGTCCAACAAAGAACTGGGGAGATGTTCCAGACGAAAATGATATAACATTAGCAGATGACGTAGAACGTATACGCTATTTTAGAAACAAAATAGCCCATATGTGCAGCACAAATATCGAGAAGGTTGAATTCGATAATTACTTCAACCAGTTTCTTGATATTGGTCGTAGAATGGATAAAATAACAATAAGGAGATTTGGTGAAAACTTCCAAAATACAAACTTTGAAAGTGAGATTATTGGACATAAGACGTGCAATATGGATATCCAAATGCAGATCAAATACAAGAACGCATTGAAGGAGCTTGAGAACATAAAATGTGAGACATATATCTAATTTTTTTTTTAAATCCTGTTGTATAAATGTGTTTCCTTAATTATTATAGAAAGTAAATTAACAAAACACCGAACTCCAAGGAAAATTCTAAACGGAAAGTCCCTAAGCAAATGCCAAAATCAAAAGCTCAAACACATCAAACGAATGGCGAGTTAGTGATTTTTTATGCTTATGGTCTAGTTTGAGCCATGTACTCATGAATTAAAACAATAAAAAAGACTCTAAGTCCTTACTTCCATTGACATATCAGATACTGCTATGCTATGAGAAGATTATAGCTGTCTATATTTTGACTGATTTATTCATATCTCAGTAATTGCAGCTTTTTTCCAGTCTTAAGAGAAGGATAAAAATAAACAATTAGATCATCACTTTACAAGGTAGATGTCGATTAAACTCCGTTTTCTCTTTTCGTGGCGTATTACAAGAAAGACATTTCTTTAAAAAAATATAAGATACAAGCTGTTCAACTCTGATAGTAAGTGAAATCTGTTGAAAGATCTTTTTTTTTTATAAATATGCTCAGAGGTATAATCCGATCAATTATTACGTTAATTAATATGTACAATATGTGTCTGAATCACTTCTCGTCTGATCATCAAACTGAAATACAACAGTTACAATCGTCAAATACTTATGATGCATTGGATATATCAATGATATACACATTGTTAAAACATTGAATAAGGGTTTTTTTCTTCTAATATTTGGGATGGAGCATCGTTAAAGAATGATTTATAGTCGAAATGCGCAGATGATGCAGTAAATTTGTATCTTTATTGTTTTTACGGACCATTTAGACCCATTCACCGTCATCGAAAGAAATATTTAAATTTTCTGTTTGTCTGCTGATAAAAATCTATTTTATTTCAGTGTATTTTAGAGTCTTTTTTTGTCCACTCCTTTTTAAATGTTTTCGCAACATTTATCTAAACGTGACGAAAAGCATGCTTAGTTATATGCAAGGGCAACGTTATACATTGTTACTGCTGATAAAAATGCTAATAGGCTTATCAATATTTAAATAAAGTCAATATTGTTCATTAGTCTAATTTTTTTTTGTTCATTTTGAACTTCGTGGTGTTTTGTAATTTGTTTATGTTTCAATACCTTATATTGTAGAAGATTTTTGTTTAAAATAAAGCCGCGTTCCAAATATTATATTATTTATTATTATATTCTTCTAGAGGATAATAAGTTACAAAGGTAACTTAAGGTTAAATGAAAACTACAATTTATAAATTTCCTGCTTCCGATGCGCTTTTCCGAATTTAACTTCCTCAGGTATGCTCAAAGCCGAATATCAGGTATTTTGTTATAGATTCCAATTTTTCAACGATATGATATGATATGGAATATCGAGTTATAACGAAGTTGCTGAAGATAAACATATTCAATTGTTAATCGACTGTTGTTTTGAAAATCATATCGACAAACTCTAAATTATTTCTATTGTTATAATGTGCTTCGAATTATTTTAAGTAATGTTTTCCATTTTACAGTGAGATTCGAAAAAAAGCCAATAAAATTTTTCTGGGGAGAAAGCTTTCAAAGAAGTTTGATGAATCTAAGATCACTTTTACAGGAAGAAAAGTTAGAAGGTAATTTTCCGAAATGTTTTGTATATTTTTAGTCCTGCTTGAAAAAGAAAAGGGAAAAGTATTAAGGTTGTGACCTATCTATTTTTCGTATCCAATCGAACGAAATATGATATTAAAAAAATGATACTCAAAACTGTTGGCATATCCTGCAATGTGTTACAAAAATTGCATCATTACAATTGGCTATTTGTTAGGTCAACGACGCCTTTCAAAAAACAAATTTCTCTTGATAACTGGGATTTGTAAGTTCTCCAATAAAATTCGAAACACTCACATGCTCTGAACATACTTTTTTGTCGAATTTGTTTCCTCTTTCAGGCGTACAAAAAGCTTGTGAACGTATGGTGTTAACAGTAGTATGTGTCCCTGATGCAATATTAACAATACTGTAAGGAGACCGAATCAAAGTGAAACTTCTGACATCGAAAATATTTCATGTAAACACAGATTATTGTTATCATAAAGGAAAATAGGTCTAAAAGCTCGTAAAAAATTCACATCGCTTGTTTTATTTTAATCAATATGATATTAATTATTATACTGCATTAAAATTTCTCGATTTGATAACAATCAGTATCCAATTGTCGCTCGTAATGGAACCTTTGATTATACGATAACACAAAAGAGAGAACGATGTGCAGACATGCAATTAAGATTTACGTTTCCATTTCTAATATATCCTAGTGCATTTTTGCCGTTTGCTTTCAATTATACATATTGTTTCTTTTAAACCGTTAACATCAATTATATCAGCAATCAAAGCCGGACTTTAGAGTTATTTTGAAACTACTTACTCTAGGGGCGGTGTGAATCGGATCTCGTTTAATCTAAATGTCTCTCCTCTTGCAAGTTTTAAAAGAGTTGACTTTTTTACCCTTTGCAAAGAAATTCTTCATTCAAAACGTTATTGTTTTTTATGTACATGTATGCCTAAACCACATATCTTGTTTTAGGGAACGATAAATTATACTTTAGTAAAAAAAAAACCCTCTTGATTCAAATAGAAAGTTCTTTGAAACTGACACTACTAAGATGTTTACAATCTTCATTTACAACAAATTTGTTACGTTTGTAGGATTTGTTTCAATAAACATTAGGTATTCCGATGGAAACTGTGCTCCTCTTCTTGCTGACTTGTTCCTATATTCATATGTGACTGAACTCATGCATGAGCTTCTTAAGATAACACGATGCTAGCTAGCATTATTGTTTAACTTCACATTCCGCTATAAATATAACAACCTCTCACTTAAGTTATTTAACAATTTGCTGAAGTATGATACGATAGTCCAGAGCTTGAATGTCGTATTATGAATTTCCGAAATGTTTACAGACCACATGACGAGTCAGTTGACTATTATGAAATGTCTGGCTTCACGGATGCCGACGGATATCATTAATTCTCGTAACCATAATTCCGTTCCTTTTTCCTCGAATGTGACATCACCGAATCAGAAAATCAATAATCTTGTATCCTCACGATCAAACGATTTTCTTTAATGCAACACATATGTTCGATAATACATAGGAAAGACCTTTTTTCAACACTCGAATGTACCCTACAAAAAGATGTTTTCATCTTTAAATTATGGTTCGTTCTAACATATTTATAACAGTATTCATAACACAAATATATCCTAACTAGAAGATTATAATGATATTCAAAATATTCACATCGTCTAAAATGTACAAATTGAAACAAATTTTCCATAATTACTCTACATTTGATAAAAACATATTTCACTTTTTGCAAGTACTTTAAACAGTACGTCTATCGGTTAATACGGCCAATTTTGGAAGAGACCTACGTTTAATTGTTTGTTTAGTTTTTTAAATTATTTTGTTGCAGGAAGAAAGAAAATCCGTATACAGATAATCTTTGAGAACCAATCTGATGGGGAGAAAAATAAAAATATACTTAATGCCCTTAAAGACGAGG
Organism: Mytilus californianus; assembly: GCF_021869535.1. Classification (NCBI taxonomy): domain Eukaryota; kingdom Metazoa; phylum Mollusca; class Bivalvia; order Mytilida; family Mytilidae; genus Mytilus; species Mytilus californianus. Next base: position 61,299,515 of record NW_026262593.1, on the reverse strand, counting down.
TAAATGAAGGTTTAAGTGGAATAGAATTCATATCGGCAACAAAAGGGAGTTTAATTCTGAATGTAGATGTATTGCTGGAAATGATGGCAACAGATGAATTTTTGCAATCTACTATTTCTTCATTTGTTGAAAAGATTTCGGAACTTATTACACTCTCAACCACTGAAAGTATCGATATTACTTTGTCACACACTGAAGGTATATTTATTTCCAAAATTGATATGTTTAATGATTTATTCTTATATAACGTCCAGTTTCAAGTACATGTATTATGGAGGCGAGATAGAGTTTACAGTCATACAGCTTAGGTACTGAAAAGTCGAAAGACCGAAGAGAAAAACGATAGGGTTAGGGGAATTCGGACTGCCACTTGAAAATGGGTGTGTTTAATATGGGCGCCATTTTTGCCTTACCAAATATAACATACGGACCCATCAAACGGTTGTTTGGAGGGTTTCTTACGAGCTTAACGCGTTGTAATCACACCACACGAGGCGACGGAATTAACCTCTTCATTCTGACAAAACAAGATTGTGAATATACATGAATGAATGTAAGTGTATACCCCTGTCAAACAATTAATATTTGATTAACCCTTCTCCAGCTTAGTTTTTTTTCTCACAATAACGGATTTGATGAGTAATTGACATTAGGATAATGGCAATATATGCAGATAAAAAATGGGAAGTGTGTAGAGGCTATTTTCAGTGAAAGGTCTTGAAGGATGAACAATCACCATATAAAGGCAATTTCAAACAGAAAAGTATCATCTTTGTGAAGAATGCATACATGAATAGTATAAAGGATACCACAAATTTTCCAGTACCACCTTTTAAAAAATATATAAAATGTGTAAGCATGACATGGTTATCATGTCCAGACACAAAATTTTGAAAACGCGTATTTAGGAACTATTTCCAAAATGACAATCCTCCGTATTTCTAATTGATCAATATACTATAACCTTTAAAAAACTGTTTTACTTATTTAATTTTCCAATTATTGATGTATTCCAGAGTTTCCAACATGGACTACAACAATAGAGAGTGCATACCCAATTTACCTAGACTTTGATATTGAGGCTAACTTACTTAAAACCGATGATCAATTGAAAGAACAGTTAAGCAAAATATCTGAAAACATTTCGAAACATGGCAATGGAAGAACAACACACTCCGATATTTCTGCAACAGTCCTTCCTATAAATCTTGGTAACTAGTTTGTTGTTATTGGTTTAATATTTCCAAATATATAGTATTCGTGTGAGTACCAGGTGAAAAAGAAAAGGGTAGTTCTTAGAACCCATATTGGTCCTATTTTGACATAATAAAGGCAAAAAGTCATTATCATCATATAAAATATTATTAAATAAGAAAACCTCATTTTGTGTGTCGCTTCTCTTCCTTCCACAATAAATTAATCATCATGCCTCTGTGTCCTATAAGTACCGTGCATAGTCGCATTTGTCATCCTAGCTTATGATTATTCAGTTTGGGTTATTTTGGGAGGAAAACGAAAATAAAGTTGTCCGGACATTGTTTCCGTCATCGGACAGACTTTTAAGTCATAGACAAGACTTCAGTTTAGGACTGTTGTTTAAGTACTTTGGAACAGGACAATTATTTTCGCGTATTTCTGTATACTATGATCATACATATACTATAAATAAAGTGTATTTGCTATATTTACTATCAATTCCAAGTTTACTATCCTCGGCGGTCACTGATATATAATATAGAGACTAATTCTAAGTTTACTATCCACGGCGGTCGGTGATGAATTATATAGAGAGTCTCTATCAGTGACCGCCGTGGATAGTAAACTTGGAATTTATAGTAAATAGCAAATGCACTTTATTCATAGTATACGTATGTTCATATATACAGAAAAACAGAAAACAAAAAATAACGGATTTGGAAAATAGAGAAGGGATCAGTAAAAAAAAATGTCCTGTCACCAAGTACCTTTCCTGAAATTCTCCAGTCATAAAATGGTTTACAAAAATTCGCCCTACAACAGTTTTCATACTTTCAACCACGCTCTAAATGTCCGAGATTTCGCGGGTGTGTTCAAGTATAAAATAAGATTGAACGGTGTACATGATTGACTGCGATACTCCGGATATTATTCACTGCGGACAATGATGATCATAAAAAAAGGTGTTCGAAACACATTGATTACCAATGTGAAGCCACGTTGCATCATCATCATATATAATACAAGTATAGCATCACTTCCCAGTGGCAGACGATAACCCGTTATGTAACAAGTTCGACCAATATGACCAAACCTACCTATTGTATTTAATTTCATATTGTTTTCTACCAGAATTTTATGCATGAAACAGTTGCCACTAGACGTTACACAACCAACAATGAATCGGATATCCAATTTAACCTAAGATTAAGGATACTACAACCACTAGAAGGTGTTAGTATCCGTAATCAACGATATTTCACACGATATTTTCTTTGACAATGAATTGACACAAATGCACTACAAATGTAATGATTTCAAATAGTTAACTTCTCATTTTTCAACAGAACCATACCATCGGACTCGTCATATGGCGTTTACATAGGTCAATTATGCATTAAGCTAGTGCATATCCATTATATACAGACTTTATTTACAGGCGTGTGGTCCTAACAAAAAAAAAAACAGAACCAAATAAAGTTGCGGAAGAACGATTGAAACGGACACAAAAAAAGTTTTACGGTCACCATCACAAATTGGTTGACCGATACCTTACTTAATAACTATATAATATTGTAAGACATACTTAAATACAGGTTTTGTTTCAGTTTGCGATGATTGGTTGATTATGTCTTGCTTACAAACCTCTGAAAATAACTCAATTCATATTCAGGACGAGAAAAACGTTATATGGGGACGAAGTCCCCTATTCGGGTAGAAAAATCAATGAAAAAAAAAATAAAATCCAATCTACTAATGAACTCAAAATCGTTAATTTTTTTATTCATCTTTTTTTTTTTCCCGCATCTGCACAGAAATCTTTCCAGGTATCGTGAATCTCTCGGGATTTGAGTAAAATGTTATGAAGACGTACCTTATAACAAAAAGCAAATCAATAAAACTCCTAAAATTAAATATAAAAAATCACTATACTAATAAAATCAGAATCTTAAACGTTTTTGCTAACTTTTCCCAATAGTTGTCCCTAGCGGACGATGTAAGTCATACGATTTCCTGCAAATTCATATATATGGTTACCAAAAAGAATATGGACGACAACACAATACTAGCAATAAAATGTGTATCCTTTTGATTTATTGTTTACATTGAATGTGACGTCACAACTTAATTCAGTCTTAACAATAGGACCAACATCGGAAACGTTGCAGTATTTCTGATTCTTTTTCAACATATTCTGTTCAGTTACCTAAATTATTCCTTGGGTTCTCTTGGGAAACCCACCGCATATCAATAAGACAGACTATTGTATCTGTACAAAATATGTTTTGTTATCCGCTGACATACGGGCTTTTTTTTTAAACTAGTTATCTCACGTTCTTGTGTACAATCTTCAGAGCTTAAAATCGGCTTCTTATTTCATTTAATGTGTTTTTAAAACTTAGATACAAAGTTTACTAATAGATGAGCGTCTGGGTTGGGTTTTAAAGAATCGAGAAAAACGGACAAAATATGCTGAATAAATGACAAAAAAAAAAGAACAAAGAAAAATATGGAAAAATAGTAAAAAAAAAAAAAAAAATACAGTAATGGGGTTCTCAAAGATACAAAGAAAATGGGGCATTCAAATACAAAAAAAAATGGGGCACTCAAATTTAAAGAATGGAAAATAATAGGGACTCAAATATAAAGAATAGACCCTTTTATTAAAAAAAAAAATACGAAATAACTCACAGAACAACTTTCAATGAAAATAAGAAATAAGCATTGTATGACATACAAAAATTTAAATGAGGAAAATAAACAAAAAAATACATTTCATTGTTTTAATCATACCTCTAAATAAAAAATTCAAAAAACGAAATCACACGCACAGAACAAGATTTCTTTATTAGGGAGCTACCATTTCATTTTTAGGGGGAAGAGGGGGGGGGGGGGGGGGTGTTTACTAAGATGAAATGTGAAAAAAAAGGCTGGACAGGAGTTTTTGATTAAAAAAAAGGCAGGATAAGCAACTTGGCAAAAAAAAAGGCAGGATGACAATTTATGTAAAAAAAAGTCAGGATAAACTAATAAACAAAGGCAGTAGGTACGAATAGAGTGGAAAATAAAAATGCAGGACAGAGATTACAACGAAAAAAAATGCAGGACAAAATTTTTTTATCCTAGATTTAATAGTAAGAAGTGAGAAATTTGTGTTGTACCGTGATGCACAGAATATGGTGAAGAAACAATGAAAAATGTTCATGTCTAGCAACTTTTACCTTGTCACATAAATTTAAACGAATGGTTTAATGTAATCACCTGCTACATTCACTGCAGCCACTTGCAAACCTATTTCTCAATTGGCATACATCCGTAGGAGATATGATGTACATGTGTATATTGAATTATACAACCTTCGGTCAGAGCTTAAAGTCTGAAGCAAAAAAAAAAGACACTTTCTTGACCACTATTAGAGTGTTTCTTCTCTATGTAGAAGCAGAAACTATAACAATTATGCCCATTTCTATACTTTTGTACAGTGGGACGTTTTTCAGAGTTTAAAAAAATAAGGAGGTGTGGTGTAATTGCAAATGAGACAACCATCCATCAAAGTTCAAATAAAGTTGATGTAAACAATTTTAGGCAACCGTACGACCTTTTAAAAAGGGAAAAACTCATACCGTATCGTCGACTTTTTTTTTTGTTTTTTTTTTTTTGGCAGTCGTCAGTTAATTTTACTTGTTTTCTGTACGTTTTAAGAAGATAACTGTTATAAGCTATTCGGTCGTGACATTGAATAGTTGCCTTTCGGGGACTTGGCAGAAATTAACAAAGTGTATGAAAATGAACTCTTCGTGACTTTTCTAGAGGTTAACATATTTAATTGGTACATAACTTCACTTTCTCTTCCACTTGCATTTTATCAAACCTACAAGTAAATGTACCTTCTTGTCAAGTGATTTCAAGAAAACTATACTTTAATTTTATTTTGTGCTATATATTGATAAGTTAGGTAAGCCCTTTTCAACTGACTTTTAAAGGTTTTTTTTCATACAATATTGTGCATGTTCCTTTCCCAAATCAGGAGCCCGTCAATTGTTGTTTGTTGCTGTATATCATATTTGTTTTTCTTTAATTGATTTGTAAATAAATCAGGCCTAAAAATACTTTTTCTCGTTTGAATTGTTCTTACATATATGTTCTATTCATTGAAGACCAAAAAGACTTACTGCCGGAGCAGAATGTGTCACATGCAGACTATAAAAAGCAGGGAACTGTTTAAGTGTTAACTAGTTGCAGCCCGCAATAGTGTTGTTTTCTATTATATTGGTGTGTCTGATATGTCCGGCATCCAGATTTAATAGTACCGCATATCACCTTCCTCAGGAATAGATAACCTTAGCTGTATTTGGCAAAACTTTTAAGAAATTTCGGTCCTCAATGCTCTTCAACTTCGTACTTTATTTGGCCTTTTTAACTTTTGGGAATTGAGTGTCACTGATGAGTCTTTTGTAGATGAAACGCGCGTCTGGCGTAAATACAAAATTTAAATCCTGGTATCTATGATGAGTTTATTTACCTCCACATTACATAGAACTTGAGACTACTATGTCAGTGGTTATGGAAATCTCAGATGTAACCATGCAGTTTGAGAATTTCCCCTTCAGGTTAACTATGCAAGTGCAAGTGTTTGTTCAAATATCTCATAACTGTTGTACATAACTTCAACTGATGCAAAGTAATCTGCGTAGGAATTAGATACAAAATGTACATGTCGTAAAACAGGTGTCATTCTTTATAACTCAGTAATATGATATGCAAGCGGGGACATTATCTGTGTCTCATTGACACATTCCCCATTTATTTTTTTTTACAATTTCTGTATTTAGTCAATCTATTGTTGTCCATTCGTTTGATGTGTTTGTGCTTTTGTTTTTGCCATTTGATTAGGGACTTTCCGTTTTGAATTTTTCTGGGAGTATTATTGTGATTTAACTTTTTTTGGTCAAAATATAACACCTCTATAATTGAAAATGTAATATATCTTTTTACAAGTAATGTAAATCAGGGACGTATAACTAACATCTAATATACTTCCTTGTGTAAGTGCATCATATACTTTTTTGATTCTTTTGTAATTTTGTAAATGTCTTTCTTTTACCGAGACTTCCAAAGTGATTTGAAAATATTAACAAATGTATAATGTCAAATATAGTTTACTTCTGCATAAATAAACATGATAAAAGGCATATATTTTGATTTTAACACTTTATAATTAATAGAATTTAAATTTCATCAAAATCGTAAGATTATCCATCAATTTAACAGGCTAAATCCTTGCCGAGACGTATAATATTTCTAATATTATGTATTCTATATTTCTGTTTTTATGTATGAATCATATTTTTATTCAAATTAAGTTACTTTACCAATAGTTGAACTTATTATGACGTCTTGAAAGGCTTTTTGTTGTTGCTTTGACGCCTTTCCGAGCGCCTTCCTACGAGGCAAAAAGGCGTCAAAGCAAAAGGTAGAAAAACCTTTCAAGACGTCATAATTATTTAGACGATTTTCTCACCAGAAATCATGCTGAGAATTTCAAGAAATGTTTATATATATACATCTGCTGTTAACCGGATATAGTAAAGTATTCTAAAGGTTTTCCAGCTTCGTACCCTTTCACAGGTAACACCTGCCTCATATTAGTAAAAACTACGGTTAAATTATTAAATAAATCTACCATGGAAAAATGTTATTTGGGCTTTTACCTTTTTAGTTCAAACAAATTTTAAAAAGGAAGGGTACAATTATTACTTTTTACAGATCTGTGAAATACATTGAGAACAACACTCTGAATCTAAAAGCAAAACCTTCGGTAGAAATTGTAAACCCTATATTTTATAATATATCATATCATATTAAAAAATTAATTTAGTATTTGAACTATATTTTATTTTACATTATATAAATAAGCTACTTTTTCAAATTCATAATATTAATTCAACATTTGTCGATATTACAAGAAAGGGTGAAGTTACAGTATCTGTACGAACTTTACTGCAACCAGATGGACATGTCGACAATAAATCTTCAGTGATGACAGAGGCCAATTTATTTGAAAACCAAATGTCAGTTACAAAATGAACTAAAATAGACAAACAAGAATGGCAAAAGCGGGACAAGGAATCAGAGCCTTGCGTGACGGAGATATATTCCTGAATTGAATTTGAAATGATTTGCAAAATTTTGTAACATGAAACTTAAAAACACGCCAGTACCAAAGTACTATAAAAGTTGAATTGACTGAAAGAAGCTGACTAAATAAGGCGCTGATTTATCTTGTAGCCAATACAAAAATCAGTATTTTTATGACTTGTAAACTTCCTTTACATAAAAGACGATCACATTTGGATTACATTTTATATTTCGCTTACAATCAAGATGATTGATTTCTTGATCGACATCATATTTGTAACTTTTGGAAGACGTGTTTTTCAACAAACAATCGACATTCCAATTGAAACCAACTGTGTCCTTCTTGTTGCTGACTTATCCCTTAATACACATGATGCTGACTTCATACAGGAACTTCTTAGGAAGAAAGAATAGAAGTTAGCATTATCTTTTAAGTTAATTTTCCGCTACATAGATAATTTTCTTCCAATAAATAATTCAAAATGTGGTGACTATGTTGAAGGCATCTATCCTATCAAAATTTAGATAAAGGGTACAACTGATACAGTTCAGTCTGTCTCATATCTTGACTTACATCTAGAAATTGACGATAACGGTAGTTTGAAAGCAAAACTTTATTAACAAATAGATGATTTCATCTTTCCAATTGTGAATTTTTATGAAACAATATTCCAGCAGCGTCTTCATACGGAGTCTCCCAGTTGATACGATACTCCATGGCTTGTATTCCCTGTTGTGATTTCCTTGATAGAGGGTTGCTGCTCACAAGGAAACTATTAAACCAAGAGTTCCAAGTGGTGAAATTGAAATCATCCATTCGTAAATTTTTCTGACGTCATTACGCGTTAGTTGACCGTTATGGAATATCAGTTTCACAAATGATAGCATGTGTGTTCCTAATGTCGTACCTACAAACCATTCCCATTTTCCCGAATGTGAACTACCGATTCAGAATTATTGCCGAGTTTGTACTAACATGAGCAACACGACAGGTGCCACATGTAGATTAGGGTCTGTTTAACCTCCCGGAGGTCCTGAGATCACCCCAGTTTTTGGTGGGTTCGTGTTGCTTAGTATTTAGTTTTCTATGTTGTGTTTTGTGTATTATTGTTTGTCTGTATGTCTTTTGTCCTGTTTAAGCCATGGCGTTGTCCGTTTATTTTCGACTTATGAGCTTGATTGTCCCTTTGGTATCTTTCACTTCTCTTTTACAAGAAATTGAAACCTTAAACAGAAATGAATGACACGAATGACAACAAAACGTTACAAATGCAATATATGTATCAGAGATAGTTTATTATAAGATATACGGGTTCAACGAAAAAGTAACTCTTATATATCCTATAATCATAAATGTATACTTACATTTTGATTCAAGCAATAGTCTATTTGCCAATAACCGATTTGCGTATGATGTAATTATACACTTAAAACACACGTTCATCCCACTTTTTAAAATAAAAGTGATCCATACGCGTTTTAACAAATTTTGATTGAAAATAACTTTTGAAGTCATAAAAAGGTAACTAGGAAAAGGGATTGAATATCATAAATAAATATTTCACACAATATACACAAATAAGTTTGCTGTTGATTGGCAATGATAATTTATACATATCCTTAAGTAAACATCGCATACACATGCATCTCAAATTAAAGGCTATATGAAGGAATTAGCAATAGTTCTATTGTTGGTTAAAATATCAAATCAAATACCTCATTGACTATTTCAGAAAATATAGTAACCAAAGAAGAATCGTTTACTCAAGCTCAAACAGCAATCGGAGACAACATTCATGTCTCTGCCACTTTGCGCAAACACGTAGACATCAAATCCAAAGAAAATACATCTCAGAACATCAAAGACTGTATAAAAATAGGCAATATGTTACTGTTTACTGAAGATTCTGAAAACCAACTCATTATTTATAATGCAGATGGTACTTTGGAACGTACTTTTCATCTGGATTATAAACCGTGGTATTTAGCGGAGATCAACAGAAACACTGTGGCAGTATCGTGTCCAAGTGCTAAAACTGTATTGATAATAAACATATATACAGGCTCTGTCAGCGATAAAATTAAATTAGAGAAATACTGCTTTGGAATATCATACAATGATTATCTCTATGTTGTTGTTGAATTTGAATCACTTTATGTGATGGACTTAGCTGGCGAAGTAATACGTACCATAGATTTAGTCCATATCTGCCATATTACAGTGCACAAAAACATGCTGGTTTATATAGACAATACATCAATAAGCTGCTTATCTTTAGACGGAAAGGTTATTTGGAAGTTTGAAAATGACAAATACAAACGTTTACGTCGTGTGACAACAGATGATGAAGGAAATGTATATGTTACTAATGAAGATACTAACGTTGTATTAGTTGTATCTAAAGATGGACAACTGAAAAAAGAAATTCTCACTGAGTCGGATGGAATGGACATGCCAGCTGGAATTCATTTTGATAAAAAAGAAAACATTCTCATGATTTGTAGTGACCGAGATGCTTGGCTTTTTGACGTCATCAAGAACAAGAAATAAACTTGTAAATCTTATTCTTTTTATTTGTCGGATTTATTGCGTTTTAGTACATAAAAATGAATTCATCATAATTGATTAATAGACTTACCGTAGATAATAGGTATCCCATAATTGCTTATTTAGTTATTTTATAAGCAATCACTCATATTAATTTTAATTTATTTTCCAGTACTTTTTTTTATTAAAATATCTTGGTGGTGTAACAAACATCGCTTATTATTTACAATTTATTTCTCTTTACGACCAATTAAAGATGCAAGTCATTGCGATAGGAATTTGTAGTTTATGCAAGGAATCCCCCGCACTTTTTGGTTGACTGTGGGTTTTGGCTTAATCCTGCTTATAGATCCTTTTTCAATTTAATTTATACTTTTATTGACCAACATTGGCTAGTTTTGATTAGGTATCTTATCGAATATCAAGCGAAATAGTTGAATTAAAACGTAAAGAGGAGTAAATTATTTCGACAATGGTTAGCTTTTAATTGAAACAGTATGAATATTTTCGTGTTTGAATTTAACGGAGTTAAGGTTGTCAATATGTGAATATTAGATCTGTTTACTCTGCATATTATCAATCGTTTGATACGACGGGTGCCACATGTGGAGCAGGATCTGCATACCTTTCTGGAGCACCTGTTATCAACTGTTTTTATATGGGGTTCATGTTGCTAAGTCTTTATTTTTCTATGTTGTGTTTTTGTGTACTATTACTATAATTATTGGGTATTCCATTCCCCCCTTTTCTAAGGCGGGCGGTTTATAGTGATCGGGTATTCCATTTCCCCTTTTTCTAAGGCAGGCGGTGTAAAGTGATTGCGTATTCCATTCCCCTTTTCTCTAAGCCGTGCAATATAAAGTGATAAGGTATTCCATTTCCCTTTTTCTAAGACGTGCGGTATATAGGGATTGGTTATTCAATTTCTCCTTTTTCTAATGCGTGCGGTATATAGTGATTAGTTATTCCATCCCGTCTTTCTCTAAGGCGCGCATTGTATAGTGATTAGATATTTCAATCATTTTTGTAAGGCGTGCAGTATATAGTGATTGGATATTCCATTCGCCCTTTTTCTTTGACAGGCGGTATAGAGTGATTCGGTATTCCATTTCTACATTTTCTCTAATGCGAGCAGTATATAGTGATTGTATTTCATCCCCTCATTTTTCTAAGGTGGGTGGTATATAGTGATTGGGAATTCCATTTCCCCTTTTTTCTAAGGCGTGCGGTATATAGTGATTGGGTATTCTATATCCCCTTTTCTCTAAGGTAGGCTGTATATAGTGATTGGGTATTCCGTTTCCCCCTTTCCGCAGGCGGGCGGTTTATATTGATCGGTATTCCATTTCCTCTTTTTCTAAAACAAGCTGTATAAAGTTAATGCGCATTCCATTCCCCGTTTCCCTAAGCCGTGCTATATAAAGTGATTTGGTATTCCATTTCTCCTTTTTTGAGACGGGCGGTATTTAGTAATTGGGTATTCTATTTCACCTTTCTTGAGAAGGGCGGTATGTAGTGATTGGGTATTCCATTTCTCCTTTTTCTAACACCTGTTGTATATAGTTATCGGGTATTCCATTCTCCGTTTTTCTAAGGTGGGCGGTATAAAGTGATTGGGTATTCCATTCCCCCCTTTTCTAAAGCTGGCGGTTTATAGTGATCAGGTATTCCATTTCCCCTTTTTCTAAGGCAGGCTGTATAAAGTTAATGCGTATTCCAGTCCCCCTTTCTCTAAGCCGTGCAATATAAAGTGATCGGGTATTCCATTGCTGTTTTTCTAAGACGGGCGGTATATAGTGATTTGAGTATTCCATTTCTCCCTTTTCTAAGACCTGTTGTATATAGTTATTGTGTATTCCATTTCTCCTTTTTCTAAGACGGGCAGTATATATTGATTGGGTATTTCATCCCTCTTTTTTCTAAGACGCGCAGTATATAGTGATTGGGAATTCAATCTCGTCTTTCTCTTAGGCGTGCGGTATTTAGTGATTGAATATCGCATTACCCCTTTCTCTAAGGCGTGCGATATATAGTGATTGGGTATTCATTCCCCCTTTTTCTGAGGCGTGCAATAATATAGTGATGGGTATTCCATCCCCGCATTTTTATAAGGCGTGCGGTATATATGGATTTGGTATTCCATTTCCCCTTTTTCTAAGGATCGGCGGTATATAGTGATTGGGTAATACATTCCCATTTTTCTAAGGCAGGCTGTTTATAGTGATTGAGTATTCCATTTCCCTTTTTCTAAGGATCGGCCGTATATAGTGATTGGGTATTACATTCCCCCCTTTTCTAAGGCAGGCTGTTTATAGTGATTGGCTATTCTATTGTCCTTTTTCTAAGGCAGGCGGTTTATAGTGATTGGGTATTCCATTCCCTCCTTTTCTTAGGCAGGCTGTTTATAGTGATTGGGTATTCCATTCCCCCTTTTTCTTAGGATCGGCGGTATAAAGTGATTAGGTATTACATTCCCCCTTTTCTTAGGCAGGCTGTTTATAGTGATAGGGTATTCCATTTCCCTTTTTTCTAAGGTAGGCGGTATAAAGTGATTGTGTATTCAATTCCTCCTTTCTCTAAATGGTGCAATACAAAGTGATCGGGTATTCCATTTCTCATTTTCTAAGACATGCGGTATATAGTGATTGTGTATTCCATTTATCCTTTTTCTAAGGCGGGCGGTATATAGTGATTGTGTATTCCATTTCTCCTTTTTCTAAGACGGGCGGTATATAGTGATTGTGTATTCCATTTCTCCTTTTTCTAAGACGGGCGATATATAGTGATTGTGTATTCCATTTCTCCTTTTTTAAAGACCTATTGTATATAGTGATTGGGTATTTTACCCCCCTTTTCTGTAAGGTAGGCGGTATATAGTGATTGGGTATTCCATTTCACCTTTTTCTGAGACGGGCAGTATATTGTGATTGGGTATTCGATCCCTCTTTTTTTCTAAGGCGTCCAGTATATAGTGATTGGGAATTCAATCTCGTCTTTCTCTAAGGCATGCGGTATTTAGTGATTGACTATTTCATTTCCCCTTTTTCTAAGGCTTGCGATGTATATTGATTTGGTAACCCATTCCCCCTTTTTTATACAGTATGTTGGAGTATGTCCGTCTGTCTGTCTGTCTGTCTTTTCGTCCTACTTTTGTATCCTGAACCAATTGACATAATTGACAACACTAACTTAAAGTTTTAAATTTCAAACATGCATCAAAACATACATGCACATACGTGTTGAAGGCCGTACTTTGACCTATAATGGTTTACATTTTACAAATTGTGAATTGGATGGAAAGTTGTCTGATTGGCACTCATACCACATCTTCTTATATCTACATATATTGATTGACGGTCCAAAATTGTATAACAATTTGATGCATGTTATTACATTTGATTAAGTATTTCAAAATAATCAAAATACAATTAGAACCAAAAACTAAGATATATTTGAAATTTACCAATTTTAAATTAATTGCCCGATACATTTCTCATCAGAAAGACTCAAAACAAAATAACAAAAAAATATACTTTTAGAGCAATAAGCAAAAAATAACAATCACACTAAAAGAGTGCGGTTGGGTCAAGGAAAACTCGCTCAGAGGGAGAATACATGTAACTATATATTTTTATCAAAATTTGCACTTTTAAGATACTGGAAATATCTTAAGTACAATACAAAGTATTATTTCTAGCTAGGTCAAAAGAATAGGGCTGATAATAAAATCGCTTTTAGATAAACCCTCACTTATAAATGACAAAATGTTTTGTTAATATATACAGGGTAATGACCAATAACTAATGGACAGTACAAAAGACCACGTTAACCACCAACATCTGACTACTCCGAAAATTAGACAACAAAAGTCAAGAAACATATGAGGGTCTGGAAAAGGGGGGACCTTCATTTCTTTATTCTTGCATTTTTCATTCCATTTTTTCTGTTCTTTTTCTTCTTTTTTTTTCATTAATCTCTATTTTTTTTATATTTGAACACCCCATTATTCTCTATTCTTTATTTTTTGGGGGCCTGTTTTTCTCTATTCTTTATTTTTTTTTTGCCCTTTGCTCTGCATTTTGTAACCGCTATTATCTATTCTGTAAACCACACCAGACCCTTAAAAATGGTCGAAATAGTCCGACTTGGTGCTTGGCAGAACTGGGTGCACGAGGTTGAACCAGTTTTACCTGGGAACAAACCTTCCCCTTAAATTTTCTGTACCATGTGTCTTACAAGAAAAACACCTGATATAAAATATCTGTACATTGCAACAACAAACTAGGGGATCATTTACTTGAAAAAAAGAAATAGAAAAGACAGCCCCAATATGGAAACAAACACAAGTGAAAAGTATACATGTAAATATGCAGTGTACTATCCTCAGATACTACTTTCAAGTATCCTAGTGTGGTGACATCCTGTTTCTCCCACTTAATTACGTGCCTATAAAAACATGGGGTATTTGTTATTTTAGTAATTAAAGTTTGTTTCTAAATTGTTCTTGTGTTGTGATTCACCTGTAAACTTAAAAAAGTGTCCTTATTTCTTTATCTTATAATATTAAAAATGCTTTTTTTTTAGAAAAAAAATAAAAGTTATTAAATACATGTGCATACATTATTTAGTAAAATACATTTTTTGAAATGTTTTAATAATAAAATAAGAATTCTGTTATATTTATTTTCTTGTGGAATAATACATAAAAAAATTTTGCAAAGACTTTTGGCTTAAGTCTTTGTGTCTTTATGTTATAAGAGTACAAATTATTTTTTTAGAAAAAAAAAAAGAAGTTATCAAATACATGTGCTTTAATTATTTAGTAAAATACATTTGTGAAATGTTTTAATAATAAAATAATGATTCTGTTGTATTTATTTTCTTGTGGAATATTACATAAATCAAAATTGCAAAGACTTTCGGCTTAAGGATGTTTCAGTCTCGTTGAAATCTCGTTCGTGGATTATTTCCAAAAACATATTAATACAATACTAATTAATTAGATTACAAGACAGTAAGTGAGTATAAAATTATTTATAATTGATACTGAGAGAATCTTAATTATATAGAGCGACGCCTGTTGTTACCATATGTTGATATAATGGCTACATTGAAAGTCCATGCAGATGGAGTGAGATGTAATTGATTGATTGATTGTTGGTTGCTTCACGTCCAGTGGCAAATATTTCATGCATATTCAGGACGAGAACAAATTAACAATAAATATAATAGGTAGGTTCTGTAATAGGGGCGTCCGGGATTAAGGTCGGAAAAATTTAGACTGCCACGGGAAATAAGGGTATATTGGATAGGGACAGGAATTTAGCCTTGCAACAAGTCACCTACGGACCCCTCAAATAGTTGTTGCAAGGGGTCCTAACGTGCAAAGAGCGTGGCACTCTCTTTACACGAGGCATCGGATTTAACGTCCCCATTCTGACCGGACGTGGCTGCAAATTTGTACATCCCGCTCAGCCAAACGGACGCCCCACTTTAGCAAGGGTTTTACTGCCGATCGGAGGAAGACCAATGGTGACCATACTTCTATTCCCCAGTCACCCTTGGGGGTCAATAGCCTATTCAAATGATTTTTTAGTAATCTAATTTGGAAAAAATAGAAAGACAATATAAATACTAAAAAAAAAATCATAGAAAGATCTTGCGAGGTTAATGATTTTTTTTTCTTATTATAATTACGTTTTTAAACGGGTTTTTTTAGTCGTTAAATACTTTAGGATACCTTACATATGTCATGCTCTCGTATAAAACTGGTGCAATTGAAAGAAAAAATCGTCACAAGTGAAATGCAGATCGGCGCAAATGCAAAACGCCGGTTTAGGATAAATTAACTAAGAGATTTACCCCTTACTAAATAAATAAAATCTGCTATTTGTTCTGCCTTTCTTAATACATTTGTCCTGCCTTTCTGAGTACATTTGTCCTACCTTTTTTAATACAATAATCTGAAATCCATTTTTAATTCATCAAATGGCCGCGCGGTAAAAATCTTTCTCCTGTCTTACTTAAAAAATTTCTTATACCCAGTTATATTTCATCGAATGGTTGCTCGCAACAATAAAAATCTTTTTCTTCCCACCGTACCCAGAGGAGGGACGACATTGAAGGTGTCTCCCACTTACTGTATTTTTAAATCCATAAACAATTTATCAAAAGGTAGCTCGCCAAAAAAAAATTCTTCCTCTTGTTGTCCTTAAATAATTTTTCTTAAACCTTTTAATCTATCAAATAGTCGCTTATAGCAGTAACAAGGATTTTTTTTTTTTATGATTTCAAGCTTAGGTTGTATTTTATGTACTTGCATTTGTGTTGGGATATTAAATGTTATGTTTTTCCCTCGAGGTTTTTCCTTAATAATTGATTGGGCACTTTTCGAATTATTCATTTTATTATGAATGTAAAAAGTATTTAAAATTAAATTAATAAAAATCGGATTTAAAATGATGCATTCAACGAATTGCAAACACACCAAAAATTTCGGATTAGCAACTTTTAATAGGGGTGTACTTTACAATAGTGATTTTTTTTTTTTGCTTTAGTACACTATATTTTCCGTCTATCGTTTTTTTATATTGTAAATTATTTAATTTTAAGTAACAATATATAATACTTTTGTTTTAACTATATTATTGTTAGTTCATTAAAAAATTGTCTTTTCTTGAACCCCTAATTAAGAATGGTTGATTCCTACGATCATGTATGTAAGTTTCACTTTATTTAAATGATATGCTAATTAGTGTAATTAATTTGATGGTCACGTGGTATTGGGACGATGGTCACACCGCTCTGCTTCCGGGTCATTCTGTTCCAAGTTGTGTTGAGAAGAAGTTCTAAGAAAAACAATCAGAAGAAATTACAGTAGAAGGTAAGAAATTTCGTTTTATTTTTTAATTTAAAGATGCTGCGAGGTATTTCTGGAACGCTTCATCAAGCAAATTCAGTATTTAGGAACGGGGGCGTTCAGTGCACTGCTATTGCTTATTATGCGTTAGCTTTTTTTTTTTACAGTAGTATTTTTGATTTTTACCCCGAAAATTTTCAATCTTAACACGTAGACGACATTCTTTTCAACGGAAATGCTCTTTATGATGATATAATCTACGACAGTTCAAGTTTTCGAGAGGGCCAGTGTCTTAATCACGACGAACTACCCGAACTCGTTAATATTGATTTTTGTCAAATTCAAACTGCCATAGAAACAGATATATTTTATGGGGTTGTAGATCAAGGCAGGCGTTCTTATGATTCAGATTTTGGTTCTGTGTCGGGCCTCACAGCTTTCGAAACGGGATTTGAAGTTTCAAACTTTTTATTAACAACTTTTAATAACCTGACAATTGCTGTTTTCAGTAGTAATAATCATTATTTTATTTACGACTCTCACAGCAGGGATAGACACGGTAATGTCGCTATTCTTGGTACATCAGTTTTATTAGAATTTACGAATAGAGAAACATTAATGCAATATTTGATAAACACGTAAAATGGTAATAACTTCAACGTATCGCCAGTATTACTTTATCTAAATGAATTTATCTATGAAACGAGAAGTACTACTACTAGTACTGGTAGGGATTCTACTGTGCATTGCACTGAAAAACGAAAATTATCAGAACAAAAAAAAATCTACTAGGGGAAAGAGAGTTCACAACAAAGTCCAAAACAAAAGTTTAAGAAGAAATAAGAAAAGCAAAATAGGTAACAATATAGAAGGTAAAACTAATGGCCCTGGTGAGTGTTTAAACACTTGCAAGGAAGAACAAACTTCTAGTAATTTGTTTACGTGCGATTATGATAAATTTCAGGAACATTTAAAAGTTATAGATAATGATTTGCATTTCAATATTGAAAATATATCCATAGCATTTGCACCTGACCATTCTTACTTTATCCCCAAAGAAAAAAAATGAAAAAAATACAAACAGTTAGAATAGCCATGTAAAACTATTGATTAGAAGCATTTCTTGAATGAAAAAGAAATAGGTGTACATACATGTAATACTTCGAAATACAGTCTTTTGGGTGAAGTAGCTTCAAATGTAGAGATTACAAGTGAATGTTTGAAACAATTGTACGATTTGGAAGATAATATACATAGTCATATTTCATCCACATTTCTTAGCAAAATAATGTCTGTTCCTTCGTTCGATTGTAAAAGCTGTGATAAATTTTTATATAGAGATGAAGTTTATTTACTCACAGGTTCAGAAACTTTTCTTAAAAAAATAGGAATGGCTGCTGGAAATGACACATGTTTTCAATGTTATACAAAAATAAGAAACACTCAGATTCCAAAGTTAAATTCAAAATACAATCTTCTTGATCCAGGGAAAATTCCTTCATGTTTGCAAGGACTGTCCTTAATGGAGAAAAGATTAATAAGTATAATTCATGTATTTCCTACCTATGTTGTTTTGCCTGGTGGCCAGTTTACTGAAAAAGGCATGGCAATAGATTTTCCGATAAATATTCAGCAAAATATTAATTTACTTCCAAATAAATTTCAAAACTGTAACATAATCACTGTTTCACATGGAGAAAATAAAGATATAAAGGCTACCCATGTTGTTCGTTGGAAAGTTGTCTTCAGTTGTCTTAAATGGTTAAAGGCTTTTAATTGTTTGTATGAAGACATTGAAACAGACGAATACTGTTTAAGAAATTTAACAGATAATATAGATAACTTGGAATTTGATAGCAATGTAGTAATGGAAGAATTTGGTGTTATAAATACTGATCATGATACTCCAAACTTTGACATGAAAAAAATTGAAAACAACACGTTTAATAATTTCATGCGTTCGAAGCGCTTTTCTGGATTTACCTTCATCAGGAACGCTCAAAGCCAAACATTTGAAATCCGAGGGATGTATAAGTACCGAAATAGTTGAAGAGCTACATGACAAAAATACCAAAAACAAATAGCCAAATCCATCTAAGGTCAACTTTGCCTGAGGGAGTTGAAACCTTAGTTTCTTTATAATTTCAAAATTTATAAACGGACAATTTTAGAAAAGTTTGTGATAAATCATGTCAGTACCGAAGTACTGACTACTGAGCTGATGATACCCTCGGGGACTGATAGTCCACCAGCAGAGGTATCGACCCAGTGAAGTAAAAAATTGAAAACACGTTTAATAATTTCATGCGTTCGAAGCGCTTTTCTGGATTTACCTTCTTCAGGAACGCTCAAAGCCAAACATTTGAAATCCGAGGGATGTATAAGTACCGAAACAGTTGAAGAGCTATATGACAAAAATACCAAAAACAACTGTTATAACTGATAATTTGAATCATTTAAATTTACCAAAATGTTCGTCTTCGCCTACTCCAAGTTTATTTGTTACTTTATCAGCAAATGATATGCATTGGCCAGATTTGATAATGACACTTAATAATTGTCCATGCAATACTCTCAGAATGTTTGTCTTTAATATGTTGTGGATTCTACCCGCCATGAAGTTGTCTCTCTGAAGGTATTTTAACCATTGGTACAGATTGGCAATAACCGATATTTCATTGACCCAGTAGTTAGCAATTTGTCTTTTTATTTGATTGATAGTGGTTTTAGTCACATCTGCATTATAACGTTATGACATTTCTTAGTTCAATAGGTGTCTCCAACGAGGTCCGCGTCTTTTAACTTGAACATTAACCACGAAAGTAAATTTGAAAACACAGAAGCTGAAACCGATTCATTAGAAAATTTGTGATATGTGAAGGGATTAAAACAGAAACTGAAATGAAAAAAATATAAAAAAAATTTAGAAAGTAATTAAAAATGACAAATTTTCCCAAACGAAACCTCGCATGTAGACAAACAATAGTTTATCACAATATGTGTGACTTGTTTAAATATATATTTATGTACCATTGGTGTATTTACTATCTTACAGTTTAAAGAATTAATTGGCATATAGTCAAACTTAGCTCTTGCCTGTTGATCAAACTAAGAGATTACCTACATGTACTTGGGCAAAACATAGACATATAATACTGGGCTGGGACGAAAAAGAGGTATGGATAGGCGGGTACATACATGCCCGTGCGGATTTTGGATACCTGATGTGTCAAATTCCAACTTGACAACAGTCTGGTCACTGAATGGCGTGTTCCATTCTTATTTGCTATTGATTAAGACAACACACATCGTTGAAGGCCATATATGGATACCTTTAGATGCTAACATCTACTTTATTTGTTATATTGATATCTACACAAATTTATAAACAAATACAGACCCATGAGAATATTATTCTTGATTCATAGTATAACATTCTATTAATGGTTATATATGTATACAATTAATAATCACATGTATGCTGATACAGTGGACTATGCAAATGGGAGAATGTATCCTCTTTTTTCATACCTGGACGACTTCTTTTATGGAGGGGATTTGATAGCTTAAAAAAAATTTCAGGCGCCGTACAATACGAACTTGATGTCTATGTTAAATAAATTGATTAATACTGTTTTACTTTATGCCTGTGACATTTATAAATGGGAATAATGAAAAGTAAAAAGTTTGGCACCAAATTGAATCAATGGAAAGGTCTAAATCTAATTCACTCAGTGTTTTTCATTTGGGTTATATTTCGTATTTCTTCGCAGTCTCTGTTGCTATTTCTTTACCTTTGTCAACTCTTAAATTCTAGAATTATACCGATTGAAATTGCAGGGTATTATTTATTTGAGAGGTATAAGTAAGCAGCCATTAGTATTTCCTTTAAAAATTATCGATTGCGACCCAATTGTGCTGATAATAATTAAAATTTATTGTTTGTGGGATATTATTTCCATTAAGTCTAATGTAGTTATTTGTACCGCAGGTATACATCACAGAAGCAGATTTCAGGTCAAATACTTCCTGTTTTACCGTTAACTTTCCCGTAGTCTTGTACGCTGACAGGTTATTGATACCTACACGGTCCTTGCCTTCATATTCTACATGGCTATGGATTTAAAGTCTTAGCAAATTAGGTAATTGGAGAAATGGGAGAACATGCATTGTTTTTGCTAGTAAATATTGCCTCTGATGCCTGTTATTGTGCTCATACCAAGCTAAATACATGCAGTATTTACATCAAAGCAAGTTAAAACAACAATCGTGATTTTTAAACACTCAACAATAACACCAAATTAGGCTGTGTATAAATACCAATTACCAGTAATCATACATAATTAACATTTAATAATTAATCATCAAATCAATTAAAACAATATTTCATTTAAAAATTCCCGAATTCCCCCTAGGGGGCGAACGTGTGGGGTGCGAACGTGTAGGATGCGAATGTGTATTGGGCGCGAACGGACCCGATACCATTATATGTCAATTGAGGTATAATCCACCAATTGGTGGTTATTCCTGACCTGATCATACTACATTCTACAATGTACATGGCCGAAACGACAATTTTATTGTTTAAATGTGCGAACAGTTACAAGATGGGTAGAATGATATAAAGTATTACAGAACTGCCAGTATAAGTCTATATCCTGATATCGTTGAACCGATATCGTTCAGATCAAATTATCTGCATCTTCGTCGAATTTGGTTTCTCACTTACCTGGAAGAAGATGGAAAATAACAGGAAGGTTAACTACAACATCTTTGTAAATTTAATATAGCTGCAATTCCAGCCAGCTGTTCTCCTTTTATTGATAAATCTGGGTAAATTTCCCGACACACCTCCTTAATTTTGTCATCCATTTGTACCCGGGAATAATGGAGCAGTACGAGTTGAGTCACTACACCCCAAAAAAAAAAGTTCCAAATATTTCGCGTTATTTCCTTGCTGTATACTTCAGTGTTATCAAAATTGTTATATATTGTGTAAATGTTTAATAAAATTGACAATTCGAAGAATATCTTAAATCATTTTGTTAATAATTAAGCGCAACCACAAGAATCTTGTGATTATAAAAAGGGCTGATGGCAGTGTTGTAAAGAAGCGTAGCCAGATGTCACCACTGTTTCGGAGTTTTTTTTTGCCTCAATTGACATGGTTTCTGTGACTTGGTAGACGTTCAACCTGGAAGATGTTTAAACGACTTGTGATTACATCAATCCGTCAACACTTTCTGTCAATATTTTATTAACAAATGTTGGCTATACCTAGACAATCCATTGGACCCTAACTTTGGTTAAGAGTATTTACAGTCAATGTCAAATACGTACCTTTATGGAGGTGTCCAATGTGGCATTAAACTGAAGTGTTCCCTACCATAGTTCTACCACAATGCGGTTCATGGTAGAATTATATACGACTGTTATGGGAAATGAACGGCAATACAATCTAAACTCTTTAAAGGATTCATTGTCTGCTACATCAAACATGGGAGACGTTATTGCATTAGGAGAATTAAACTGGCACACGTTTTGCTACTTTAATCATGGATTTATCGTCATTTATTAGACGTTGACTCTGTTTAACTCTGATAGTAAGATTGTTTCTCTTTAAGGTCCTTTCTCTATTGTCTTCATTTACTGGAAAGTTCTCTCCTACATATTGTCCACCAGAATCCGAGAAGATACGACGTACAACTTTCATCTTATATTTCCCACTTTTGAGAACTCTTCGCTTGGTTAACTTTCCTCCTCTTCCAGAGAGGTCATTTACACCTTATTGTTCACAACATCTAGGGCATTATAAGATCCTGGAATTATATTTAATACAACAATTTATTGGATTTCAGTTGTTATATGTAACAGGCAAATCAAATCCCTAATAGGCAGATATTGTGGAGAACACAACAGGCTGACATTATTTGACAAATACACTGAATAGTTCTTTTGCAAACGTATTACAGACGAAGACAACGTCCTTTTCAACACACCAAATGCTCTTTCAATTACCTAGATATAAAGATGAGGTGTGAGTGCAAATTAGACAACTTTCCATCCTAGTCACAATTTGTAAAAAGTAGACCATTTTGGTTCTTAGTACGGCCTTCAACACGGAGCCTTGGCTCACACCGAACAGCAAGCTAAAAGGGCCCCACAAATGACTAGTGTAAAACCATTCAAACGGGAAAACCAACGGTCTAATCTATATCATGAACGAGAAACACTTATGAACCACATCAACAAAGAGCTAATTACATCATTGTTAAGAAAACCTTTACTTACAAGATTAAAGGTTCGAAGAGTTTACACGGATCACATAGTGATTTCCGCGCTTTTAGTACAATATTACCGTAAAATTCAGGGTGTGAAATACCATACTTTATAAGTTTCCTACAGGTGCAGCCAAATTTACTAATCAAATCTTTGTATCTATGAAAGAATTTAGTAAAAGTTGTAAGTAATTCATGATAACGAAATCCCTGACACAATAATTTACCAGTGGTGAATTGATAATTTTTGTTACAATCTATTTCATCACTACTCACTGGGTATAGCGAACAAGTTGAGGATATATATAAACACTGTGTGATATACAGGCTGTTGGAACGGACGGCTTTCAAGTTGTACAAAAAACTATTTTTTAGTACAGATCACATGAAGACAAATATAAAATCAAAACTGAACGACCTAGCATAATGCGCTAAAACATGTCCTGTCTGATATTTTCGGAAAACATATAAGTTCGACATGAAAAGGGAAAAATCGATCCCAAAACATGTATGACATTTGTTCGACGACTTCACGACTTGAAGTCAACATGGGATTGTTTAGTACGATTCCACACATGGTTCGTTTCCTATGATTTATTGATTGATTGGTGTTTGCTTTACGCCACCTTAGCGCAAAAAGGCTATATCGCGGCGAGAGCTAGTTCAAATATTTTAACAATTTAAAGTATATTTTTTAAAATCAGACAAAAGGTCCTTCAATATACTAAAAATCAAGTCTGAAGCAAAATTGTTTATTTACAATAAAATTCAACACAAGATAAGGTCATAAAAATTAAAATCATTTTTAATTTATACAACATTTTTATATTTTACAATAAATTCCAACTTCTTTTAAGAATGAAACAATATTTGTTATTGGAACACTATCAAATAAATCATACATATTATTGACATTGAAATGCTTCCTACATCAGCAAAGTCAACACAATTAATTAAAACATGTTTAATAGTATACTTGCAGTTGCAAGGTATACATTGTGGTTTTTCATTTTTTAGAAGATATTCATGTGTTATTCCGGTATGAAATATGAAGCTTATTTATTTAAATCCTATTTGAATAAAGAGGTAACAGATTTGGTCCATGTATACAAAAAAAATATCTAATAATAGGGTAGAAATTCAAAATGACGACGCAAACGATTCAATTTAGAAAATGAAGGAACTTGTTACAGCCCTACAAGATATTGAGATGTTTTCGGAGGTAGATCATACGAGCTTTCTGATTACTTTAAGAATTTAATCAGGAAAGTCTTGTTTGGAATGGAATGTCAGCTGGAGAGAGATTCAATAACTAAAGGAGTAGGGTTCGATAAGGCCCTAAAATGGCCCCTCATTCTATATGAAATTTGAAAGAAGGATTTACTGACCAACGTCATAAGGATTCGTACCTAATATAATAACTAGATTGGAAAAACGTCTTTTTGATGAAAATTTATGTTTTTGCGTTCTATTCATGACGTCACAAATAGCACTCATTTTGATTTTCCGCGAAAATTTGATGAAAACGGGTTAATTGACATTGACTTTTTGAAGAGGAAACATAAAGCGCATGCGTCGACAACATAAATATGTTAGCCTAATGTTTGTTATTACATGTTACATATTTGACTTGAATATTTTGTTTGTCGATGTCTGCGCTCTATATTTTCTAGGTCTTAATTTGGTTGAAATCCGGACAATTTTGTCCAATATCGCAAAAATCTTTATTTTTAACCTATTTGGGATGTAAAAATCAGTGCTTGAAAATAAAGCTTTGGCAAAAAAAGTTCTATTTAACTTTCTCACATGTCTTTTTATAAACTTAAAACCCGTTTTATCCTGAAACCTTGAACTTTATAAGGGAGGGGGGGGGGGCACATTTGGCACTTACGGAACTTACTCCTTTTGCTCAAAAATGGGAGAAAAGATGACTATACCATATACTAGTATTGTTGAGAATTTACTTAATGGGGTTGATTTAAACGTTTTCTATAAAGTAATGGATATTCATTAGCTTTGTAGGCGTGTCAAAATCGTATCATACGCGATAATGACCAACCAGTACACACTGTATTATGATTTCATTAACCAGTATTAGAAAGATAAATATAACAATCCCGCCCACAATTTATAAATTTCGAAAATTGTCTTACTGGTAAATACGCTGTAATGTTAAGGTTGTTGAAATGAAGTGCAGTGTTTTCACATTTAGTGTCCAGTAAATAGTGACAGAGATATAGTTTCTACACTGATCTATCATTATCGTCCATAACTGACAATTGGCTGGTTTTTTTCATGGAAGGAAATTAGAAAGACTGCATGGTTTGATTTAGATGTACATCTTGGTCATTACGGATTTCAAGTTATTTTGTTTCATTATATCGTTTTTAATGGGAGGGTTTCCATCTTTGTTAGTTTCTTTGCGAGTGACTGTAAAACTTCCATTTCTGCATTTGTCCAGGTTTTTTTTAGAAGCTGATAGATCATAAAAATAATATATTTTACAGTTAAGGACCAATAACATATGCTAAGACTGGTATATACTTTAAACTTTATACACACACATCAAATGTTGTTGATTCATGTACAGATACTGAGGAATCTGATGATTTAGAGTGCGTCATTAAGTTCAAGGTCAGCTCACTACACTTTACGTTTTGTAAATGAAAATTACAGATTCATAGAACTTATACAGACTAGAGGTCTTTGTTGGAAACAAAGTCTGGATTTCAATTTGATGTACAAGTGATTTAAAAAAAGGATGATGTGTATGTTATTTCATCTTGTCCAAAGCCTTCATCTTATCTGTCTGCTTAGGTTCCCTGGAGCTGTGCAACTGTATACCATTACCAGTGTCAGCCTGTGTTATATTCTCCAAAATAAAATACAGTATTATATGTCTTGCAATCTTTTTTCTTTATTTGGGGGGGGGTGGATTTTCAGTATTGTTTTGATTTATCACCCAGCTCACACATTCCATGCTTCTTAAATTTGGTTGATTTTCGATAATAGTTTTATTCAAAATAAAATTGAAGTTACAGTTCATTGTCTTTTTGGTTTTTTTTTTAACAAAACAGGAGAAAGGGATCTAACCTACAGAAACAAATGCATACAAATGTATAAAACTATCAAAAAGGGTCTCGCATAAATCATACAATAAACGTTTGTGGTTCTTTCGGGGTACTCCTGCTTCCTCCATCAATAAAACAGGTATAAAGAAACCAAACTGTTTTGTGATTTTACTGCACATTTTGTTTTAGCTATATACCAAGAAGCACCCATCAGCCTTCACCCTTTATATATTTTGTGTTAATATGATGTGATGTGTCACTAAAACTTATAATAGGTCACATGAATTATGATTACCTGATAATATATGCCCAGATCTTTGACTTCCTCTGCCAGGCTTGGGAGGAAACGTATCCCCAGGAGCTGCAAGACTTATCACTCAATTCAATATCAAATATGTATGTAAGGAAAACAGTTGTCCGTGGGGGCCCATCTGTGGTTGTAGGGTCCACCACACCCACAAAACTCAGGTGGAGATGAAAGTGGGTCTTGTGTCACTGTCAGCTGATCTTCACAATCTTCTCTAAAAAACATGATAAGTATTATTTACGCAATATTAAAGAGAGGCATGCTTGTCTGACCGGCTGAATTTCATGTAACCCTTCATGTTTTTTGTAAAAATAATTTCAAAAACATTACTAAAACAGTTACAGTTTATTAAATTTGTTGTGTCTTTAAAAACACTTAAAACTTGAAGCAGCATATAGTGTTCGTGTTGTTCCAATCATATAAATTATAAATATGCCAATACATCATAATGAATATATGTGTATGAAATCGATACAAATAAAATAAAGTAGGTCGAAAATAGGTGACCGTCTATCACAAATTACCTATATCTTTATCAGTTTTTCACCTGTATTGGCTAAAACACTTGTAAGTTATAGTTTATTTGTTAAAGGATCAGTCAAATGTATTGGTGGATGCAATTATAAACTATCTATCAGCCTAAAACAAGAAATCTATATAATTATGGATTTGTAAAGTAAACCGGAAGTATTAAAAAAATCTAAGGGATGTAACTCTTGATTTTGTTTCTCGAGATTTTGAAACGGCCCAAGTTCAACAACTTTGCGACATTTTCAGCCTTCAGGAATGTGTTGAAGAATCTTCAAAATTAGGATAAAATAATATGTTCTTTAATATACAATTGACATCTTTCAGCCATCCTAATCTTGAATGAATCGTTTTTGTTTTGACTTTTAGTTGATGCTTTCATGTTCTCTGCTTCAGGGCAAACTTTTTCAATAATAACATTTACATATTTTAGAGATCTATCAAAAGTTAAGGCAACAGATATTTGTTCTGTCATGTCTGGGTGGAAAGCTTCTATCCCATGAAGCGACGACGTCAAGCAGACATCAAGTGTCTGCATTACCAAAAATAAAAAAAAATAAGTGCTCTTAAAGGTCTTTCAGAACGTCCTCCAATGTTTCCTCCTAAGAATAGCTGAATATCTTATTTCATTAAAAGTTCACCTCCCTTAACTGAGGCATGGCAGCAAAAAAAAGGGGGGGTGCTTTCCACTTATGTCCTCTTTTACATATTTACCTTTGGCAGACGTTTTTCTATTATATGTCTTTTTAAACGTTTGCTCTGAATATAGTATACAGCAAAGGCTTTTACGATAAGTAAGCTCGGAACAAATTCCGCGGATACGATTAAAAATTCCGGCATGATTCCGATTTTTTTTTTTACCAAAAAAGAATTATTAAGGAAACGCAAAAAAAAATATTCGGGAGGCAAATTTTGTATGTGGTCGAACGGCAATGCCAAACAAATAAAATCTTATTTTAGGCCTTAAGTGCCTTCGACCAATGAAATGCAAGAATTTTCACCCTCTTCATCATGGTAAAGAATGACACAAAACATGTTCTTAGTATCTGATTATCTTATTGTTCTTTAAAATATATAAAGGACCATTTACGGTCGGAAGATATTGCCTTGGGACATTTGGTCAGGAAAGTTTGTTGAAAGAAAATTTTATAACCCCTGTCTTTTTGAATAGACATTAATTATTTGTATAAATAGTAACAATTATGAATACATTTTTCATACACAAATAGTTCAAATTTCCAAACAATATCTCTTTTCATTTACAACATTGTTAATAGAATTTGGCACATTTATTGTCATTATTGTCTTTGTTTTCGCTTTGTTTTCGATAATTCTTTGGAACGGACAAGTCACTTTCCTTCTTTATGTTGTGATTGACCATTAATGTTTAAGATGTATCAAAAAGAGTAGGTATGATCTCTTCGTCTTCATCATTTCCAAACTCGTTCTCATCGTTTGCATCATCAGTCTCTATGTTCTCGAATATCACTGTACTGCTTTTGCAATCATTTTGTTACATGTTATTCAATGCTATTTGTGGTTGCCCTTACGTTATCAATTGTTCAATTGATGTTATAATTCGTTTGCTAATTTGCATACATTGTTGGCATTTTTTATTTAATGCAATTTACATCTTTATTATGTGATTTCTATATTTTCCTGTGTAAGTTTACCGGATATAAGTTGACGCACAAATTAATCTACATTAGTTTTATACACCAGCCAGTGGAAGTTGCGTAAATCTGGGTTTGCTGTAGATGGATATAATATTCTTAGAAAAAAGCTGTTAATTTCTGTGTCGTTTGGTCTCTTGTGGAGAGTGTCTCATTGGCAATCATGCCACATCTTCTTTTTTATAATTAGTCTTTGGTGGATATCTGTATCATAGGCAATCATACCAAAAGTCGAAATACATTTGTCAAATGCTCAAATACGACCGAATTGTAGCTGTTATGGCGATTCCTCAAAACCTGTAGCCGTTGAGAATAATAGATGTGATTCCCTAAGCAGCAAACCGAGTTTTCCTTACATTCGAAAAAAAACGGCAGTAACCCGTTTTTTAATTTGTCATTTTTCATTCAAGCGTCACTGGTGAGTCTTATGCAGACGGAACGAGCGTCTGGTGTGCACAACTATTTTAGTCTGATATTATTAATTAGTTTTATTTACTAGACGGCAGTTGTGTAAATTGTCAGAATTATAAATACTCAACTTTATATTTGAGGAAATAAACATAAGAGAAAACGGGAAATGGGAAACTTAGGGTTCAATCCTTGACAAATTAGATTACTCATAAATTCCTAGAATTTCCTGTTACAAACGAGATTAACTTTGTTTTGAAAATTTGATTTTTTACCTAAACAAAAAATAGGCTATTTTTTTAAATTTTATAATTCACTGTTTATGCTTTATTGTTCTGTATTATAATGTTCATGGCCATTCTTAACAATTGCATACAATAAGCTAGCATGTTTTCACTAAAAAGTTCTGTAATGCGCACATCAATTTCATAACAAACAAGAATGTGTCCATAGTACAAGGATGCCTCATTTGCACTATTATTGTATATGTTCAGTGGATCGTGAATTTGGGGTCAAAACTCTTATTTGGCATTAAAATTAGAAAGATAATATCATATCATAGGGAACATGTGTACAAAGTTTAAAGTTGAAACTTTCACCTGAAGCGGGATTGACGAACATACCGAAAAACATAATGCCCCTAAGTGGGGCACGAAAAGATAAAGAGACTCATGATGATTTACCACCTTTCACATGCAAATCTCGTCACTTTCCAAAAGTCTTGAACAGAGTAAAGAATTTCATTCATACTCTGGAAGAACCCGTTGTTGTAACCGCTTCACCTGAAAAACGCAGCTCGTTATCAACAACTTTACACGTACTTGTAATTTACTTAATATATAATCGTGTATTTCTTGCATAGCCTTATGTCTTTTAATTGTCTTCCTCTCTAATTTCAGCAAATAGAACTCTGTAATAATGGTGTTTGTTAATCTTCATATTCTGTATTAAAGACAGTTTATTTGTCCACTATGTTCTAGTTTCTTGCGTCAAATACGCTGACCAAATAAAATTGTTTTTTTTTTCAACTCCTCTTCGGTGATTCGTCCATGGTTGTTATGAATTTTTTCGAAAATATACATTCACTGACCGGTTCGCCTCATCATATCTGCATCTAAAAATATTTTGATTTGGAATGGCTTTTAACTCCGGCTATGCATAGTACTAGCCAACCGCTTCTATTATAGCACCCATTCTGTTCCTGCGCATTGTACAAATTATGATGCAGTTGTAGCATCCTTGTGTTTCGGTCTATCGGAAAATACACAACACATTTGGTCTATGTCTTCATGCGTATGACCAACATACATTTACCACAATGAGTGTTTTATGCATCAGTTATTTTGAGATGGAAGGAGTCGTAGTAGTCTAGAGAGTTTTAACCGGATTTTCGAAGGAAAAATCGGTTACTGATTTGGGGATGTACGACGGGCGGACGGCTGCCAAACAGTGTCCGTTTATTACCATAAAAACGCTTTGACGAAATTTTTTCAAATTAAGATATGTTGTTTCTTGTGACTAAATGAAGGTCAAGATCAATTTTCACGAATTTAGCTTTTCTCGTTGTTGAGTTATAGTCCTTTCCCAAAAATTTGATTTTTGATGAAATTTCCTTTAAAGACAGAGCTGCGACTCTCCGTTTGTCATCTGCCGCATCCATATTTAATGTTGAAGCAAGGGCAATGAATTTGGTAACCCGATCCTGCAGAGTAAAGCCAAGGGAATGTCGTCGTCTGCATCGACATTCACATGATACAGTAATCTTAAAGTCTTCATCAGTTCATACAAAAATTAATTTTCTACATGTCAGTGTTTTGTCAAACAAATTCTTAAATTTCAACATAACTATCGACTCCGAAATTCTGAGAATCCCTGCTCATGATGTTGTAGATCTGTGCAATAATTGGTTCTGACATATATAAAGGCAATGTTTCTGGTATTTCAACATTTTGAGCATCTATTGCATTAGGTCCTTCAAAATCAATACCATAATCTTCAATAACTGGCTGCAAAATTAAAGCATTCAGTTAAACCTATGAATATTTTCAGTGAAATTTGAAAGAATTATTACATTCATTTAAAAGCATACTTGAACAATTCTAATAGGTTCCCAAGGGCCAGACAAAAAATTAAGATAAATAAAGTAAAAAAATCAAGGTTTTCTATAAATAGTTTAAGTAAGGGTTTTGTACTTGAGGAACTGCTGCTTTAAACAATATCTGCTATTTGAACATATGATCTAGGTTACTGTCTCATTGGCATATATACTTTGGCGGCTTGGCACACAATAGTTTATAAAGAATATGAAATGTACGGATAAGACATGTAAAACAGCTCGGCAAATCTGGCATCTGCATACCTACAAATATTATATATAGTTTGACGACTTTGCACATAATAGTTAATATGAAATGTACGGATTAGACATGTACAAATTAGTAATCCTCAAAAATGCCAATCTGGCACTTTGAGTGATAAATTATCTTCTGACGATTCCCATAACTTGCAGTTTGTTGTGAGTTTTTTTCTTTGTTATTCAAAGGTATTCTTTGTTACTTCATCCTTTACAGACTTTTTATAACAGTTAAACCTCATTCAAACAAAATAAATATACTAGTAGACATTTTACACTGTCCATCTTCACTGTTTTCTTCTTTTCATGTGTAATAAAACATAGGCTTATTACTTTCACAATATTTATACAAAATAGAAAGCAGGATAAGCATCATCTTATACAACTTAACAGAAAATGCATACTGGTATCATATATTATACATGTGAATGCCTCTTCATAGGGTGGGCACTTAGTTTATCTTTCTTAGTGAACTCTTTTCAAAATGGATCACACGTAAAATTGACATCCGCATGCGTACTTTATTTGTGATATTTCAATCCAGACCTACTAGCGAATACTTTTTGACACTGATTGCACTGTAATGGAAAATTGTTAAATGTTTTCAGTTGATGTGCGTTCTTTTGAAGGGTTACTTTTTGGATACTGTGTATAGTGGTATAGTTATCGTCGGATCTATATCGTCATAATCAAATCTCGCAACTGGTATCCCTTCCCCTGCGTTGATATATGTGCACCATCTTCACTTCCAATATTGGAAGTCATTTCAGCTGCTTTACATCTCTTTGGGAGTTTGATAGTCGGAGAAGGAAAAAATCAAAATAATGCCCCCCCCCCCCCCCCCCCCCCTGGAAAAAAGAAAACCAGAAATATACCAAAGAATATCGATAAAATGTACGTCTTAACATGTGTTTGTTATAAATATTACCGTTTCATGTTTTTGACACCTTCCATTCTGTAATTTTTAATTATTTTTATTATAATTTGTATGAAATGGGCCTTTTTCTAATGACTTATGTTTTGGTGTGAGTAGCTAGGAAATTCAGTATCCCACCCTTTACTTATATTATCAAAGATTTTTAATACTTACATATGCCTATCGTATATTTAAGGGGAAATAGACCTATAGCTAGAATGCTCGATTTCAGTACAGATATTACAAAACATGAACAAAAAAATTACAGATGGAACATAAAACGTCGGATTGAAACGATATTATGCTAGCACCAATTTAATATAATATAACCGTACTGAAAGTAAAAACTGACATTTGATTTGATTAGTTTCAGATATTTATTGAATGACTTCAACCTTATATTTTCGCCTTCATCATAGTGTAGCATGTAATATTAAAACGTAGTGAACTACAAATTCAGCGAACCATCCATTGACGATTTATTCCAGGAAAACATCGTCAATGGCTTTAATCCAGGAAAACATCGTCATTTTTCAGACAATTTTATTAGATGTAACTTTAACTCTGCCACTTTTTGATTTGATTATTTTACATTAAATTTGAACATTTTTTATAGGTAATTGTATATAAAATGTAACCTTACATCGTTTACTTCTTAATTGTTAATTTTATTATAGTTTTTCTATAAATTCGACCTTATGTAAAAGAATTGTTTTAGATATAACCTTAAATTGGTCACTTTTTCTTTATAATTTTATGAGATGTCAACTTAAATCGACCACTTTCTTTATTGATAATTTGACTATATTTTAGAATAAATTCAACAACTCTATTTCGATAATTGTATTATATGTAACGTTTAATCAGTCACTTATTCTTAATAATTGTATTACATATATCATATATTCAATAATCAATAAAGAAAGTGGTCAATTTAAGGTGACATCTCATAAAATTATTAAGAAAAGTGACCGATTAAAAGTTACATATGATACAATCATCTTTTACAGGTGGTCGAATTTATTGAAAAATATTATAAAATTAACAATTACATGTAAGAAGTGAACGATTTAAGGTTACATTTTATATACAATTACCCTAAAAAATGTTCAAATATAATGTAATATTATTTATTCAATAAGTGGCAGGTGAAGGTCACATGTAATAAAATTATCTTTTACATGTCGAATTTATTGAAAAATATTATAAAATTAACAATTAAGAAGGTGACATGTAATAAAATTATCTACAAATGTGACCGATTTAAAGTTACAGCTTATACAATTATCTATTAAAAGTTGTCGAATTTATTATAAAATATAGTCAAATTACAATAAAGAAAGTGGTCGATTTAGGGTGACATTTAATACAATTATATTTTACATGTGGTCGAATTTAGTGAAAAAAATAATAAAATAAACAATTAAGAAGTGAACGATTTAAGGTTACATTTTATATACAATTACCTATAAAAACAATTCAAATTTAATGTAAAATTTATCAATTCAAAAAGTGGCACAGTGATGGTTACATCTAATAAAATTAGAATTTAAAATAAAAACCGATTTAAGGTCACATGTAATACAATTATCTAGAAAAAAACAACCGATTAAAGGTCTCGTGTAATACAATTATGTTTCAAAAGTGACTGATTAAAGGTTACATCTTATCCAATTATCTATGAAAAGTAGCCGAATTGATTGCAAAAGGATTAATGAAGAAAGGCGCCGATTTCACGATATATTTAATACAATTATTAAGAATACGTGACTGATTAAATGTTTTATCTAATACAATTATCTATAAAAAATTGTCAAATTTATTATAAAATATAGTTAATCAATAAAGAAAGTGGTCGATTTAAGGTGACATTTCCTAAAATTATAAAAAAAAATGTGACCGATTTAAGGTTACATCTAATACAGTCATCTTTTACATGTGGTCGAATTTTTTGAAAAATATATTAAATTTAACCATAAAAAGTGATCGATTTAAGGTTACATTTTATATACGATAACCTATAAAAATGTTCACGATTAATGTAAAATTATCAATTCAAAAAGTGGCGGAGTTAAGGTTACCTCTAATAAAATAATCTAGAAAAGTGAACGATTATTGAAGAAAGTAGATGATTTCAGGTAACATGTAATACAATTATTAAGAATAAGAGACTGATTAAATGTTATATCTAATACAATTATCTATTAAAAAATGTCGAATTTATGATAAAATATACTTAATGAATAAAGAAAGTGGTCGATTTATGGTGACATCTAAAATTATCAAAAAAAAAGTGACTGATTTAAGGTTACATCTAATACAACTATCTTTTACATGTGGTCGAATTTATTGACAAATATAATAAATTTAACTATAAACTAGAGGCTCTCAAGAGCCTGTGTCGCTCACCTGATTCTACTTTGGTTTTGGAAATCATGTACTTCAACATGATTGATAACCTATAATGGTGCTTATATAAATCGTTCACTTCATAA
The DNA here is from genome assembly GCF_021869535.1 of Mytilus californianus. Lineage (NCBI taxonomy): Eukaryota > Metazoa > Mollusca > Bivalvia > Mytilida > Mytilidae > Mytilus > Mytilus californianus. Next base: position 61,264,744 of record NW_026262593.1, on the reverse strand, counting down.
TTGTTTATTTTATAATATTTTTCAATAAATTCGACCACCTGTAAAAAATAATTGTATTATACGTAACCTTAAATCGGTCACTTTTTCTAGATAATTTTATTAGATGTGACCTTCACTCTGCCACTTATTGAATTAATAATATTATATTATATTTGAACATATTTTATAGGTAATTGCATATAAAATGTAACCTTAAATCAAATCGTTCACTTCTTAATTATTAATTTTATAATATTTTTCAATAAATTCGACCACTTGTAAAAGATGATTGTATTAGATGTAACCTTATATCTGTCACTTTTTCTAGATAATTTTATTAGAGGTAACCTTAACTCTGCCACTTTTTGAATTAATAATATTATATTATATTTGAACATTTTTATAGGTAATTGCATATAAAATGTAACCTTAAATCGTTCACTTCTTAATTATTAATTTTATTATATTTTTCAATAAATTCGACCACTTGTAAAAGATGATTGTATTAGATGTAACCTTATATCTGTCACTTTTTCTTAATAATTTTATGAGATGACACCTTAAATCGACCACTTTCTGTATTGATTATTTGACTATATTTTATTATAAATTCGACAACTTTTTGTAGATAATTGTATTCGATGTAACATTTAATCAGTCACTTATTCTTAATAATTGTATTACATGTTACCTGAAATCATTTTACAATCAATTCATATCTGAGCAGAAAGTTGATGAACCAGGGGTATGTCAAAGAACGTCTTGTCATTTTTCTAAAGTTCATTGGAAGGTACCGATACCTTGTTGATAAATATTCCGTATCAACATCACAAATAACACACGATGGTCTTGAGGTATAGATTTTGGGTACTGACGTTGTTTATCATCTTAATAAAGTGTTATAGTATTCTTTTATTTGTCTTGATGAATATTACTTTTAGTGTTTAGTCTGTTTTTATTGATACAGCCCTTGGATGGTGTAAACTTCCTAAAAAACGTGTATGGTGTAATGGTGTATGGTATATGGTGCAATGGTAGAAGGTGTATGGTGCTATGGTGTATCGTGTAAGGGGAATGGTGTATGAGGAATGATGTGATTGTGTAACGTGCGATCGGGAATGGTGTGAATGAATGGTGTACGACATTTCATTGGTTGAAACCGAAGTTCATTTTATTTTTATTTTTACGGATTGTAAGCATAAACATTAATAATAATCTTATTGTTCTTTTTTCCCAGTAAAGCAAATTACTTTACTCGTTAGACACTATGTTATAGATATTATACACATATCACAAAATGTGTTTTTTTTTTATATTTTTAATTATATTAAAAAATGGCTATAAACTTACACACTTGTGGTCACATGCAGTTATCATAAAAGAACGGATTTTTTTAAAACTAGAAGGCGGATAGAAAGGTTATCCACGCATCGGAACAATATTTTTATATCATGGGTTATCAACATTAATTTTAACGTTGCTTCGTTCCCCATTTTTGAAAGTCTCTTTACATACAGTCCGCCAAAAGTTAAGCTCCACCTAAATATAACTGGCAATATTTTTTTAACTATTGCGAAAAAAATATTTATGTTTGGTGTTATGAATTGCCTATAACATACACTAAGAAAATTCATTACGACCCAAAAAAATAAACTCCGATAAACTCGCAAAGCAATTTTTTATTAAAGGTCATCTGCACTTTTTCGAATACTGTTTCGATGCCTTTAAATCATCTTCCTACTGTCCCGCGTACAGATGAAATTTGACCTTCACCAAGTCACTGTGAAAAATGGCAAGGGGTAAGTTATATGTGGCTGAACCTTGACAAGCAATTAACATTTCAAATGCCGGTAGGAGCACTAGTTGCATAGGTAACCATTTCAATGTTAAACACACCGTCATTGTCAGATTTTTACAACGTCATGTTGACACAGGAACTGTAAATGATAGACCAAGGTCCGGAAGACCCCCGTTTAACTACCGATCGTGATGACAGACTCCTTACTGGTTGTGCTAAAGCCAACCCATTTACTCCTGCCCCACAACTTAGACACCACTGTCGTCAAGGTAGTCATGTTACTGTTCGAACATTGGTCCGTCGACTTCATAGAGGCTACATAAGAGCACGTCGTGTTGTCAAGAGACCTGCCCTAACAGCCAGGCACCGTATAATCAGGTTTCAAAGGGCTAATGACCATCGACGCTTGAACATGAGAAGCTGGCAAAATGTTCATTGGTCAAATGAGAGTCAGTTTCTGTTACGACCAATAGACGTCAGAATACGAGTTTGTCGTGGAAATAAAACTGCTAATGACCAAAACAACATTTGCCCATCGACTGCATACGTTGCTGGTGGTGTTACAGTATGGGGTTTCTTCTCATACTGTTGTATAGTGGGTATGCATATTCTGCAGGGTAACATGAATGGACAGACATACAGGGATTTGGTGCTTAGAAACATTGTAGTCCCTCATATTGATAATCCTCCACTTGCTTCAAGACCCTTGTGCATGTACGACAATGCTATACCACACAGGGCAAGGATTGTAACCGAGTACAAAGAGTACAAAGAGCAAGAAGCCATTGACACTATCTTTTGGCCTTCCATGTCTCCAGACATGAACCCTATCGAATATGTCTGGCATGCCATTTGCAGAAATCTCAATCGCAGAGATCCACCTTTGCAAAATCTTAGCGATTTAAGAAGCGCAAATGTTGCTGAACTAAATAAATTTGCTCAACTAAAGTTCAAAAGGCTTGTACAGAGTATGTTATGGAACTGTACCGGAACCGAGGGTGTTACCCATCCTATTGACTCAAATATTGACATTAAATTTGCCGAACATACCAAAGATTATTTGTAGAGACTTTAAATGATATTGGGTGATTAATTGTTGTAAAAAAATACAATCACAGTGAAACTTAAATTCCGTTTATGATTTGTGTAATTTTCACTAATTCTATGAAGTCAAATTTTAAATGCATAGAACCTGCATACGTGAACAAACTTAAGTCTACGGTTTGTTTATGATATATGTTAGCAAAATTGCTACATGAATATTTTCTCTTTTTCGAGGATTAACTGATTTTTTTAAATGAAAAAAAATTCAATGCAATAAAAATAGGTGGTGCTTAACTTTTGGCGGACTGTATATATATTTCATCGTAATTCACCTTTGTTCAGGTTGGGCTCAAGTCATGAAAAGTGGGGTATTCCCTGTTTCCAGTAAACCGGGACTTCTTTTTCCTTGTCAATTTATGGTATGAAACCTACAAAGGCGCACCTTCTACATGTGATAACATTGTTATATGATAGCAAGTGTTTTTATAAGTTCAAAAATCAAGCTAATTTCAAGTCTTATTTGATGCTCAACTCACAACAAAACAATTTCTTTGTTCACCAATTCATACCTTGATCATCAATTATGAGAAGACAAAAAGATAAGTTAATCACTTAGGCATTTAAAGTCAATGAATAGAAATTTTCAATAGAAGTGAACATAATTCAGTTATGATCAGTTACACCTGGAGCATGCAGCTTGATCAACTGATTTCTAAACAAAGGAATTGTATGTTTTTGAGTTCTAGAAAAAACAAGGCTTCACTTATTCATGTTTTGTTGTTCCTGAAATATTTAAAGTATTTACAAATACTACGGATATAGATAAAACATGCGCTTTGGAAATTTCATGCCATCAATTGAAATAGAAAAAGGAAGTCCCTGTAAACTGGGGTTTTTTAACACCAGAAAACTGGGGTGATCCCTGAAAACAGGGAATACCCCACTTTTCCTGACTTGAGCCCAACCTGTTGTTTGTCTTGGATTTACGATTCTGTGTTCCAAAAAATGTTCGAAGGAAAATTGTACAGTGTTATTGCACATAAGGTGTTGTATAATTATGAACAATCTCGTCTATTTCGTTAGATTTGTTTTTACGGATTATAAATGATATCTTGAACGTCCGAAAAAAATATACTTATGTGAACAGGAATGAAATATTTGCCACTTGGTATTTAGCCACCAACAAAATCAACCAACCGACATAATATACTAACAGTATACTTTTCCTAGAAGAGAACTTCTCATACTTTTCATTATAAAGTAAAAATGAAATCTGTCATGTCAGTCACAGTGTTGGATGATGTGGTGGAATAGTTTTATTATACTCACCATCCTGAACTACTGAGTTTAAATCATCACACCTCAGCAAGCACGACTAATTTATGCGCGGACCAACCCATCACACAATAGCCCAAAAGGAATCTGTGACGTACCCATCCATATTCAGAAGTGGGAAATTTAGGTACTGATACTGACTTAAGTGATAGTTTTATATTACGAATAGGGAGATGAAATGCTGTCATTCTTAATTAAAACGGACAAGATTTTGTAGTCATTGTTTTCCAATATTTCTGTCAAATGTCAGTATGTATTTAAATATAAGCCATCCTAACATCAAAATATTATTGCATTATAATGCGGCTATATATATTTACATAATTAAGTGCAAATATGGTCAGTTTTGTTTGATTCTGTTGAATAATTTTGTGATACGAGTCAGCCTGAGGTATTAAAATTATTGAAATTTTGTTGCAAGACAATATTTTGAAAAAAAAGAGGACATGCTAGCTATCTAGATTGATTGGGACAAACTTTTGTTTTCATTGTATTGCAATGTTGCTGTCATTTGTATTATACAATCCATCCTGACATCAAAATATTGCTGATTTACTATGCGGCTATATAGATTTACATAAAAAAAGTGCAAATATGGTCAGTTTTGGTTGATGCTTTAAAATACTTTTGTTATACTAGTCAGCATGAGGTATCAAAACAACTAAAATTATCTTGCGAGACAATATTTTGAATAAAAAGAGGACATGCTGGCTATCTAGTTTGATGGGGACAAATTTTTGTTGTCATTGTATTGCAATGTTGCTGTCATTTGTATTATACAATCCATCCTGACATCAAGATATTGCTGATTTACTATGTGGCTATATAGATATACATAATAAAGTGCAAATATGATCAGTTTTTGTTGATGCGTTTAAATAATTTTGTTATACTAGTCAGCCTTAGGTATCAAAATTACTGAATTTTTTTGCGACACAATATTTTGAATAAGAAGAGGACATGCTGGCAATCTAGATTGATGGGGATAATTTCTGTTGTCATTGTGTTGCAATGATGCTGTCATTTGTATTATACAATCCATTCTGACAATAAAATATAGTTGATTTACTATGTGCCTATACATATATATACATAATATTAAAAGTTAAAATATGGTCAGTTTTGGTTTATGCTTTAAAATAATTTTGTTATACAAGTCAGCATGAGGTATCAAAACTACTGAAATTTTCTTGCGAGACAATATTCTGAATAAAAAGAGGACATGCTGGCTATCTTGATTGATGGGGACAAATTTTTGTTGGCATTGTTTTGCACTGTTGCTGTCATTTGTATTATACAATCCATCCTGACATCAATATATTGCTGATGTACTATGTGGCTATATAGATAAACATAATCAAGTGCAAAAATGGTCAGTTTTTGTTGATGCGTTAAAATAATTTTGTTATACTAGTCAGCCTGAGGTATAAAAATTACTGAAATTTTGTTGCGAGACACTATTTTGAATAAGAAGAGGACATGCTGGCAATCTAGATTGACGGGTATAATTTTTGTTGTCATTGTGTTGCAATGTTGCTGTCATTTGTATTAAACAATCCATTCTGACAATAAAATATAGCTGATTTACTATGTGGCTATATAGATATACATAATATTAAAAGTGCAAATATGGTCAGTTTTGGTTAATGCTTTAAAATAATTTTGTTATACAAGCCAGCCTGAGGTATCAAAACTATTGAAGTTTTGTTGCGAGACAATATTTTGAATAAAAAGAGGACATGCTGGCTATCTTGATTGATGGGGACAAATTTTTGTTGTCATTGTATTGCAATGTTGCTGTCATTTGTATTACATGTATACAATCCATCCTGACATCAAAATATTGCTGATTTACTATGCGGCTATATAGATTTACATAATAAAGTGCAAATATGGTCAGTTTTGGTTGATGCTTTCAAATCATTTTGTCATATGATTCAGCCTGAGGTATCAAAACATCTGAAATTTTCTTGCGAGACAATATTTTGAATAAAAAGAGGATATAATGGCTATCTAGATTCATTGGGACAAATTTTTGTTGTCATTGTGTTGCAATGTTGCTGTCATTTCTATTTTACAATCCATTCTGACAATAGAATATAGCTGATTTACTATGTGGCATAGCTATACATAATTAAGTGCAAATATGGTCAGTTTTGGTTGATGCGTTAAAAAATTTTTCTTATATGAGTCATCCTGAGGTATCAAAATTACTGAAATTTTGTTGCGAGACAATATATTGAACAAAAAGAGGACATGCTGGAAATCTAGATTGATGGGGACAAATTTTTGTTGTCCATGTGTTGCAATATTGCTGTCATTTGTATACTGCAATCCATTCTGACATCAAAATATTGTTGATTTACTATGCGGCTATATAGATTTACATAATTAAGTGCAAATATGGTCAGCTTTGGTTGATTCGTTAAAATAATTTTGTTATACTAGTCAGTCTTAGGTTTCAAAACTACAGAAATTTTGTTGCGAGACAATATTTTGAATAAAAAGAGGACATGCTGGCAATCTAGATTGATGGGGACAAATTTTTGTTGTCTTTGTACATGTTGTATTGCAATGTTGCTGTCATTTGTATTATACCATCCATTCTTACACAAAATATTGTTGATTTACTATGCGGCTATATAGATTTACATAATAAAGTGCAAATATGGTCAGTTTTGATTGATGCTTTAAAATCATTTTGTTATATGAGTCAGCCTGAGGTATCAAAACATCTGAAATTTTCTTGCGAGACAATATTTTGAATAAAAAGAGGATATAATGGCTATCTAGATTGATTGGGACAAATTTTTGTTGTCATTGGGATGCAATGTTGCTGTCATTTCTATTTTACAATCCATTCTGACAATAGAATATAGCTGATTTACTATGTGGCATAGTTATTCATAATTAAGTGCAAATATGGTCAGTTTTGGTTGATGCTTTAAAATAATTTTGTTATATGAGTCATCCTGAGGTATCAAAACATCTGAAATTTTCTTGCGAGACAATATTTTGAACAAAAAGAGGACATGCTGGCAATCTAGATTGATGGGGACAAATTTTTGTTGTCATTGTACATGTTGTATTGTAATGTTGCTGTCATTTGTATTATACAATCCATCCTAACATCAAACTATTGTTGATTTACTATGCGGCTATATATTTACATAATAAAGTGAAAATATGGTCAGTTATGGTTGATGCATTAAAATAATTTTGTTATACTAGTCAGCCTTAGGTTTCAATACTACTGAAATTTTGTTGCGAGACAATATTTTGAATAAAAGAGGACATGCTGGCAATCTAGATTCATGGGGACAAATTTTTGTTGTCATTGTACATGTTGTATTGCAATGTTGCTGTCATTTGTATTGTACAATCCATCCTAAAATCAAAATATTGTTGATTTACTATATAAAGTGCAAATATGGTCAGTTTTGGTTGATGAGTTAAAATAATTTTGTTATATGAGTCATCCTGAGGTATCAAAACATCTGAAATTTTCTTGCGAGACAACATTTTGAACAAAAAGAGGACATGCTGGCAATCTAGATTGATGGGGACAAATTTTTGTTGTCATTGTGTTGCAATGTTGCTGTCATTTGTATAATGCAATCCATTCTGACATCAAAATATTGTTGATTTACTATGCAGCTATATAGATTTACATAATAAAGTGCAAATATGGTCAGTTTTGGTTGATTCGTTAAAATAATTTTGTTATACTAGTCAGCCTTAGGTTTCAAAACTACTGAAATTTTGTTGCGAGACAATATTTTGAATAAAAAGAGGACATGCTGGCAATCTAGATTGATGGGGACAAATTTTTGTTGTCATTGTACATGTTGTATTGCAATGTTGCTGTCATTTGTATTATACAATCCATCCTAACATCAAACTATTGTTGATTTACTATGCGGCTATATATTTACATAATAAAGTGAAAATATTGGTCAGTTTTGGTTGATGCATTAAAATAATTTTGTTATATGAGTCAGCCTGAGGTATCAAAAGTACTGAAATTTTGTTGCGAGAGAATATTTTTAATAAAAAAGAGGACAAAAATATTTCCAAATTTTTTAACCCTATGTAAAATAAGAGATTGACACATTCCCAATTTCCATTCTCAATTTTATAATTAAGTGCAAATATGGTCAGTTTTGTTTGATGCGTTAAAATAATTTTGTTGTACATGTACCAGTCAGCCTGAACAGAGACATATGATATACACATATGTGTATATATGACTCTAGCCTGAAGTATCAAAACTACAGATAATATGTATATGTTCCTGAGACAGTATAAAAAAAAATGTTAGAATGGAGACGCGAGTCTGATATGTGAAAACTACTGATTTTTTTGTGATGATTCAATTATTTGAATAAAAAAAGGACATGCATACTTGCACTGTTGGTTGGTGCAGAAAAAGAAATATTATTAATAATGCGCTGGCCATAAGCATGATTAACTGTACACCAATATTGCTTTCATTTATCATGATTATTTTATATGATCTAAATACTATTCGTTTTTGGCATTGTTTGTCGATTTTATCTGAAAACCAAGTTTATAAGATTCACGCTACATTTTAAAACCGATAATAATAGCATTGTAACCAATATCGTTTTTAATTTATAGATAGGCAGATCGCGGATAAAGTTTGCATTACAAGCAAAGTTTTATGCGTACTTCATTTACAAATACATGTATATATATTTAATCTGTACTGTTTTATAACCATCATAAGCATGACCACGGAGGTTTAAATTTTATACATTAATTTACAATATTGTGATCAAATTCGTTTTTTAAAACAAATAAATAATTTTGTAGTCGCACGCTTTCTTTGAAATTTAATTGCATAATGGGTAATTTCGGATCGTGTAGATAGAATGGGGAATGGTGTATGGTGTAATGTATAAGGTGTAAGGTGCAAAGGTGTAACGTGTATGGTGTAATTGCACAAGGTGTATGGTGTAATGGTGTATGGTGTAAGTGGGAAGTTTACACCATCCAAGGACTGTATCCATTTGACGTGACTTTGTACTCATACATCCCGTCATTGTGTTATTGTTCTATCAAAATTCTCGTATTCTTGTCATTCATTTTTGCTAATGTGCTTTGTCTATATTCCTTTTTGTGTTTCTTTGATACATATGACGTGGCTCTGTACTTATACATCCCGTTATTGTGCTATTGTAAAACATTTTTTGTATTCTTGTCTTTCATTTTTGCTAATATGCTTTGTCTATATGCCTTTTTGTATTTCTTTGTTACATATTTGTTTGTTTTTATAGTGATTAAGATTATAGCACAATGTTGACTGTTTACACCTATTTTTGACATTTTTAACTATTATGTCTGTTTTATTCACGCATCGTTGTCAATATAATGGAATTAGATGCGACTGTCATACAAGTAAGACATTTAGCTAGCTTAAAAACCAGGTTTAATCCACCAATGCCTGTACCAAGTCAGGAATATTACATTTGTCATTCATTCGTTTGATGTGTTTGAGCTTTTGATTTTGCCATTTGATTAGGGACTTTCATTTTTTAATTTTCCTCTGAGTTCAGTATTTTTGTGATTTTACTTTTTTCGAATATTTCTTATGGATAATTGTATTAGGTGTGACATTAAATTGGTTACTTTTTCTAGATAATTTTATTAGATGTAACCTTAACTCTGAAACTTTTTGAATTGATAATTTTACTTTAAATTTGAACATTTGTTATAGGTAATTGTATATAAAATGTAACCTTTATTCGTTCACTTCTTACTTGTTAATTTTATTATTTTTTTCAATAAATTTGACCACATGTAAAATATAATTGTATTAGATGTCACCCTAAATCGACCACTTTCTTTATTGATAATTTGACTGTATTTTATAATAAATTCGACAACTTTTAATAGATAATTGTATAAGCTGTAAACTTAAATCGGTCACATTTACTAGATTATTGTATTAGATGTAACTTAAATTAGTCACATTTGTAGATAATTTTATGACATGTAACCTTAAATCGGCAATTTTCTTTATTGATAATTTAACTTTATTATACAATTTAGATGTGACCCTAAATCTGTCACTTTTTTCTAGATATTGTATTAGATGTGACCTTAAATCGGTCACTTTTTCTAGATAATTTTCGTAGATGTGACCTTCACTCTGCCACTTTTTGAATTAATAATATTACATTAAATTTGAACATTTTTGATAGGTAATTGTATATAAAATGTAACCTTAAATCGATCACTTGTTAATTGTTAAGTTTATCATATTTGTCAAAAAAATCGACCACATGTATAAGCTGTAAACTTAAATCGGTCACATTTTCTGGATAGTTGTATTAGATGTAACTTAAATCAGTCACATTTGTAGATAATTTTATTACATGTCACCTTAAATCGGCAATTTTCTTTATTGACAATTTAACTATATTATACAATTTAGATGTGACCCTACAGCGGTCACTTTTTTCTAGATAATTGTATTAGATGTAACCTTAAATCGGTCACTTTTTCTAGATAATTTTATTAGAGGTAACCTGAACTCTGCCACTTTTTGATTTGATTATTTTACATTAAATTTGAACATTTTTTTTTTATAGATAATTGTATAAGCTGAAAACTTAAATCGGTCACATTTTCTAGATAATTGTATTAGATGTAACTTAAATCGGTCGAATTTGTAGATAATTTTATTACAAGTCACCTCAAATTTGGCAACTTTCTTTATTGATAATTTTACTATATTATACAATTTTGATGTGACCTTAAATCGGTCACTTTTTCTAGATAAATTTATAAGAGGTAACCTTAACTCTGTCACTTTTTGAATTGATAATTTTACATTAGATTTGAATATTTTGATAGGTAATTGTATATAAAATATAATCTTAAATCGTTCACTTCTTAATTGTTAAATTTATATATTTTTTCATTAAAATTGGTCACTTTTTCTTGATTATTTTATGAGATGTCACCTTAAATTGGCAACTTTCTTTATTGATTATTTTACTATATTTTATAATAAATTCGACATTTTATAGATAATTGTATAAGTTGTATCATTTTATCATTTACTTATTCTTAATAGTTGTATAACATGTATCCTGAAATCGGCCAATTCCTCCATTAATCATTTCGACTTCTTTTTATAGATAATTGTATTAGATGTGACCTTAAATCGGTCACTTTTTCTAGACAATTTTATTAGATGTGACCTTCACTCTGCCACTTTTTGAAATAATAATATTACATTAAATTTCAACATTTTTCTGTAGGTAATTGTATATAAAATGTAACCTTAAATCGTTCACTTTTTAATTATTAATTCTATAATATTTTTCAATAGATTCGACCACATGTAAAAGATAATTGTATCAGATGTAACCATAAATTTTTCACTTTTTCTAGATAATTTTATTAGAGGTAACCTTAACTCTGCCACTTTCTGAATTGATAATTTTAAACTTGAACATTTTTATAGGTTATTGTATATAAAATGTAACCTTAAATCGTTCACTTTTTAATAGTTCAATTTATTGTGTATTTTTTTAATAAATTCGACCACATGTAAAAGATAATTGTATAAGATGTAACCTTAAATCAGTAACTTTTTTTTGTTGATAATTTTAGGAGATGTCACTTGAAATCGACCACTTTCTTTATTGATTATTTAACTATATTTTACAATAAATTCGACAATTTTTTATAGATTGTTGTATCAGATGTGACATTTAATGAGTCACTTATTCTTAATAATTGTATTACATGTAACCTGAAATCATCTACTTTCTTCAATAATCATATTACAATCAATTCGACTACTTTTTATAGATAAATGCATTACAGATGACCTTAAATCGGTCAACTTTTCTAGATAGTTGCATTAGATGTAACCATAAATCCTTCACTTTTTCTAGATAATTTTATTACAGGTAACTCTAACTCTGCCACTATTTGAATGATAATTTTACATTAAATTTGAACATTGTTTTATAGGTAATTGTATATAAAATGTAACCTTAAATCGTTCACTTCTTAATTGTTAATTTAATTTTTTTTTTTAATAAATTCGACAATAAGTAAAAGATAATTGTATTAGATGTAACCTTAAATGGTTCACTTCTTTATTGATTATTTGACTATATTTATTAACAAATTCGACAACTTTTTACAGATAATTGTATTAGATGTAACGTTTAATCAGTCACTTATTCTTACTAATTGTATTTAATATATCGTGAGATCGGCCTCTTTCTTAATTACTAAATTTGCAATCAATTCGGATACTTTTCATAGATAATTTTATGAGATATAACCTTTAATCAGTCACTTTTGAAAGATACTTGTATTACATGAGACCTTTAATCAGTCGTTTTTTTTCTAGATAATTGTATTACATGTGACCTGAAATCGGTCACTTTTTAGATATAATTTTTTTAGATGTAACCTTCACTGTGCCACTTTATGAATTGAAAATTTTACATTGAATTTGAACATTTTTTATAGGTAATTGTATGTAAAATATAACCTTAAATCGGTCATTTCTTAATTACTAATTTTATGATATTTTTCAATAGATTCGACCACCTGTAAAAGATAATTGTATTATATGTAACCTTAAAGCGGTCACTTTTCCTAGATAATTTTATTAGATGTAACCTTAACTCTGAAACTTTTTGAATTGATAATTTTACTTTAAATTTGAACATTTGTTATAGGTAATTGTATATAAAATGTAACCTTTATTCGTTCACTTCTTACTTGTTAATTTTATTATTTTTTTCAATAAATTTGACCACATGTAAAATATAATTGTATTAGATGTCACCCTAAATCGAACACTTTCTTTATTGATAATTTGACTGTATTTTATAATAAATTCGACAACTTTTAATAGATAATTGTATACGCTGTAAACTTAAATCGGTCACATTTACTAGATTATTGTATTAGATGTAACTTAAATTAGTCACATTTGTAGATAATTTTATGACATGTAACCTTAAATCGGCAATTTTCTTTATTGATAATTTAACTTTATTATACAATTTAGATGTGACCCTAAATCTGTCACTTTTTTCTAGATATTGTATTAGATGTGACCTTAAATCGGTCACTTTTTCTAGATAATTTTCGTAGATGTGACCTTCACTCTGCCACTTTTTGAATTAATAATATTACATTAAATTTGAACATTTTTGATAGGTAATTGTATATAAAATGTAACCTTAAATCGATCACTTGTTAATTGTTAAGTTTATCATATTTTTCAAAAAAATCGACCACATGTATAAGCTGTAAACTTAAATCGGTCACATTTTCTGGATAGTTGTATTAGATGTAACTTAAATCTGTCACATTTGTAGATAATTTTATTACATGTCACCTTAAATCGGCAATTTTCTTTATTGACAATTTAACTATATTATACAATTTAGATGTGACCCTACAGCGGTCACTTTTTTCTAGATAATTGTATTAGATGTAACCTTAAATCGGTCACTTTTTCTAGATAATTTTATTAGAGGTAACCTGAACTCTGCCACTTTTTGATTTGATTATTTTACATTAAATTTGAACATTTTTTTTTTATAGATAATTGTATAAGCTGAAAACTTAAATCGGTCACATTTTCTAGATAATTGTATTAGATGTAACTTAAATCGGTCGAATTTGTAGATAATTTTATTACAAGTCACCTCAAATTTGGCAACTTTCTTTATTGATAATTTTACTATATTATACAATTTTGATGTGACCTTAAATCGGTCACTTTTTCTAGATAAATTTATAAGAGGTAACCTTAACTCTGTCACTTTTTGAATTGATAATTTTACATTAGATTTGAATATTTTGATAGGTAATTGTATATAAAATATAATCTTAAATCGTTCACTTCTTAATTGTTAAATTTATATATTTTTTCATTAAAATTGGTCACTTTTTCTTGATTATTTTATGAGATGTCACCTTAAATTGGCAACTTTCTTTATTGATTATTTTACTATATTTTATAATAAATTCGACATTTTATAGATAATTGTATAAGTTGTATCATTTTATCATTTACTTATTCTTAATAGTTGTATAACATGTATCCTGAAATCGGCCAATTCCTCCATTAATCATTTCGACTTCTTTTTATAGATAATTGTATTAGATGTGACCTTAAATCGGTCACTTTTTCTAGACAATTTTATTAGATGTGACCTTCACTCTGCCACTTTTTGAAATAATAATATTACATTAAATTTCAACATTTTTCTATAGGTAATTGTATATAAAATGTAACCTTAAATCGTTCACTTTTTAATTATTAATTCTATAATATTTTTCAATAGATTCGACCACATGTAAAAGATAATTGTATCAGATGTAACCATAAATTTTTCACTTTTTCTAGATAATTTTATTAGAGGTAACCTTAACTCTGCCACTTTCTGAATTGATAATTTTAAACTTGAACATTTTTATAGGTTATTGTATATAAAATGTAACCTTAAATCGTTCACTTTTTAATAGTTCAATTTATTGTGTATTTTTTTAATAAATTCGACCACATGTAAAAGATAATTGTATAAGATGTAACCTTAAATCAGTAACTTTTTTTTGTTGATAATTTTAGGAGATGTCACTTGAAATCGACCACTTTCTTTATTGATTATTTAACTATATTTTACAATAAATTCGACAATTTTTTATAGATTGTTGTATCAGATGTGACATTTAATGAGTCACTTATTCTTAATAATTGTATTACATGTAACCTGAAATCATCTACTTTCTTCAATAATCATATTACAATCAATTCGACTACTTTTTATAGATAAATGCATTACAGATGACCTTAAATCGGTCAACTTTTCTAGATAGTTGCATTAGATGTAACCATAAATCCTTCACTTTTTCTAGATAATTTTATTACAGGTAACTCTAACTCTGCCACTATTTGAATGATAATTTTACATTAAATTTGAACATTGTTTTATAGGTAATTGTATATAAAATGTAACCTTAAATCGTTCACTTCTTAATTGTTAATTTAATTTTTTTTTTTTAATAAATTCGACAATAAGTAAAAGATAATTGTATTAGATGTAACCTTAAATGGTTCACTTCTTTATTGATTATTTGACTATATTTATTAACAAATTCGACAACTTTTTACAGATAATTGTATTAGATGTAACGTTTAATCAGTCACTTATTCTTACTAATTGTATTTAATATATCGTGAGATCGGCCTCTTTCTTAATTACTAAATTTGCAATCAATTCGTATACTTTTCATAGATAATTTTATGAGATATAACCTTTAATCAGTCACTTTTGAAAGATACTTGTATTACATGAGACCTTTAATCAGTCGTTTTTTTTCTAGATAATTGTATTACATGTGACCTGAAATCGGTCACTTTTTAGATATAATTTTTTTAGATGTAACCTTCACTGTGCCACTTTTTTAATTGAAAATTTTACATTGAATTTGAACATTTTTTATAGGTAATTGTATGTAAAATATAACCTTAAATCGGTCATTTCTTAATTACTAATTTTATGATATTTTTCAATAGATTCGACCACCTGTAAAAGATAATTGTATTATATGTAACCTTAAAGCGGTCACTTTTTCTAGATAATTTTAATAGATGTGACCTTAAATCTGCCACTTTTTGAACTGATATTTTTACATTAAATTTGAACATTTCTAAAGGTAATTGTTTATAAAATGTAACCTTAAATCGTTCACTTCTTAATCGTTAATTTTATTATATTTATCAATAAATTCAACCACATGTGAAAGATAATTGTATTAGATGTAACCTTATATCGGTCACTTATTCTTAATAATTTTATGAGATGTCACCTTTAATCGACCACTTTCTTTATTGACTATTTGACTATATTTTATAATAAATTCGACAACTTTTTGTAGATAATTGTATTCGATATAATATTTAATCAGTCACTTATTCTTTATAATAATTGTATTACATGGAGCCTGAAATCATCCACTTTCTTCATTAATCATTTTACAACCAATTCGTGTCTGAGCAGAAAGTTGATGAACCACGGATATGTCAAAGAACGTCTTGTCATTTTTCTAAAAATGAGTTCATCGGAAGGTACCAAGACCCTGTTGATAAATATTCCGTATCAACTTCACAAATAATACACGATGATCTTGAGGTATAGATTCTGGGTACTGACGTTGTTTATCATCTAAATAACGTGTTATAGTATTCTTTTATTTGTCTTTATGAATATTACTTTTAGTGTTTAGTCTGTTTTTATTGATATCCATTTGACGTGACTTTGTACTCATACATCCAGTCATTGTGTTATTGTTCTATGAAAATTCTCGTATTCTTCTCATTCATTTTTGCTAATGTGCTTTGTCTATATTCCTTTTTGTGTTTCTTTGATACATATGACGATGCTCTGTACTTATAAATCACGTTAATGTGCTATTGTAAAACATTTTTGTATTATTGTCTTTCATGTTTGCTCATATGCTTAGTCTATATGCCTTTTTGTGCTTAATTGTTATATATTTGTTTGTTTTTATAGAATTAATTTTATATGATTAATATTAAAACACAATGTTGACTGCTGTACACCTATTTTTGACATTTTTACCTATTATGTCTGTTTCATTCACACATCGTTGTTAATGGAATTTGATGCGACTGTCATACAAGTGAGACATTTAGCTAGCTTAAACCCCAGGTTTAATCCACCATTTTCTACATAGGAAAATGCCTGTACCAAGTCAGGAATATTACAGTTGTCATCCATTCGTTTGATGTGTTTGAGCTTTTGATTTTGCCATTTGATTAAGGACTTTCATTTTTGAATTTTCCTCTGAGTTCAGTATTTTTGTGATTTTATTTTTTTCGAATACTTCTTATGGATAATTGTATTAACACCTAATACAATTATCCATAAGAAGTATTCGAAAAAAATAAAATCACAAAAATACTGAACTCAGAGGAAAATTTAAATCGTTCAATTCTTAATTGTTAATCTTATTAGTTTTTTTTTCAATAGATTCGACAATATGTAAAAGATAGTTGTATTTGATGTAACCTTAAATCGTTCACTTTTCTAGATAATTTTATGAGATGTCATTTAGATCGATCACTTTCTTTATTGATATTTGACTATATCTAATAACAAATTCGACAACTTTTTATAGATAATTGTATTAGGTGTAGCGTTTAATCAGTCACTTATTCTTGATAATTGTATAACATGTAACCTGAAATCATCTACTTTCTTCAATAATCATATTACAATCAATTCGACTACTTTTTATAGATAAATGCAGTACAGATGACCTTAAATCGGTCAACTTTTCTAGATAGTTGCAATAGATGTAACCATAAATCCTTCACTTTTTCTAGATAATTTTATTACAGGTTACTCTAACTCTGCCACTATTTGAATGATAATTTTACATTAAATTTGAACATTTTTTTATAGGTAATTGTATATAAAATGTAACCTTAAATCGTTCACTTCTTAATTGTTAATTTAATTTTTTTTTAATAAATTCGACAATAAGTAAAAGATAATTGTATTAGATGTAACCTTAAATGGTTCACTTCTTTATTGATTATTTGACTATATTTATTAACAAATTCGACAACTTTTTACAGATAATTGTATTAGATGTAACGTTTAATCAGTCACTTATTCTTACTAATTGTATTTAATATATCGTGAGATCGGCCTCTTTCTTAATTACTAAATTTGCAATCAATTCGGATACTTTTCATAGATAATTTTATGAGATATAACCTTTAATCAGTCACTTTTGAAAGATACTTGTATTACATGAGACCTTTAATCAGTCGTTTTTTTTTCTAGATAATTGTATTACATGTGACCTGAAATCGGTCACTTTTTAGATATAATTTTTTTAGATGTAACCTTCACTGTGCCACTTTTTGAATTGAAAATTTTACATTGAATTTGAACATTTTTTATAGGTAATTGTATGTAAAATATAACCTTAAATCGGTCACTTCTTAATTACTAATTTTATGATATTTTTCAATAGATTCGACCACCTGTAAAAGATAATTGTTTTATATGTAACCTTAAAGCGGTCACTTTTTCTAGATAATTTTAAAAGATGTGACCTTAAATCTGCCACTTTTTGAACTGATATTTTTACATTAAATTTGAACATTTCTAAAGGTAATTGTTTATAAAATGTAACCTTAAATCGTTCACTTCTTAATCGTTAATTTTATTATATTTATCAATAAATTCGACCACATGTGAAAGATAATTGTATTAGATGTAACCTTATATCGGTCACTTATTCTTAATAATTTTATGAGATGTCACCTTTAATCGACCACTTTCTTTATTGACTATTTGACTATATTTTATAATAAATTCGACAACTTTTTGTAGATAATTGTATTCGATATAATATTTAATCAGTCACTTATTCTTTATAATAATTGTATTACATGGAGCCTGAAATCATCCACTTTCTTCATTAATCATTTTACAACCAATTCGTGTCTGAGCAGAAAGTTGATGAACCACGGATATGTCAAAGAACGTCTTGTCATTTTTCTAAAAATGAGTTCATCGGAAGGTACCAAGACCCTGTTGATAAATATTCCGTATCAACTTCACAAATAATACACGATGATCTTGAGGTATAGATTCTGGGTACTGACGTTGTTTATCATCTAAATAACGTGTTATAGTATTCTTTTATTTGTCTTTATGAATATTACTTTTAGTGTTTAGTCTGTTTTTATTGATATCCATTTGACGTGACTTTGTACTCATACATCCAGTCATTGTGTTATTGTTCTATGAAAATTCTCGTATTTTTGTCATTCATTTTTGCTTATGTGCTTTGTCTATATTCCTTTTTGTGTTTCTTTGATACATATGACGATGCTCTGTACTTATAAATCACGTTAATGTGCTATTGTAAAACATTTTTGTATTATTGTCTTTCATTTTTGCTCATATGCTTTGTCTATATGCCTTTTTGTGCTTAATTGTTATATATTTGTTTGTTTTTTATAGAATTAATTTTATATGATTAATATTAAAAACACAATGTTGACTGCTGTACACCTATTTTTGACATTTTTACCTATTATGTCTGTTTCATTCACACATCGTTGTCAATATAATGGAATTTGATGCGACTGTCATACAAGTGAGACATTTAGCTAGCTTAAACCCCAGGTTTAATCCACCATTTTCTACATAGGAAAATGCCTGTACCAAGTCAGGAATATTACAGTTGTCATCCATTCGTTTGATGTGTTTGAGCTTTTTGATTTTGCCATTTGATTAAGGACTTTCATTTTTGAATTTTCCTCTGAGTTCAGTATTTTTGTGATTTTATTTTTTTTCGAATACTTCTTATGGATAATTGTATTAACACCTAATACAATTATCCATAAGAAGTATTCGAAAAAAATAAAATCACAAAAATACTGAACTCAGAGGAAAATTTAAATCGTTCAATTCTTAATTGTTAATCTTATTAGTTTTTTTTTCAATAGATTCGACAATATGTAAAAGATAGTTGTATTTGATGTAACCTTAAATCGTTCACTTTTCTAGATAATTTTATGAGATGTCATTTAGATCGATCACTTTCTTTTATTGATATTTGACTATATCTAATAACAAATTCGACAACTTTTTATAGATAATTGT
The DNA here is from genome assembly GCF_021869535.1 of Mytilus californianus. Taxonomy (NCBI): domain Eukaryota; kingdom Metazoa; phylum Mollusca; class Bivalvia; order Mytilida; family Mytilidae; genus Mytilus; species Mytilus californianus. The sequence continues at coordinate 61,244,863 of NW_026262593.1, read as the reverse complement.
ATTAGGTGTAGCGTTTAATCAGTCACTTATTCTTGATAATTGTATAACATGTAACCTGAAATCATCTACTTTCTTCAATAATCATTTTACAATCAATTCGACTACTTTTTTATAGACAAATGTATTACAGGTGACCTTCAATCGGTCACTATTCTAGATAATTGCATTAGATGTAACCATAAATCGTTCACTTTTTCTAGATAATTTTAATAGAGATAACTTTAACTCTGCCACTTTTTGAATGATAATTTTACATTAAATTTGAACATTTTATATAGGTAATTTTATATAAAATGTAACGTTAAATCGTTTACTTCTTAATTGATAATTTTATTTTTTTTTCAATAAATTCGACAATATGTAAAAAACAATTGTATAATATGTAACCATAAATCGTTCACTTTTTCTAGATAATTTTATTAGAGATAACTTTAACTCTGAAACTTTTTGAATTATAATTTTACTTTAAATTTAAACATTTTTTTATAGGTAATTGTATATAAAATGTAAAACTTTATTCGTTCACTTCTTAATTGTTAATTTTATTGTTTTTTTTTTTCAATAAATTCGACCACATTTATAATATAATTGTATTAGATGTCACCTTAAATCGACAACTTTCTTTATTGATAATTTGACTATATTTCATAATAAATTCGACAACTTTTAATAGATAATTGTATAAGCTGTCAACTTAAATCGGTCACTTTTTCTAGATAATTGTATTAGATGTGACTTAAATCAGTCACATTTGTAGATAATTTTATTAGATGTGACCTTCACTCTGCCACTTTTTGAATTAATAATATTACATTAAATTTGTACATTTTTTATAGATAATTGTATAAGCTGTAAACTTAAATCGGTCACTTTTTCTAGATAATTGTATTAAATGTAACTTAAATCGGTCGAATTTGTAGATAATTTTATAACATGTCACCTGAAATCGTCATCTGTCATAATTGATAATTCAACTATATTATACAATTTAGATTTTCTAGATAATTGTATTAGATGTAACTTAAATCGGTCGAATTTGTAGATAATTTTATAACATGTCACCTGAAATCGTCATCTGTCATAATTGATAATTCAACTATATTATACAATTTAGATAAGACCCTAAATCGGTCACTTTTTCTAGATAATTGAATTAGATGTGACCTTAAATCGGTCACTTTTTCTAGATAATTGTATTAGATGTAACTTAAATCGGTCGAATTTGGAGATAGTTTTATAACATGTCACCTCAAATTTGACAACTTTCTTTATTGATAATTTTACTATATTATACAATTTAGATGTGACCTCAAATCGGTCACTTTTTTCTATATAATTGTATTAAATATGACCTTAAATCGGTCACTTTTTCTAGATAATTTTATTAGATGTGACCGTTACTGCCACTTTTTGAATTAATAATATTACATTTAATTTGAACATTTTTATATTTAATTGTATATAAAATGTAACCTTAAATCGATCACTTGTTAATGGTTGAATTTATCATATTTTTCAATAAATTCGACCACATGTAAAAGATAATAGTATTAGATGTAACCTTAAATCGTTAACTTTTTTTTAGATAATTTCATTAGATATAACCTTAAATCGGTCACATTTGTAGATAATTTTATTACATGTCACCTCAAATTTGTCAACTTTCTTTATTGATAATTTTACTGTATTGTACAATTTAGATGTGACCTGATATCGGTCACTTTTTCTAGATAAATTTATAAGATGTAACTTTTAATCACCCAATTCTTAATTGTTTATTTTATTACATTTTAGAAAAAAATTGACAACTTTTCATAATTGTATCAGATGTAACCTATAATCAGTCGCTTGTCCTAGATAATTGTACAAGATGTGACCATACATCTGTCACTTTTTCTAGATAATTGTATTAGATGTAACCTTAAATTGGTCACATTTGTAGATAATTTTATTACATATCACCTTAAGTCGGCAACTTTCTTTATTGATAATTTTACTATATTATACAATTTAGATGTGACCTTAAATCAGTCACTTTTTTCAAGATAATTGTATTAGATGTGACCTTTAATCGGTCACTTTTCTAGATAATTTTATTAGATGTGACCTTCACTCTGCCACTATTTTAATTATTAATATTCTTTAAATTTGAACATTTTTTTATAGGTAATTGTATATAAAATGTAACCTTTAATCGTTAACTTCTTAATTATTAATTTTATTACATTTTTGAAGAAATTCGACCACATGTAAAAGATAATTGTATCGGATGTAACCATAAATCGTTCACTTTTTCTAGATAATCTTATTAGATGTTACCTTAACTCTGCCACTTTTTGATTTGATTATTTTACATTAAATTTGAACATTTTTTTATAGATAATTGTATGTGAAATGTTACCTTACATCGTTCACTTTTTAATTGTTAATTTTATTTAAACTTTTCTATAAATTCGACCTTATGTAAAAGATAATTGTTTTAGATGTAACCTTACATCGGTCACTTTTTCTAGATGATTTTATTAGATGTAACCTTCACTCTGCCACTTTGTGAATTGATAATTTTACATTAAACTTGAACTTTTATATAGGTTATTTACTATAAAATGTAACCTCAAATCGTTCACTTCTTAATAGTCAAATTTATTATATTTTTCAATAAATTCGACCACCTATAAAAGATCATTGTATTTGATGTGACCTTAAATCGGTCACTTTACTAGATAATTTTATTAGATGTGACCTTCACTCTGCCACTTTTTTAATTAATAATTTTACATTAAATTTGATATAGGTAATTGTATATAAAATATAATCTTAAATCGTTCACTTCTTAATTGTTAAATTTGTTATATTTTTTCATTAAAATTGGTCACTTTTTCTTTGTAATTTTATGAGATGTCACCTTAAATCGACCACTTTCTTTATTGATTATTTGACTATATCTTATAATATATTGGACAACTTTTTATAGATAATTGCATTAGATGTAACGTTTAATCATTTACTTATCCTAATAGTTGTATGACATGTATCCTGAAATCGGCCACTTTGTTCAATAATCATTTTACAATCATTTTGACTTCTTTTATAGATAATTGTATTAGATGTGACCTTAAATCGGTCACTTTTCTTAGACAATTTCATTTGATGTAACCTTAACTCTGCCTGTTTTTGATTTGATTATTTTACATTAAATTTGAACATTTTTTAATAGATAATTGTATATAAAATGTAACCTTACATCGTTCACTTCTTAAGTGTTAATTTTATAATAGGTTTTCTATAAATTCTTTCTTGATAATTTTATGAGATGTCAACTTAAATCGACTACTTTCTTTAATGATAATTTGACTATATTTTAGAATAAATTCGACAACTCTTTTTCGATAATTGTATTATATGTAACGTTTAATCAGTCACTTATTCTTAATAATTATATTACATATATCCTGAAATCGGCAACTTTATTCATTAATCATTTTACAATCAATTCGACTACTTTTCATAGATAATTGTATAAGATGTAACCTTTAATCAGTCACCTTTGAAAGATAATTATACTAGACGAGACCTTAAATCGGTCATTTTTTTCTAGCAAAATTTATCAGATGTAACCTTAAATCAGTCAACTCCTAGTTGTTAATTTATTATATTTTACAATATGATCGACAACTTTTTCTAGATAATTGTATTAGATGTAACCTTAAATCGATCACAATTGTAGATAATTTTATTACATGTCACCTCAAATTTGGCAACTTTCTTTATTGATAATTGTACTGTATTGTACAATTTAGATGTGACCTGATATCGGTCACTTTTTCTAGATAAATTTATAAGATGTAACTTTTAATCAGTCAATTCTTAATTGTTATTTAATTTTATTATATTTTACAAAAAAATTGACAACCTTTCATAGATAATTGTATCAGATGTAACCTATAATCAGTCGCTTGTTCTAGATAATTGTACAAGATGTGACCTTACATCTGTCACTTTTTCTAGATAATTGTATTAGATGTAACCTCAAATTGGTCACATTTGTAGATAATTTTATTACATATCACTTTAAATCGGCAACGTTCTTTATTGATAATTTTACTATATTATACAATTTAGATGTGACCTTAAATCGGTCACTTTTCTAGATAATTTTATTAGATGTGACCTTCACTCTGCCACTTTTTGAATTATTAATATTACATTAAATTTGAACATTTTTTATAGGTGATTGTATATAAAATGTAACCTTTAATCGTTAACTTCTTAATTATTAATTTTATTACATTTTTGAAGAAAACCGATCACATGTAAAAGATAATTGTATCAGATGTAACTACAAATCGTTCACTTTTTATAGATAATTTTATCAGATGTAACCTTAACTCTGCCACTTTTTGATTTGATTATTTTACATTAAATTTGAACATTTTTTCATAGATAATTGTATAAAAAATGTAACCTTACATCGTTCACTTCTTAATTGTTAATTCAATTAAAATTTTTCTATAAATTCGACCTTATGTAAAAGATAATTGTTTTAGATGTAACCTTACATCGGTCACTTTTTCTAGATAATTTTATTAGACGAAACCTTCACTCTGCCATTTTGTGAATTGATAATTTTACATTAAACTTGAACTTTTTTATAGGTTATTTCATATAAAATGTAACCTTAAATCGTTCACTTCTTTATAGTTAAATTTATTATATTTTTCAATAAAGTCGACCACCTATAAAAGATAATTGTATTTGATGTGACCTTAAATCGTTCACTTTACTAGATAATTTGATTAGATGTGACCTTCACTCTGCCACTTTTTGAATTAATAATATTACATTGAATTTGAATTTTTTTTTATAGGTAATTGTATATAAAATGTAACCTTTAATCGTTCACTTCTTAGTTATTAATTTATTACATTTTTCAATAAATTCGACCACATGTTAAAGATAATTGTATTAGATGTAACCTTAAATCGTTCACTTTTTCTAGATAATTTCATTAGAGGTAACCTTAACTCTATCACTTTTTGAATTGACAATTTTACATTAAATTTGAATATTTTTATAGGTAATTGTATATAAAATTTAATCTTAAATCGTTCACTTCTTAATTGTTAAATTTGTTATATATTTTCATTTAAATTGGTCACTTTTTCTTGGTAATTTTATGAGATGTCACCTTAAATCGACCACTTTCTTTATTGGTTATTTGACTATATCTTATAATATATTGGACAACTTTTTATAGATAATTGCATTAGATGTAACGTTTAATCATTTACTTATCCTAATAGTTGTATGACATGTATCCTGAAATCGGCCACTTTGTTCAATAATCATTTTACAATCATTTTGACTTCTTTTATAGATAATTGTATTAGATGTGACCTTAAATCGGTCACTTTTCTTAGACAATTTCATTTGATGTAACCTTAACTCTGCCTGTTTTTGATTTGATTATTTTACATTAAATTTGAACATTTTTTAATAGATAATTGTATATAAAATGTAACCTTACATCGTTCACTTCTTAAGTGTTAATTTTATTATAGGTTTTCTATAAATTCTTTCTTGATAATTTTATGAGATGTCAACTTAAATCGACTACTTTCTTTAATGATAATTTGACTATATTTTAGAATAAATTCGACAACTCTTTTTCGATAATTGTATTATATGTAACGTTTAATCAGTCACTTATTCTTAATAATTATATTACATATATCCTGAAATCGGCCACTTTATTCATTAATCATTTTACAATCAATTCGACTACTTTTCATAGATAATTGTATAAGAAGTAACCTTTAATCAGTCACCTTTAAAAGATAATTATACTAGACGAGACCTTAAATTGGTCATTTTTTCTAGCAAAATTTATCAGATGTAACCTTAAGTCAGTCAATTCCTAGTTGTTAATTATATTTTACAATATAATCGACAACTTTTTCTAGATAATTGTATTAGATGTAACCTTAAATCGATCACAATTGTAGATAATTCTACTACATGTCACCTCAAATTTGGCAACTTTCTTTATTGATAATTGTACTGTATTGTACAATTTAGATGTGACCTGATATCGGTCACTTTTTCTAGATAAATTTATAAGATGTAACTTTTAATCAGTCAATTCTTAATTGTTATTTAATTTTATTACATTTTACAAAAAAATTGACAACTTTTCATGGATAATTGTATCAGATGTAACCTATTATCAGTCGCTTGTTCTAGATAATTGTACAAGATGTGACCTTACATCTTTCACTTTTTCTAGATAATTGTATTAGATGTAACCTTAAATTGGTCACATTTGTAGATAATTTTATTACATATCACTTTAAATCGGCAACGTTTTTTATTGATAATTTTACTATATTATACAATTAAGATGTGACCTTAAATCGGTAACTTTTCTAGATAATTTTATTAGATGTGACCTTCACTCTGCCACTTTTTGAATTAATAATATTACATTGAATTTGAACATTTTTTATGGGTAATTGTATATAAAATGTAACCTTTAATCGTTCACTTCTTAATTATTAATTTATTACATTTTTCAATAAATTCGACCACCTATAAAAGATAATTGTATTTGATGTGACCTTAAATCGTTCACTTTACTAGATAATTTTATTAGATGTGACCTTCACTCTGCCACTTTTTGAATTAATAATATTACATTGAATTTGAACATTTTTTATGGGTAATTGTATATAAAATGTAACCTTTAATCGTTCACTTCTTAATTATTAATTTATTACATTTTTCAATAAATTCGACCACATGTAAAAGATAATTGTATTAGATGTAACCTTAAATCGTTCACTTTTTCTAGATAATTTCATTAGAGGTAACCTTAACTCTGTCACTGTCTGAATTGACAATTTTACATTAAATTTGAATATTTTTATAGGTAATTGTATATAAAATATAATCTTAAATCGTTCACTTCTTAATTGTTAAATTTGTTATATATTTTCATTAAAATTGGTCACTTTTTCTTGGTAATTTTATGAGATGTCACCTTAAATCGACCACTTTCTTTATTGATTATTTGACTATATCTTATAATATATTGGACAACTTTTTATAGATAATTGCATAAGATGTAACGTTTAATCATTTACTTATCCTAATAGTTGTATGACATGTATCCTGAAATCGGCCACTTTGTTCAATAATCATTTTGCAATCATTTCGACTTCTTTTAATAGATAATTGTATTAGATGTGACCTTAAATCGGTCACTTTTCTTAGACAATTTTATTAGATGTAACCTTAACTCTGCCAGTATTTTATTTGATTATTTTACATTAAATTTGAACATTCTTTAATAGATAATTGTATATAAAATGTAACCTTACATCGTTCACTTCTTAAGTGTTAATTTTATTATATGTTTTCTATAAATTCTTTCTTGATAATTTTATGAGATGTCAACTTAAATCGACTACTTTCTTTAATGATAATTTGACTATATTTTAGAATAAATTCGACAACTCTTTTTCGATAATTGTATTATATGTAACGTTTAATCAGTCACTTATTCTTAATAATTATATTACATATATCCTGAAATCGGCCACTTTATTCATTAATCATTTTACAATCAATTCGACTACTTTTCATAGATAATTGTATAAGATGTAACCTTTAATCAGTCACCTTTGAAAGATAATTATACTAGACGAGACCTTAAATCGGTCATTTTTTTCTAGCAAAATTTATTAGATGTAACCTTAAGTCAGTCAATTCCTAGTTGTTAATTTATTATATTTTACAATATAATCGACAACTTTTTCTAGATAATTGTATTAGATGTAACCTTAAATCGATCACAATTGTAGATAATTTTATTACATGTCACCTCAAATTTGGCAACTTTCTTTATTGATAATTGTACTGTATTGTACAATTTAGATGTGACCTGATATCGGTCACTTTTTCTAGATAAATTTATAAGATGTAACTTTTAATCAGTCAATTCTTAATTGTTATTTAATTTTATTATATTTTACAAAAAAATTGACAACTTTTCATAGATAATTGTATCAGATGTAACCTATAATCAGTCGCTTGTTCTAGATAATTGTAGCAGATGTGACCTTACCTCAGTCACTTTTTCTAGGTAATTGTATTAGATGTAACCTTAAATTAGTCACATTTGTAGATAATCTTATTGCATATCAATTTCAATCGGCGACGTTCTTTATTGATAATTTTACTATATTATACAATTTAGATGTGACCTTAAATAGGTCACTTTTCTAGATAATTTTATTAGATGTGACCTTCACTCTGCCACTTTTTGAATTAATAATATTACATTAAATTTGAATATTTTTTATAAGTGATTGTATATAAAATGTAACCTTTAATCGTTAACTTCTTAATTATTAATTTTATTACATTTTTGAAGAAACTCGACCACATGTAAAAGATAATTGTATCAGATGTAACTATAAATCGTTCACTTTTTCTAGATAATTTTATTAGATGTAACCTTAACTCTGCCACTTTTGATTTGATTATTTTACATTAAGTTTGAACATTTTTTTTTAGATAATTGTTTATATAATGTAACCTTACATCGTTCACTTCTTAATTGTTAATTTTATTAAAATTTTTCTATAAATTCGACCTTATGTAAAAGATAATTGTTTTAGATGTAACCTTACATCGGTCACTTTTTCTAGATAATTTTATTAGATGTAACCTTCACTCTGCCACTTTGTGAATTGATAATTTTACATTAAACTTGAACTTTTTTATAGGTTATTTTATACAAAATGTATCCTTAAATCGTTCACTTCTTAATTGTTAAATTTATTATATTTTTCAATAAATTCCACCACCTGTAAAAGATAATTGTATTTGATGTAACCTTATATCGGTCACTTTTTCTTAATATTTTTATGAGATGTCACCTTAAATCGACCACTTTCTTTGTTGATTATTTGACTATATTTTATAATAAATTCGACAACTTTTGTAGATAATTGTATTCGATATTACGTTTAATCGGCCACTTATTTTTAATAATTGTATTACATGTAACCTCGTTGTCAATATAATGGAATTTGATGCGACTGTCATACAAGTGAGACATTTAGCTAGCTTAAAACCCAGGTTTAATCCACCAATTTCTGCATAGGAAAATGCCTGTACCAAGTCAGGAATATTCCAGTTGTCATCCATTCGTTTGGTGTCTTTGAGCTTTTGATTTTGCCATTTGATTAGGGACTTTCATTTTTGAATTTTCCTCTGAGTTCAGTATTTTTGTGATTTTACTTTTTTCGAATACTTCTTATGGATAATTGTATTAGGTGTGACCTTAAATTCGCCACTTTTTGTAGATAATTTTATTACATGTAACCTTAACTCTGAAACTTTTTGAATTGATAATTTTACTTTAAATTTGAACAATTTTTATAGGTAATTGTACATAAAATGTAACCTTTATTCGTTCACTTCTTAATTGTTAATTTTATTATTTATTCCAATAATTTCGACCACATGTAAAATATAATTGTATTAGATGTCACCTTAAATCGACCACTTTCTATATTGATAATTTGACTATATTTTATAATCAATTCGACAACTTTTTATAGATAATAGTATAAGCTGTAAACTTAAATCGGTCACTTTTTCTGGATAATTGTATTAGATGTAACTTAAATCGGTCATATTTGTAGATAATTTTATTACATGTCACCTTAAATCGGCAACTTTCTTTATTGATAATTTTAGACTAAATATATTAGATGTAACCTTTAATCAGTCAATTCTAAATTGATAATTCTATATTTTACCAAAAAAATTGACAATTTTTCATGGATAATTGTATAAGGTGTAAACTCAAATCGGTCTCTTTTTATAGATAATTGTATTAGATGTAACCTTAAATTGGTCACATTTGTAGATAATTTTATTACCTGTCACCTTAAATCGGCAACTTTTTGTATTGATAGTTTTACTATATTTTACAATTTAGATTTGACCTTAAATCGGTCACTTTTTCTAGTTAATTCTATTAGGGGTAACTTTAACTCTGCTATTTTTTGAATTGATAATTTTACAAGAATTAAGAACATTTTTATGGGTAATAATGTAACCTTAAATCGTTCACTTCTTAATTGTTAGTTTTATTATATTTTTCAATAAATTCGACAACATGTAAAAGATAATGGTATTAGATGTAAGCTTAAACCGGTCACTTGTTCTTGATAATTTTATGAGATGTCACCACGAATCGACCACTTTCTTTATTATTTGACTATATTTTTATAATATATTTATCTAAAATTAAGAAATAACAGAAATTTAGAATTAAGAGATTCATACTTTCTACATTGTATATATGTGTCATGTTGCCTTTTGCTAATGAATAAAAAGATCACATAAACTTTTTAATTTCCAGTATTTCCATCTAATTGACATCACTTTCCAAAATGCATTGGCACACACAATTGAATTAGTTTTGACTTAGTGTGGTTAACCATTAACCTAAGTTCACCAGAGAACAGTTATGCCCCAAACACAAATAACTATCATAGCCCATGATAGGGTCAAGGTCAGAGCATCCGGTCTTTGATATTTGAGACTCATTCCAATAAATGTACCTTAGCAACATTATCACACTTATTGTGCTGGTTAAGTTTCAACTAGAATTTTATACCATAAAGACATTTGACAAGTCGAATAAAATTTTACTCAACTGGTATACCAATTTTTGATTGAAAATTATAGCACAACATGCAAGAAATATGGGACCATGTTAAGCCTGATAGATCCACCTGCCCACTGTCCTGAAAGGGTCTGAGGATAACACGGGGGCAGTTTCAGTTATACAGTACAAAAGTTATGTGGAAGACACAAATCAGACAAAGGTTTACTGTTATTATAAAGGCAGGGCAATCAGAACTCGACTTTGATCCCTAAAAGGGATCAAAGTCAAGGTCTGATTGACCTGACTTTGCTAAATGAAAATGACACCCGAGCCCATGGTGTTACTCCATACAGATAACATAAGATATTTAATTTTCCTAATTAGGTCCCCAGGGGGCATATACACATAACAAATATAATCGTTACAACATTTAGTATTTTACATGACATTCATATGATAAACCTAAAATATTGATATAAAGTCATACAGGTTATTATATGTTAAAATAAAAAAAGTATTTAAGAGTTGCTGCTCGAGAGATGTGGTAAACGTTTTCTCACTTGATTTTATATATTTTGCTGGATGTATAAATACAAATATAATTGATTGTTTAGCTTCAACAGGTACCAAGGGACGATGCTCTAGGATTGTGAGCTTATGAGTTATTACAAGCCTCATCGTATCTGATGCAGAGAAAAAAAAACATAAATGTAACAAAAGTTCAAGTGTATTCACAGCAAACAAAATATATTGCAGTGATCATCATGTACAATACAATGACACAATTTTCTTCCCATAGAACGTCTAGTGCCTGTGTTTCATACCAAGTTTTGAAAATAATAACCGGTATTTCCGGGTAAAAAAAATCATAAACAGTGCGTCGATCAGTCTTGGACCACAGGGCCAGGGTTTGTTACTATTTGCCGGGTTTACTATCCACGAGAACCGCTAAAAAACACAAAGGGGACATTGATTCGAATTCTCGTTTAAAAATTTTTCCATGACTTTCACTTAATTTGTCACCTGAATAAATCTGTTCTCACTTGACTTATCTCTTCAATGATCTGTTTGTAATCCCTTACGTTATCTCTAAACATTGCAATCCTTCAAACAAACTTGAAATTTCTGAAATAGAATCCATTGACGCCCTACATTTGAAAATGGAAGTACAAAAGCGACACCTGGAGAAAATATATTTTCGGATTTCTCGGGAGTTTACCATAAATGGAAGATAACACACAGTGTGTGCCTAATGAATTCCCCCTATGGATTTTATTTTGACCTACTTGAGGCCAGTTTATGAATAAACTGAATAATATAATTATAGGAACTTCGAAGGAATTTAAATATGCATACATTTAATCAAGATCAATTAAATAACCACATTCACCACTAACCAAACAAACAATGAATATAATGATTAATAATAGTTACCTGTATATCATCAGAATCCTCCAAGTTTACGAGGACGTTTGTTATAAATCCTTGATATTTACGTTTCTCTTCTAGGTCAAAATTCCCGACAAACAATATTCCTGCGCATCTTGCCGTTTGGCAAATGTAAACGACTTGTATTTAGAAAATTTCGGCGATCAAATATTTCATACAATTCTTCTTTGACATCTTAACCAAAAGCACAGGGAATAATAAACAATTTACGGATTTCTATTTAGCACTATTTCCTATGTGCAACGTCAATTATTTTACGTTGTTCCACGATCATTTATGGTTATTCTGGTCATATTTTTTGTATTCCAGAATTAAAAGTATGAAAACAGTGTCAAATTAGTTATAAGTAACATATTAGCCTGCTAGATAATAACAATGACACATATTTCAGTATTGGTTCGGAAAGAAACAAATCTAGAGTGCTAGCATAAGGCAGCTTAACTGCCTAAACATGATGAATATATACATTTCACAGTGAAATATATTTAAAAAAAATTAGGTTTAGAATTAAAATGATTAAACACATCTTTCTAGCAGGTTTGATGTACGAACTGAGTAGCTGACTTTCAAACTTTAGACTTTTATTCATATGAATTACCTCTCGAAAAATAAGTTTAATCATATAATGAAACTCCTAGTAATTAAAATACTTACAAAATATGTACAAAATGAGACATGATAAATATTATTATAAAAAGAGTCACTAATTATGAAATGGCTTAGTTACAAAAAAGATGTGTGGCATGCCTAGCATTTCAATCATGTTTTGAACATACAAATTGAATTAAAATTTGGAAACATTTGTATGGTTATTCTTTTTATACATAACTATAACAACTATATTTTTATATAGTCATTTTAGACAAGATCTATCCCAGAATATTAGGCATTTGAGACACAACTTGAAAATGAAATCACAGTTAATGATGCCCAATGAAGCAAATGGAATACTTGAAAGAACACCCCCTTCAAAAAAGTTTGGAGCAATGCCTGAAACCATTGAAATTCAACTGCTTTACTGACGCTTTATATGTAAGTTTTTCAATTTGCTTTTGTCGTCCCATGAAAATCTCATATATTTTAAAAGTTCTTGTAATACAGGAACACTATAATATGCATGTCTCAAATCGACACAATCAAAAGTATGTATATAAGCTTCAATAAAAATAAAGAAAAAGATTTAGACTTTGGGTGTAAATAAATAATTTATTTTAATGATTGATTGATTGTTGGTTGCTTAAGCCGCATTAGCACAACAAGACTATATCGCGGCGAGAGCTAATTCGAATATTTTTTACAATTTAAAGCATATTCTTAAAATCAGACAAAAGGCCCTTCAATAAACTAAAATTCTAGATTAAAGCAAATTGATTATTTACAAATATCATTATATCTGTTAACACTTTCACTACTGATTTAATTTTTTCCGCGGGTAACTTTTCTTTCATTCGTTCATATCTTTAATTCCTCATAAATGAGATTAAATGAACATACATTTAGTGAATATAAAACTACAAACAAAATATCAGCATAGAGCAAAAATATAAAGTCTACATTCAGGTTGTGAGTTCAAACTCTCCTTGTGCGGGTTCGTAGAACTCCAATCTTAATTGATTAGGATTGCTTTAACCAAATGTCTGTGGTTATCTATGAGCATTCTTGCATCCACCACCAATAAAACAGGGCCACCACACCTAGCCAATACTGAAAGTCGCGTTAAAAATCAACGTTAAAAATCAACAATCAATCACATATAGTTTGTGTTATTTTTTTAGTATGGAAGGAGGTGCGGAACTGATATGTGGTTTTCCTACTGATTTATAATTCATATACCTGAAATTTGTTAAAAACATTTTTCATGACCATATGCACTATTTAACAAAAATACTAGTACTAAACAAGGGTCTGGATGGGGTGTCCTCCATTTCTATATTCTTTAATCTTTTGGGTCATTTGTCTCTATTCTTTATACTTTTTGCCTATCATTCCTTTTCGTAATATTTTAGTACCTCATTATTCTCTATTCTTTATTTTTTAGTCATTTTTTCTCTATTTATATTTATAGCCATTGTTCTCTGTAAACCCCATACTAACCCTTATAAATGATGGGAAGGGATTGACGAGATTCAGAAATTTGGGATAAAATTAAACTATAATTGTTATTTCTTTGCAATATTATATAAAAAAAGAAGATGTGGTATGATTGCCAATGAGACAACTTTCCTCAGGAGACCAAATGACACAGAAATTAACAACTATACGTCACCGTACGACCTTCAACAATGAGCAAAGCCCATACCGCACAGTCAGCTTTAAAAGGCCCCCAAATGACAATGTAAAACAATTCAAACGAGAAAACTAACGGCCTAATTTATGTACAAAAAATGAACGAAAAACAAATATGTAACACATAAACAAACGACAACGTTTTTGTTTTTTGTCACACATTGTGTTTAAATAAAGATATAAATATAAAATCATGCTTAAGGTTTAACCTTTTTACTATCCGAGACAACCAAACAAATGACCAAAAAAGTTTTACACAACCGTAATAATTAAATTAAAATATAGATGCTAACATTGACAAGCCAAAGTTAAAGTTTTGTTTTAAATTGAAGTCTCAAGCTGGGAAAAGGGCGTTTATTTACATGTGGTCTGAGGAAAACTGGATTTCAGCCTCGAAAGGGACCAATAAATAAATATATACCACTCTGATCAATTAAAATTATGTAACGGATATTGTTCAGATCGTTCTACAATTGAAATAACCATAAAAAAGTAATAATAATAGGATTTTAAAAGCTCAGAAACCTACTGTTAATGTGGATCTGTTTAAACATGGCGTCGATTTATGCGCTTCCTTTTCGCAGCCTCAGTTGCAATTTGACAAGGAGTGATGGATAGTTATGCAAATATTTGGGGACTCCCATCATCATTGAAACTATTTTTTGTCATTTAATGTTTAAATATCAATTAAGATGCAAATGTGTCAGTTATTTTAGAAGGGGAAAACACCCGCCATATTTTTATCTTCCAAAACAACAACGTCATTTGCCATTTTCAGAAGTTTGTTTCTTGTAAAATAATATCTCCTAAGAAGAAAAAATAGCATGGTCACCTGTTAAACTTACCTATATAACTAACTGATAATGAAATGATGCAAGTTTAATTGTCTCCAATAATAAATTTCTTGAAAAATCACACGTACACGATGTACACAAATTACCGAGATGGTGCGATACTTTCGCTGTCGACGTAAACATCGCGATTGTCGCCCTTGAATTCTTGTCCGTTACGTCATATGGATTGATTGATTGTTGATTGTTTAACGTCCAGTGGCAAATATTTCATGCATATTCAGGACGAGAACAAGTTAACAATAAATACAATCGGTAGGTTCTGGAATTAAGGTCGGAGAAATTTAGACTGCCACGGGAAATGAGGGTATATTGGATAGGGACAAATTTATCCTTGCAACAGGTCACCTACGGACCCCTCAAAGAGTTGTTGCAAGGGTTCTTAACGTGCAAAGAGCGTGGCACTCTCTTTACACGAGGCATCGGATTTAACGTCCCCATTCTGACCGGACGTGGCTGCAAATTTGTACATCTCGCACAGCCAAACGGACGCCCCACTTTAGCAAGGGTTTACTGCCGGTCGGAGGAAGACCAATGGTGACCATACTTCTATTCCCCAGTCACCCTTGGGGGGACGTCATATGGAAGGAGGCGCAGAACTGACGTGAGGCTTTCCCACTTGCTATTTTTTTACAGACTAAATCTAGTTACGGTGAGAAATTTTATGAATATCATAAGTTTTTTGCCGCCAAAGCTGCAACTGTACTTCGCGATTTCAAATTTAAATTAGACTGGGGAGTAAAAGACAATGTTTGTAGACTTTGTCACGCTATCAATCACGGAACAAATATTTGTCCTCTTTCTTTTCAATCAGTAGAACGTAATACCTATCCGAAGAATAGACCATCTTCCGATGGAAGGTATACCAATCGACAATATTTTTGAAGAATTTCAGCAAAACTTTAAAAGAACTGCCTCGGTTAAATTAACGGAGGCTATAAAGGAGCTAAGAGAAGAAGAACCATCTGAAAAGCAAAAATTGGAAAAGGACAAAATATCAACCAACAAGTCAGCTACATGTAAGTCTAAGAAAGATGCAACAACTAGTGGTTCCAGTATGTCAGGAAAAGCCTAAAAAAAATCCAAAGACACATGTAAGACCAAATTTATAGGTAAAAAGAGTGCTCCGCTTTCTGAGAAGATGGCAGAAATATCCGCAATATTGAATCTAGGACAACCTGATGATCAACCAAGATCACATGATCTAGACTTTGTTGAAGTCGTAAGTACTGGTATTTCAACACCAAAAAGGCAGGAAATTTGCAGTCCAAAAAAAAAAAAACAGAAACCGTAAGCATGTATGAAGAAATATCACAAGTTACAAATATTACAGATACCTGTCCAACCCCAAGGCGCTCACCTAGAAAACACTGCAGTTCTGTCCTTTTCACACCAAGCCAGTCAACTGATAATACAAGATGCTCTTCAAAAGAGCCTATTTCAACACCAGGCCCGTCAACTGATAAATGGGATGGTGTGTTTGTTAATGCAGTGGACATGGTCAGCAGTATTTATGACCTGGATGATAAACATGTACATGAATTGCACACAAACTTTAATTCATCACCTGTAGTGTCTGATAAAAATGATATTCATTCAACAATGAAGCACAGACCAAAAAGGAGACAATTTGTGATCGTAAGTTTTTTTATTTAAAGAGACACTAAGTGAATGATAAAAATATTTGTTTTTGTATGATTTTAAGTAAGGTCAAACAACATTTGATTGCAATAATTTTTGATTTTTTTTATTAGCAACAAGAACATAGTATGTACAAAAATGTAAGTAAATGTATTAGAAAACTACAAATTTGTGTTAAATTATTCCGTAAAATATTTAATTGTGGTATATGTACACAAGAGTCAAGACTGAATACAGCTACTATATAATCAAAACACTAAATCCTTGCTTGGAACAGTTGCATACATTTTTTTTTATATAATAGTATTAGTAAATACAGATAAATTGTATGTGTAATACAATCATTGGCAAGCGCATTGTATCAGCCGCACAGTTGCAAAGGCTTTATCACACCTTTAATTTGTATGACGTCACGTTATCGATTGCAGTCACTGTTGCAAAGGCTTTATCAAACCCTTCATCTTTATGACTTCATGTCAAACCTATAATCTTTATGACGTCAAACCACCTTATGTGAATGACGTCATGACACATAAAAAACATCTACTTGAGGTATATAATAAATTGTATGTTATACAAGCATGTACATTGCATATATTTTAATTTTAATAGTTCTTGGAATTACTAAAGAGGAAGCAGCCACTACAAGTAGGGTATTAGGCAAATTATCTAACATACTTGGTGGTCATCATGATATGCCTAGTTTCATGTACAATGACATGAACGCACCTGAAACCCCAGTATCACATGCTTCATGGCTACCTCCTAATTCAACAGACTGCAGTATATCGACACCAACTCATTTTACTCCTACTGCAACCTTTGTTTTGAATACTGAAGCTGAAATAGAATCTCCCAAATCTATGGTTAGAGAATCGAAATCAGATTTGGATATACCTGTCATATTATAATAGTCCTCATCAGAAAGGGAAGAAGTTTGGTCGAAATAAGCCTTGAGGTTTTTTGCAATAAAGTAGCTCGTACATTTTCTAAGATGGTAACAATATCTGTCCGGTTAAAGTATGACCGATCATATTTTGCCTGAATTTGGCATAACGATTCTTGTGTTAAATTATGATTCTGTAAGTGGGATGAACAACATCTGGCTTTCGAGTGAATAAAAATGCCTTTGTGAATGAAAGCTTGTGTCCTTGCTTTCAATGGCACAACACATAGCTTCACCCTGTTGCTGCCTTTTCTTTTACAAACAATGCAATATTTGTGGGAAGAATGTGTTGAACAGATTTTTAGGTGTATATTTTTTGGACTTAGAATGTCATTCTTAGAAGAGTTTTGGTCAGTAGCATAGTCATCCTCACTTTCGTCAGTTTCGTCAAAACTTGCAGACGTTTGGGTGGTAGAAGCTTTGATTGATCGTTTGAAAGTAGCTCTGCATTTCGAACAAATAACTTTATTTTCTTCCATGGAGCGTCCAGTTATTTTTGAAGTATATTTTCTCAAAACTGGATTTATGATCGGTCTTTTATGTGTTAACCGACATTTCCCACATATGGCACACTTGTAATCTTTGACCATCTGAAAATTTTTAAATAAATTGAAATGATGATGGTAGTGTAATCTATTAGATCTAGGTTATTATATCGTCAATTATTCGATGTCTGATAGTGTAATGTCATCGATTAGAGCTAAGGTGATTTTCTCGTTAGTTATCCTATGTCGGATAGTGCAGTGTAATCGATTGGAGCTTTGGCTATGTTAACGTCAAGTATTCTATGACCGATAGTGTAGTATAATCGAAAAGAGCTTATGTTAATTAATCGCCAATTATTCTATGTCCAATAGTAAAGTATGATCGAAAAGAACTAAAGTTATTTTATCGTCATTTATTCTATGTCCGATACGGTAGTGCCATCGAATAGTGCTTTGGTTATTTTATCGTTCATTTTTCTATATTTCATCCGGTAGTGAAATCGATGATAGGTAATGTTGTTTTATCGTCAATTTGTCTATATTTGAACAGTTAATGTAATCGATTATAGGTAAGGTTATGTTATCGTCAATTATTCTGTTTCCACTAGTGTAAAATAATCGATTACAGATAATATTTATTCTATGTCCGATAGTGAAGTCAGAGATTTTAGTGTAATTGATTGTAGTGTAATCGATAGAGCTTAGGCTATGTTATCGTCAATTATTTTATGTAATCAATTAGATCTTATATTTATTTCTCGTCCATTGTTCTATGTCCGATAGTATAGTGTAGTTTTATCGATAGAGCTAAGGCTATGTTTTCGTCAGTAATTCTATTTCCTAAAGTGTAGTATAATCGATTAGAGGTAAGGTTATTTAATCGTCAATTACTCTATGTACGATATAATTGTGTAATTGATAGGAGCTTAGGTTATTCTATCGTCAATTTTCTATGTCCGATAGTGTAGTGTAATCTATTGTGGCTTAGGTTATTTATCGTCAATAAGTCTGTTTGACCGAGTAGAGTAATATTTTTGATCAATTATTATATATTCAAAGGTGCGAAGTAATCAATTAAATTATTTAATGTTTAGCCTTACAGAACGAATAGCGTATCGTTTTAGTAGCTAGTACTATGAAGAGTGTATTTTCATATCTCATTAACATGTTCTCGTCCTGATATGGGCATACTATATTTGTCACTATATATTTATATACCAATATCTACGATCATGTAGTGTTATCTATAGAGTTCATGTCTGTCTGAGTTATTCCATGCATGTAAAATCGTGCACGATTATTTCATTTAGTTACATAGTTGATACTGTACTTAATTGGTTGACATTTTTGTGTTATCAGTAACACCAGAACTAACTCTCAAAGGCAAAATATCAGTAACTTATGCGTACAGACGTGTGATACATAGTGACTAAAAAGTGTGTTGTGACGGTTTGTTGATCAGACTGTATGTAGGCATATAGGTAGTAATACGTTAATGAACATTGCATTTAAAAGTAAACGTAAAAAATGAATTGAATTGAACGAAATACTGATAGACGGACTGACAAAATGAATGAATGAAGGAAGGAAGGAATGATGTTATTTTTCATCTAATTGAGACTTTCTAAATCTGAGAAATACACGTGCCAACCACTTGCAAAAAGGAGGGACTTGGAAGAGAGGTGTGACATCCAATGAGACACCTGTAGTATCCATATTCTATAGGGAGCCTTCTACAGGCGACTATACGGTATGGGTTTTTATACGCCTGTTTACGGGACATTATATGGTACACCGTTGTCCGTCCGTCTGTCCGTCGTCATCATGTCGGACAATAACTCAAAAACACTTGAAACTTTGGTGAATTGTTTATATTCATTGACGTGAGCTCCCTTTCATTTTTTATAAATTCTAGATTTTAAGTTTCCGAGTTTTGGGGTTTTATTCATTAAAAAGGGGGATTTTCCCGTTTTTGGATAATAACTCATAAATGCTTTCAGCAGATTTCATGAAAATTTGGTGAATTGTATATATCTATTGACGTAAGCTCCCTTTTGGTTTTTATAAATTTTAGATTTTACGTTTCGGAGTAATGTGATTTTATTCATTAAAAGGGGGTTCAGTTTTCGGACAATCCTTTGAGCAGTTAACATGAAACTTTGGTGACTGATTTATATATTTTAAGATAACCTCCCTTTAGTTTTCATGAAATTCTGATATCACAATGAGAAGTTATTGAACTTTATTCTTTGAAAAAACGACAGGCGTATTATGCGCTCATGTCGCAGCTGTTTATTCTCATTGTCGAAGGCCGTGCAGTTGCCTATGATTGCTTAATACCAGTTCATTTAAACACTTGGGGATACAGTTAGGAGCCTTCTATAGCCGACTATACGATATGGGTTTTTCTCATAGTCAAAGGCCGTACGGTTGCCTACCACTTCATTTAAACATTTGGGGGTATAGTTGTCTGATTGACAATCACATCACATCTTCTTATGTTTATCTTGTCAACTAAGGCGAAGCTAAACATGTTTGTGAGTTCTCAACCCCCTTTCTTTTTGATACCTTCACAGTATAAGCATTAACTGTTGAAGTAAGTTGGAAAGTTATTGAATGATCAGATATAAGTGACATTAATAAACATAAAAAGAAAAGCACAGAATATGTGTATCTTCGTATAAGTTTGTGTTCACATCATGAGAATTTTTGTAGAATTTCAGAATGTAAGCTGTTATTTCACAATGACAATCTCCATGACAAAGCTTAGTAATAAACTTCTCTCCTCGGATTTACTCGTTAGAAGCATGTTTTTTTAATCTTGTATGAATTTAATTTTAGTTTATTTATGTATTTCGGAGTTTAGTATGACATCCATTATCACTGAACAAGTACACATTTTTGTTTAGGGATCAGCTGAGGCACGCCTCCGGGTGCGGGTTTTTCTCGCTGTGTTGAAGACCCATTGGTGGCCTTGGGATGTTTTCTGCTCCTTGGTCGGGTTGTTGTCTCTTTGACACATTTCCCATTTCCATTATCAATTTTATTAATTTCTACTCTTTTTGTAAACATCTTTCCGATTTTAATGATAGATTGATTGTTTGGTTGACTGATTGATTGACTGATTGATTGATTGATTGATTGATTGATTGAATGAATAAATGTATGAATGCATGATTGATTGATTGGTTGATTGAATGAATGAATGAATGAATGAATGAATGGATTGAATGAATGAATGGATTGAATGAATGAATGAATGAATGAATGAATGGATTGAATGAATGAATGAATGAATGATTTGATTGAGTTGGTGAATAAATGCATAAAATAATGAATGAATTACTAGATCTTTAAAATAGATTAATTTATTAAATAGTAATAAACAACATATCATGTACTAAAGAAAACATTGATATCTCAGAATGACAAACAAGGAATAAATAAAAAGGAAGACAACAAAACCAGAAAATCAATTATTTTAAATTGATTGATTGTTGGTTATTTAACGTCCAGTGGCAAATATTTCATGCATATTCAGGACGAGAACAAATTCACAATAAATACAATAGGTAGGTTTTGTAATAAGGGCGTCCGGGATTAAGGTCGGAGAAATTTAGACTACCACAGGAAATGATGGTATATTGGATAGGGACAGAAATTTAGCCTTGCAGCAGGTCACCTATGGACCCCTCAAAGAGTTGTTGCAAGGGTTCTTAACGTGCAAAGAGCGTGGCACTCTCTTTACACGAGGCATCGGATTTAACGTCCCCATTCTGACCGGACGTGGCTGCAAATTTGTACATCCCGCACAGCCAAACGGACGCCCCACTTTAGCAAGGGTTTTACTGCCGGTAGGAGGAAGACCAATGGTGCCCATACTTCTATTCCCAAGTCACCCTTTGGGGGGGGGGTAATTATTTTAAAACATGATGAAATATATCTGCGTTCAAATTAAAAAGCAATTTTTTCTTTCAATTTTTATCACACTAAATTTGTTACTGCTTGCATTATGATTTCATTGCATTAGACCCAAAAGAATTTTTTTAAAGTATACAAGTGGTCTTTTGGACTGGAATATTTTGTGGTAAAATAATATCTTCAATCCATGGTTCATGATTTGTTGCATTTCGGCTTCTGTATATGTACAATGTAGCTGTTTTACACGACATTGTGGTTTCGAAGCGGAGAAAAACAACCGGCAAAATTAAATATAGTAAATATAGTATAAAATCTTGTTGAGAATTGATAATATCAAGTATTTCCCCCAACACATAGTGTGGTCAATGCCCACCAGAACAGGGAACATATCTTATGATTGAAAGGCCGGTTGGAGGAAGGAGTTGGTTAGAGTAGGTGGTAGGTGTAGTAACGGTGTTTCCTACCATTACTAAGAAGCAGGGTGTTGCTCCTATAAGAATGCGTTAGATATGGGGGAAAAGTCTGTTCATCTGGGAGCTGCAATTCTGCTGTTTTAGTCGTTATTCTAGCAATGTAATCTTCAACAGTAGATTACCCCCAAGGGTGACTGGGGAATAGAAGTATGGTCACCATTGGTCTTCCTCCGACCGGCGGTAAAACCCTCGCCAAAGTGGGGCGTCCATTTGGCTGTGCGGGATGTACAAATTTGCAGCCACGTCCGGTCAGAATGGGGACGTTAAATCCGATGCCTCGTGTAAAGAGAGTGCCACGCTCTTTGCACGCTAAGAACCCTTGCAACAACTCTTTGAGAGGCCCGTAGGTGACCTGTTGCAAGGGTAAATTTCTGTCCCTATCCAATATACCCTCATTTCCCGTGGCAGTCTAAATTTCTCCGATCTCAATCCCAGACGCATCTACTACAGAACCAACCTATTTATTGTTAATTTGTTCTCGTCCTGAATATGCATGAAATATTTGCCACTGGACGTTACACAACCAACAATCAATCAATCAATCAACAGTAGATTGGTTCTGAGTTACTGTATACAGTTCAGCAGTCTTTTGCCATTTAGTTCTGGGATCTGGTTGGAATCTTGCTTGAAATGATTCTTTCAATAGATCATAATCTCCTTTAATATCATCATCCAAACTAATGTACCACCTCATTGCACTGTCCTCTAGATATAACGGTAAAGTAGTTCTGGCCTTTGCTTCATTCAGTCGTTTACGAAAAAGGGGCTAAAAATAAGCATTTTTCTAGTTTCCAGACAATATCTTGTGTTCAAGTGTATGGATCTCTCTGAAATTGTACTGCAAGGTACCATATCACAAAAGGAAGGCTGGGATTGATTTTGAGGTTAATTGCCTCAAAATATTAGGAATTAGGGGCCAAAAAACAAGCATTTTTCTTGTTTCAGGACAATAACTTGTGTGTTAGTGTATGGATCTTTATAAAAATTGTACTAAAAGGTTCCATATCTTAAAGGGAAAGCTGGGTTTGAGTTTGGGGGTAATTGCCCTAAACGTTTAGGAATTTGGGGTCAAAAAGGGGCCAAAAAAACAAGCATTTGTACAGTTTCCAGACAATAATTTGTGTTCAAGTGTATGGATCTCTCTGAAATTGTACTGCAAGGTACCATACCACAAAGGGAAAGCTGGGATTGAGTATGGGGGTGATGAATCATAAGAGGGTTAAAAAAATTTGGGGGGGGGGGAAATTTTTTTTCTTTTTGGTTTTTTTTCCCTCTTTTATTTTCCTTTTTAAGTTGGTTATTTTTTATTTATATATAAAAGCTAATAATAATGATATGGTTTGATTCTTGGGGTTATTTGATATGCTGAATCTAACCGTGTATGTATTTAGATTTTGGATATTGGAACATAATAGGTAAATTAAAATTTTTTAAGTTCTTAGACCACATTCATTCTGTGTCAGAAACCTATGCTGTGTCAAATATTTAATCACAATCCAAGGTTATTTTTTATTTATATATAAAAGCTAATAATAATGATATGGTTTGATTCTTGGGGTTATTTGATATGCTGAATCTAACCGTGTATGTATTTAGATTTTGGATATTGGAACATAATAGGTAAATTAAAATTTTTTAAGTTCTTAGACCACATTCATTCTGTGTCAGAAACCTATGCTGTGTCAAATATTTAATCACAATCCAAGGTTATTTTTTATTTATATATAAAAGCTAATAATAATGATATGGTTTGATTCTTGGGGTTATTTGATATGCTGAATCTAACCGTGTATGTATTTAGATTTTGGATATTGGAACATAATAGGTAAATTAAAATTTTTTAAGTTCTTAGACCACATTCATTCTGTGTCAGAAACCTATGCTGTGTCAAATATTTAATCACAATCCAAATTCAGAGCTGTATCAAGCTTGAATGTTGTGTCCATACTTGCCCCAACTGTTCAGGGTTGGACCTCTGCAGTCGTATCAAGCTGCGCCCAGCGGAGCATTTTATTTAATGAAGCTGAAGTCCAATCAACTTGAAACTTAGTACACATGTTCCTTGTTATATGATATTACTACTTTAAAGGCCAAATTATGAGTTTTTACCCAATTTCACGGTCGATTGAACATAGAAAATGATAGTGCGAGTGTGGCATCCGTGTACTATGGATACATTCTTGTTAAAAGGATATTCAAATAAAAAAATAAAGAATTTGAAGACTGATTATCATCCAAGTATGCATGAAAAAACATTAGGATTCAAAATAGCAACCCCCAAGGGTGACTGGGGAATAGAAGTATGGTCACCATTGGTCTTCCTCCGACCGGCAGTAAAACCCGTGCTAAAGTGGGGCGTCCGTTTGGCTGTGCGGGATGTACAAATTTGCAGCCACGTCCGGTCAGAATGGGGACGTTAAATCCGATGCCTCGTGTAAAGAGAGTGCCACGCTCAATAACCCTTGCAACAACTCTTTGAGGGGTCCGTAGGTGACCTGTTGCAAGGCTAAATTTCTGTCCCTATCCAATATTCCCTCATTTCCCGTGGCAGTCTAAATTTCTCCGACCTTAATCCCTTAATCTATTACAGAACGTACCTATTGTATTTTTTGTGAACTTGTTCTCGTCCTGAATATGCATGAAATATTTGCCACTGGACGTTAAGCAACCAACAATCAATCAATCAATCAATCAAAATAGCAGATTTAAAATTGCCAAATGTTTTATTCCCATTAGATACACCTTGAAGAGAAGACATATCAAAGACCATTGCATGACCTTCTCCTTGAATGACAAAGATCTTCATTTTAAAAATGAATGCTGTGATCATCAACATTTAAGTGGTTGTCCTAAATGTTTGCAGCTGTCAGATTTGCTAGATGAAATAAGGAGAAGGGTTCAATTACTGGAAACTGAAAATATTGAAGATCGGTATGATGAAATATTGTTCAAAACTACCAATGCAATTGACAATATTGTGGAATGGAAAAAACACATTGTCCGATCAAAAAATCAACTACGTGCTAAAAATCATGTCATTTCTTCGCTTGATGAATCCAAAGCAATTGTCATGTTAGATTGGACAATGAAATTTCTGCCCCGAAAATTCAGAGAGGGACAAACAGACTGGTTTGGTAAACGTGGGGTCAATTGGCACATTGGTGTATGCTTGATTAATGGTGAAAGTGGTGTTCAAGCAGTGACATATGTTCATCTGTTCCCAAGTCCAGTTGTTCAACATGCCTTTACCACAGCATCAATTTTATGTGATATTGTTTCTGATTTATCAACTGTCAAGCCAGAAATCAAAGATGTTAGCTTTTGGTCAGACAATGCTGGGTGTTATAAAAGCACACTCACACTGGCAATGATATATGCCAATCTGGGACCTATATTATCATCCTATAATTTCTCAGAAGCCCAGGATGGAAAAGGGGCCTGTGACAGGAAAGCATCTCATATCAAGGCTGAAATTGAAAGATATTTAAATGAAGGACACAATGTGTTGGATGCATATGACATGAAAAAGGTATTCATTTATGTATTTTGCTTTTAAGATATGTATTTGATTAAGATTGTATATGAGGTTAAGTGATATACCAATTTCCAAAAAGACAGCAACTAAACAATACAAAAACTAAAATGTGGAGTTACAACATTAATGCCCAGTTTTAAGTCTCATCACAAATTAAAGGTCGTCTAGAACAATATACAAACTAAAACCTTTAATCATCATTACACATAATGTCAGTCAAAACTGCTATAAATTTCACCTCACTTACTGGAAGACCTGTCTGGCAGGCCACCTGATTACCTGCCTGCTGTAGTAATGATCAGTAATACATATGAACTTGAACCTCATTTCAAAGGTCACCTGTCTTGTTAGGTAATATTGTTCTTTTTCCAGAGGATGACCTTTATTTATAGGATTGTTTCAATGACTGTATCAATAATCACCTCTAGATCTGCAGACGTTACTTCATGTGAGGTTTGTTTTGCTTTATGTCCAATTCATTTTAAAAAAGGGATAATGAAGATCCAGGTGCAATAGTCTATCTCCCTTTACTTCTATGATGCAAGTTTTTGTCAAAACAAGACTGTTCTATCTCCACATTTCACATAGCTTATTCGCTTAGTTTGACATCGGAAGTTCAGAGACAATAGAGGTCAACAAAAGAGAAAGAGTTATGAAGAGGCTGTCAAGTGTTTTAAATTTGACATTCAATATTGCAAACATTCAACCACCATAGTTAATTTGCAGCCACGTCCGGTCAGAAAGGCTAAATGTCTGTCCCTATCCAATATACGCTCATTTCCCGTGGCAGTCTAAATTTCTTCGACCTTAATCTATTACAGAACCTACCTAATGTATTTATTGTGAACTTGTTCTCGTCCTGAATATGCATGAAATATTTGCCACTGGACGTTAAGCAACTAACAATCAATCAATCATGACAGAGAAACGCACAAACAAATAGCATAATATTCGACACATCATGCAAACCGCAGAACAACTAACATATTCCGTCAACGACAAACACCTCAGGATATTAAAGATAGCGACGCGCTTACGTAACTAACATGCAATCTCGAACTTTACACAATTATTTTTTTCACAATATTCGTCCAAACAATTTTCATGACAATGATGGTATGGAAAGGTAATTTTATAATTAATTGGACTTATAACAGATTATCCAACAGAAACCATAACAGAAACATAAAAAATAAATCCATGAATGTTGGATGTACAAAACACCGACCCATGCCGCACAGCAATGCAAATTCACATTTAGCATTTATATCGGGAATTTGAGTATGATGGTATTGGAAGGCAATTTTATAATTATTTGGACAAGAAACGATACGACATAACACATTATTCAACCGAAACCATAACAAAAACATCAAAAATAAAAACATGAATGTTGGATGTACAACATACCGAGACTCAAAAACACTTCATACAAATAGAACACACCAAATTTGGCACAGCCCCCATGTGTTCGGGTCTGGGAATGTCCCATTCTTTGCTTTAAAGAAGGATCCTAGTTTGGGCCAGTAGGAAAACAAAGCCTGAAATAGATTACGAATCATTAAAGAATGTGAATATACATGTATTGCAGTTGCAGCTTCTAAATCTTTGGTATATAAACATGGTTTTGTAGTTTGCATTTGGTATATGAACGATCTGGCTATAACATCAATCCACTACATGAATAAACGCCAGGTCAGAAATTAAGCATCAAAAATAACCCAACATTATATTTTTTAGGGCTTTGTGATGCTCGTTTTTGTATGTACTTTTTTTTTGTTTGCTTCTGATTGTGCGTCCTTTGTCTTTTGTCATTTTGATGTTCCCAGTTTTTTCTTCATTCACGGATTCCGACATTTTGGAATTCTTACTGTTTATTTGAATCTTACATTTCGTGTACTTTTTGACCAGTTTTTATGGACGGTGTCTACAGTTGTGTCCTCGGAGTCCAAAAACTGTACCACAGAAAATTCCATCACCATCTGAAGAAAAATCGTCTAATTAACATAATAACAAATCATTTCTGTGTTCTTTTATCTATGGTATTCGTTTAATTTACCAACATGAACATTAAAAATGTAACAAACCGAGAAATATTTTAATTCCATTGTCCTTTTCAATCATGATTGCTTTCTGTTTCAAAATTCCTGGGGATAATATTTGTCATCAAGTTTATTTTCAAACGTTTCCAACAATATTAATATTGCATAGCTAACTACGTATTCTAAACCAACTGGAAGTTTTGGCCAATTCGAATCTCCCATGTCGAAAATGAACTTAGAAATATAGTCATCTTCAATTCCACTAACCATTACGTGCCTAACAGAGAACACAAATTATATAAATTTATAAAAGTGAAAAATAATATGAGTGATAACAGTTTCGAATCAAATTATTTGGCTGATTACCGACATGTTTTAACTAGTGATTGATGGCGGCTATCTTTGCTAGTTGCAAGGGGAAGTTGGTGGATCTGTATACCCCTTGGCAAAAAAAAACCCGTCCTATTGACATTCATTCGTCAGCCTGCCACCTCGAGAACACCTGAAAAATTAATCGAGAATGTGGATTGATATACGGCAAAATGAACTTTGAATTGTCAGGAAGTTAAATGGTCGTTCCCTTAACCTATCTATTTATTATTTGGACATATTTTTTTAAGGTAAATTTTACTGATCAATTTACTTTTGACTGATTTAATACCACTCTTTCTACTTTTTATTGTTGTCAATAGTGGAACAAAAGAATAGAACGTAATACGATTGTTCCACCTCGTCAATCAAAATTACTATTTCCTCATGTGTAAAGTTAGGCTGTCTCCCTTTTTTAATCTTCTCCATTTCTCCTACTTATTCTAATGAATAGATGATAGTCTGCAATTCCTGTCACTGTGAAAGAAGAGTGCGCCATATTCCGATGTAAACAAACTACGATTCACACCTCCTGTTTAGAGAGTTCCGTTTTACGATACACTTACGATGATACACAGTGCGTAACTTGCGATCAACTAAGTAGACCTTTACGATGCCTTTGTGTCTAACCTGGTTTCCTATTTGTTGTAGTTTCAGCAATTATCCGTAAGCTTCCAATTGATCTTTCTTCTTGTTCACATAAAATTTATTTTGTATATACAATCCTGTAGACTTCTGGTAGATGAACAACTAAACTGTGGAAATGGCAACCATATAGTTTTCTAGTGGTTATTTTCACTGGTGTTCCTATAACAAATTTTGTTAATACTGATGGTGATGATATCCGTATTGAATCATGTGACTGTAAGTTAATCCCACCTATCTCTATCTTGGTGTAAGTATTGATGGTCTTGTGGTATGTTCTAAGTGTGGAACTGGCATTGTTGAAGTGAAGTGTCTCGCAACGAGGTTAATGCACATTGAAGGAAAATCAATTAATTGTGGCCATAATTTGTATCTGCCAAAAAAACGCGCTTGTTGTCACCTATAACTTTTGCTAAAAGTATATGCCAATGTTTTTATTGTCAACAAACATACGTGTAAACAGTTTTAATTGCATTGTCAAGTTTTGCAGGACGGTGAAAGTAGTCACGTGACCACTAATTTAAAAAGAACATGAGCGATCACAAAAATGAAAGGTACAGGTTGAAGATAACCACGTTCAAAAGCCAACCAAGGACTTCTAAACACTGCTAGGTTCACTTTAAAAGAAAACCGCTGTTACAAGTTCAATATTTACCTTTTTAATGGAAATCGTTTGATTTTTACGAGTAACATGGCAAAAAAAGGCACAAAAATACCCTCCCGAAGGCGCTAGTAAAATTATCTACAAATATTTTGATTTGTAACAGCACTTTTTATAAACTACAACATCTGCTGAATCTATACATGTCTGAAATTAAGTACTCATTGGTCTTTTTAACCTGCACTTTTCGTATAAAAAGTAGTTGTTGCATTGTTTTTATTTTCAGAGATAAAATACAAACGCACGAAAGACGAAGAAAAGCAAA
This sequence comes from Mytilus californianus, assembly GCF_021869535.1. Classification (NCBI taxonomy): domain Eukaryota; kingdom Metazoa; phylum Mollusca; class Bivalvia; order Mytilida; family Mytilidae; genus Mytilus; species Mytilus californianus. The sequence goes on along the minus strand of NW_026262593.1, from coordinate 61,214,607 downwards.
GACGGAATAGACAGGTCAACAACTCGGAAACAGGGAAGTCGGGAGGGCGCAAACTTCAATTGTTATTATATTTTTATAATTATTATTACCTTCGATTTTTGTGTCAAAGTCATGTCTATATTCTTTCTTCCAAATTGGATTTTTTCTGAATAAACATGCTTTTAATTTCAGATAATTCAGAAGTTTTAAGACCAATAGAGCCTGTAACAGGACAATCGTCCCAACGTACAGTCATGTCAGTAAAGGTTAACCATTGGAGCATAGCGGCTACTCTATTTATGATTGGCCTCCACAGAAAACATCAAACCCGGTTTGATTGATTGATTGTTGGTTGCTTTACGTCCAGTGGCAAATATTTCATGCATATTCAGGACGAGAACAAGTTCACAATAAATACAATAGGTAGGTTCTGTAACAGATTAAGGGATTATGGTCGGAGAAATTTAGACTGCCACGGGGAATGAGGGTATATTGGATAGGGACAGAAATTTAGCCTTGCAACAGGTCACCTACGGACCCCTCAAAGAGTTGTTGCAAGGGTTCTTAACGTGCAAAGAGCGTGGCACTCTCTTTACACGAGGCATCGGATTTAACGTCCCCATTCTGACCGAACGTGGCTGCAAATTTGTACATCCCGCACAGCCAAACGGACGCCCCACTTTAGCAAGGGTTTTACTGCCGGTCGGAGGAAGACCAATGGTGACCATACTTCTATTCCCCAGTCACCCTTGGGGGTCAAACCCGGATTGAAAAACCTTCTGTGAAAAAGAAGGATGCATGGCTTAAAATAAGTAAAGCTATGGCAGAGGAGAATTATATGTTTAATCCAGCACAATGTGAACAAAAATGGAAAAACCTTACAAAGGTATATAGAGACACGGTCGATCACAACAGAAAAACAGGAAATGAACGTAAGGAATGTGCATTTTTGAAGAACTTGAAGAAAGGGTACCGTCCAAATGTAACACCCCTCTACACAAGTGCTGCAGATTTAGAAGTACCAGTTCCCAAAAATAAACTCACTAACAAAGATGTGATGAAAATGGTATCCACAATTAAGGATGGCCAACATGAATTAATGGATGTAATAAAGAAACAGCACGATGACAAGATGAAGCCAGAGGGGGGAAAACTTGATTTACTAGAGAAAATGATAAATGCATTTGCAAACACAAACAGTTGAGTTTATTTTCTTTTGAGAAAAACAATATCTTGCCTCTACATGTGAACATAATTTCTAGTTTGCTGAATTATGTTTGTTATGCCAATAAGGCATAATTTCTAGTTACCCCCAAGTGTGACTGGGGAATAGAAGTATGGTCACCATTGGTCCTCCTCCGACCGGCAGTAAAATCCTTGCTAAAGTGGGGCGTCCATTTGGCTGTGCGGGATGTACAAATTTGCAGCCACGTCCGGTCAGAATGGGGACGTTAAATCCGATGCCTCGTGTAAAGAGAGTGCCACGCTCTTTGCACGTTAAGAACCCTTGCAACAACTCTTGAGGGGTCCGTAGGGGACCTGTTGCAAGTCTAAATCCCTGTCCCTATCAAATATACGCTCATTTCCCGTGGCAGTCTAAATTTCTCCGACCTTAATCCCGGACGCCTCTATTTTAGAACCTACCTATTGTATTTATTGTTTATTTGTTCTCGTCCTGAATATGCATGAAATATTTGCCACTGGACGTTAAGCAACCAACAATCAATCATAATTTCTAGTTCGGTGAATTGTGTTTTATTTATTTTAAATGTATAAAAGTTACTATAATAAGAAACATGTAGTTTGTCCGTCCGTCCGTCATTCAGAAACATTTCTTGTGGACACTCTAGAATCAATATTTATCAATGTATTTTGACCAAACTTGATGTAGGGTTATTATTAATCAATATCTGAATTGCTATTGATTTTCAAGGTCGAAGGGTCACCCGTTTGAACTTTCAATTCAAAATCATCTTATATTTCTTTAGGACGCTCTAGAATCAACATTTATCAATGAATTTCGATCAAACTTAAAATATAGTTAGTCTTCATCAATATCTAGAACCCTATTGTTTTTCTAGGTCACAGGTTAAGGTCATCTGGTTAAATTTTCACTCTAATATCACATTACCATTTCTTGTGAACGCTCTAGAATCAACATATATCAATGAATTTTGTTCAAACTTCATTTACTGTTAGTCTTTATCAATCCGGAACTCTATTGAATTTTAAGGTCAAGGTCACCTGGTTAAGTAAATTTCAATATTTCAAGCTCAAGGTTCAAGTTCAAACGAAGGTCATCATCAATGGTCTCGAAGTTATCTACCCGCCTATCGCAAGACGAGTTGCCAAATTTGTTGAGCATTATCTAACACCCAAAATGATTTACAGAATGATAAACGAACCTTTTCAAAATGGTGTATAAAACAAAATGGATCAACAAATTTGTAAATATAGTTTGCACGTGCTTTTGCTATTATGGATGGTAGGTATGAGTCCATCATGCATACTTCAACGTTATAAGTTAATACAGATCTGACTAATGAATCAAATAAGCTTTAATGAAATTATTACAACTTTAAAATCCTCTTAAGATTAGTCCTTTAGTCTATAAGAGCTCGTCAGTCCGCCTTGCAGACGACGACATTGTTTTTTTTCTCTCTAAAATTAAGACCTTTAGAGATGTAACGTATCTTGCTGACCGAACCTTAGCGAAGTGCTAACCACTATATGTCCTAGGAGGCATATGATATAGCAGTTTTAGTTTGTCGTTGACCTACTCCTGCTACATTAGCAACAGCAAAATTAATTACTTTCGTACTAGCAACGACCAAATAATTTACAAGAAGAAAACTATTTACTTTAGTACGAAAATTTGCCTGTGTGGCACTGTATGCCGACCATTCTCATGGTCGTGAATCACGTGAGGTACTACGTTTGAAATTAACAAGCTATCGAAATTAAAACCTATGCATGAATCACTCGCACATTCACGTAAAAAATTATATAAACTAGTTTTTATTTAGGGGGACCCAATAATATTGCCGATGACGAGGTATTACTATAGTTAGCACGAGCTTTTGCTCTTGTGGATGGTAGGTGTGAATCCATCATACATACTTCAACGTTTCAAGTTTAAACAGGTCTGACTATTTTTCCATATTTTTGACAATGATACACATGTACACATCATTCTGAAAATAAAACTATATTGCAATATTATTGGCTGTGTTTGGATATACGCCAGAGGTGGCCTATGGTTATCCATAGGTACCTTTGGTTTGATATTCTATATATCAAAATATCAAACCATGGGTACCCAAAGATACCTATGGGTAACCATAGGCTGCCTTAGGCGTATATCCAAACACAGCCATTATCATGCATATTCATGAGTAGCCACCTCCAAATGGTTTTACAGAAATAATGTGGGTATACTCTTCACCATATACATATCTCTGCTTGAAGTAATGTGACGGTGTCGGTCGTTAAATTATCGCCAGAGGTTTAACCTTGAAATTAAGAAGTATTACCGCTTTGGGTACTAATAACGACCAAATTATTTTTTATTTACCTGTGTGACATTACTTAAGACACGAAAACGTAACCCAACTAGATGAGTTACAAATCTTTCCCACTACTCAGAAAGAAGTATTTTATACCAATTAAAGGGCTCATGATGAGCAAAAGTAATTATTTACAATGATGTTAATAATTGTAATAAAGTCACAAATAAGTATGTCAACTCTAGTTGTGGTAACGTGACGCCTCCTATTCCAAGGATACACTTACCACATGTAGCTGTTTTACACGACATTGTGGTTTCGAAGCGGAGAAAAACAACCGGCAAAATTAAATATAGTAAATATAGTATAAAATCTTGTTCAGAATTGATAATATCAAGTATTTCCCCCAACACATAGTGTGGTCAATGCCCACCAGAACAGGGAACATATCTTATGATTGAAAGGCCGGTTGGAGGAAGGAGTTAGTTAGAGTAGGTGTAGTAACGGTGTTTCCTACCATTACTAAGAAGCAGGGTGTTGCTCCTATAAGAATGCGTTAGATATGGGGGAAAAGTCTGTTCATCTGGGAGCTGCAATTCTGCTGTTTTAGTCGTTATTCTAGCAATGTAATCTTCCAACAGTAGATTACCCCCAAGGGTGACTGGGGAATAGAAGTATGGTCATCATTGGTCTTCCTCCGACCGGCGGTAAACCCTCGCCAAAGTGGGGCGTCCATTTGGCTGTGCGGGATGTACAAATTTGCAGCCACGTCCGGTCAGAATGGGGACGTTAAATCCGATGCCTCGTGTAAAGAAAGTGCCACGCTCTTTGCACGCTAAGAACCCTTGCAACAACTCTTTGAGAGGCCCGTAGGTGACCTGTTGCAAGGGTAAATTTCTGTCCCTATCCAATATACCCTCATTTCCCGTGGCAGTCTAAATTTCTCCGATCTCAATCCCAGACGCATCTACTACAGAACCAACCTATTTATTGTTAATTTGTTCTCGTCCTGAATATGCATGAAATATTTGCCACTGGACGTTACGCAACCAACAATCAATCAATCAATCAACAGTAGATTGGTTCTGAGTTACTGTATACAGTTCAGCAGTCTTTTTCCATTTAGTTCTGGGATCTGGTTGGAATCTTGCTTGAAATGATTCTTTCAATAGATCATAATCTCCTTTAATATCATCATCCAAACTAATGTACCACCTCATTGCACTGTCCTCTAGATATAACGATAAAATAGTTCTGGCCTTTGCTTCATTCAGTCGTTTACGAAAAAGGGGCCAAAAATAAGCATTTTTCTAGTTTCCAGACAATATCTTGTGTTCAAGTGTATGGATCTCTCTGAAATTGTACTGCAAGGTACCATATCACAAAAGGAAGGCTGGGATTGATTTTGGGGTTAATTGCCTCAAAATATTAGGAATTAGGGGCCAAAAAGGGGCTAAAAACAAGCATTTTTCTTGTTTCAGGACAATAACTTGTGCGTTAGTGTATGGATCTTTATGAAATTGTACTAAAAGGTTCCATAACTCAAAGGGAAAGCTGGGTTGAGTTTGGGGGTAATTGCCCTAAACGTTTAGGAATTTGGGGTCAAAAAGGGGCCAAAAAAACAAGCATTTTTAGTTTCCAGACAATAATTTGTGTTCAAGTGTATGGATCTCTCTGAAATTGTACTGCAAGGTACCATACCACAAAGGGAAGGCTGGGATTGAGTATGGGGATGATGAATCATAAGAGGGTTCAAAAAATTTGGGGGGGGGGGAGATTTTTTTTTCTTTTTGTTTTTTTTTTTCCCTCTTTTATTTTCCTTTTTAAGTTGGTTATTTTTTGTTTATATATGAAAGCTAATAATAATGATATGGTTTGATTCTTGGGGTTATTTGATATGCTGAATCTAACCGTGTATGTATTTAGATTTTGGATATTGGAACATAATAGGTAAATTAAAAATTTTCAAGTTCTTAGACCACATTCATTCTGTGTCAGAAACCTATGCTGTGTCAAATATTTAATCACAATCCAAATTCAGAGCTGTATCAAGCTTGAATGTTGTGTCCATACTTGCCCCAACTGTTCAGGGTTGGACCTCTGCAGTCGTATCAAGCTGCGCCCAGCGGAGCATTTTATTTTATGAAGTTGAAGTCCAATCAACTTGAAACTTAGTACACATGTTCCTTGATATATGATATTACTACTTTAAATGCCAAATTAAGAGTTTTTACCCAATTTCACGGTCGATTGAACATAGAAAATGATAGTGCGAGTGTGGCATCCGTGTACTATGAATACATTCTTGTTAAAAGGATATTCAAATAAAACAATAAAGAATTTGAAGACTGATTATCATCCAAGTATGCATGAAAAAACATAAGGATTCAAAATAGCAGATTTAAAATTGCCAAATGTTTTATTCCCATTAGATACACCTTGAAGAGAAGACTGATATCAAAGACCATTGCATGACCTTCTCCCTGAATGACAAAGATCTTCATTTTAAAAATGAATGCTGTGATCATCAACATTTAAGTGGTTGTCCTAAATGTTTGCAGCTGTCAGATTTGTTAGATGAAATAAGGAGAAGGGTTCAATTACTGGAAACTGAAAATATTGAAGATCGGTATGATGAAATATTGTTCAAAACTACCAATGCAATTGACAATATTGTGGAATGGAAAAAACACATTGTCCGATCAAAAAATCAACTACGTGCTAAAAATCATGTCATTTCTTCGCTTGATGAATCCAAAGCAATTGTCTAGTTAGATTGGACAATGAAATTTCTGCCCCGAAAATTCAGAGAGGGACAAACAGACTGGTTTGGTAAACGTGGGGTCAATTGGCACATTGGTGTATGCTTGATTAATGGTGAAAGTGGTCTTCAAGCAGTGACATATGTTCATCTGTTCCCAAGTCCAGTTGTTCAGGATGCCTTTACCACAGCATCAATTTTATGTGATATTGTTTCTGATTTATCAACTGTCAAGCCAGAAATCAAAGATGTTAGCTTTTGGTCAGACAATGCTGGGTGTTATAAAAGCACACTCATACTGGCAATGATCTATGCCAATCTGGGACCTATATTATCATCCTATAATTTCTCAGAAGCACAGGATGGAAAAGGGGCCTGTGACAGGAAAGCATCTCATATCAAGGCTGAAATTGAAAGATATGTAAATGAAGGACACAATGTGTTGGATGCATATGACATGAAAAAGGTATTCATTTATGTATTTTGCTTTTAAGATATGTATTTGATTAAGATTGTAAATGAGGTTAAGTGATATACCAACTTCCAACAAGACAGCAACTAAACAATACAAAAACTAAAATGTTGAGTTACAACATTAATGCCCAGTTTTAAGTCTCATCACAAATTAAAGGTCGTCTGGAACAATATACAAACTAAATCTTTTAATCATCATTACACATAATGTCAGTCACAACTGCTATAAATTTCACCTCACTTACTGGAAGACCTGTCTGGCAGGCCACCTGATTACCTGCCTGCTGTAGTAATGATCAGTAATACATATGAACTTGAACCTCATTTCAAAGGTCACCTGTCTTGTTAGGTAATATTGTTCTTTTTCCAGAGGATGACCTTTATTTATAGGATTGTTTCAATGACTGTATCAATAATCACCTCTAGATCTGCAGACGTTACTTCATGTGAGGTTTGTTTTGCTTTATGTCCAATTCATTTAAAAAAAGGGATAATGAAGATCCAGGTGCAATAGTCTATCTCCATTTACTTCTATGAAGCAAGTTTTTGTCAAAACAAGACTGTTCTATCTCCACATTTCACATAGCTTATTCGCTTAGTTTGACATCGGAAGTTCAGAGACAATAGAGGTCAACAAAAGAGAAAGAGTTATGAAGAGGCTGTCAAGTGTTTTAAATTTAACATTGAATATTGCAAACATTCAACCACCATAGTTATTTTGATTAAAAAATAAATTTCTATTTCAGGCAATTGATTCGAGAAACAACAAAAGTTACAAATGTAAAATTGTAGAAATTGATGGAAATGTTCTAAAACTATCTGTAAAGGCAATTCCTACCATTTCATCATTTAGTAATTTTAATTATTCTCAACATGGTTTGACAGTTTTGAAAGCATATGGGATTGGAAAAGTAAATTTTTAAAATTCTGATACAAGTGTATTTTTATTTACTTGTATAGGTAAATTATTTTAATGGCATAGTTATGTCCCTTAGACATTCATACTTTTTTACTTATACAAGTAACCCCAAGGGTGACTGGGGAATAGAAGTATGGTCACCATTGGTCTTCCTCCGACCGGCAGTAAAACCCTTGCTAAAGTGGGGCGTCCGTTTGGCTGTGCGGGATGTACAAATTTGCAGCCACGTCCGGTCAGAATGCCTCGTGTAAAGAGAGTGCCAAGCTCTTTGCACGTGAAGAACCCTTGCAACAACTCTTTGAGGGACCGTAGGTGACCTGTTGCAAGGCTAAATATCTGTCCCTATCCAATATACCCTCATTTCCCGTGGCAGTCTAAATTTCTCCGACCTTAGTCCCCGACTCCTCTATTACAGAACCTACCTATTGTATTTATTGTTAATTTGTTCTCGTCCTGAATATGCATGAAATATTTGCCACTGGACGTTAAGCAACCAACAATCAATCAATCATACTTATACAAGTAAAAAAGGTCATACTATCTTCTTTTCTTGAATTGCTCCAAACTTCTTTGCTCTAATAAACTTTCTAATTGTCTGTCCTTTGCAGATGTCTTTACTAATCATTGAAGTGGACAATGAAATTCTCATTTGTCTGTTATCTTCAAAATACTGCTCATTTACAAGCCTCCAGGGTGCAATTTTTGAAGGCCTTGTGCAAATACATAAGATCTTTGCTCAATTGGTTTCTTTGTTGATTTAATGAGATGAAAGGATGAACTCTTATTAAAAATTATGAGCTTACCAGAGAAAAGTTGTTTAAGGCCTGTGTTTACATCTTAAAACTTGAGAATTTTAGGGATTGTAAAAAAAATTACTTGTATAAGTAAATTTGTTTTAGAAAATTAAGGGGAGATTATTCAAACCTTATAAAAATATGATTATAATAAATTTACTTATATAAGTGTATTTTATTTACTTCTTCAAGTAAAAAATATAACTTGTACAATTAGTACCCCTGACTGACCTGCTTTACCAGACCGAATGTGATTTTACCAGACTATGCATGCCTCAAATTGCTTAACAGATTTATCCTTGCAATACTAGACATTCGGTCTGGAATTCAACCAAATTATACTAGACATTCGGTCTGGAATTCAACCAAATTTTACCAGACTGAACCATTTTATATCAGAAATGTCAGACGATCTGACAACTTTCGCGTAGTCTGATTTGTATCCATAAGTATAGTCCCTAAGAAGAATTATTATAAGAAGGTGTAAAAAAGGGGGGGGGGGTATTTTTGCACAGAAGGTCACCAAATAAAATAGTGTATTTCGAGAACAGAAATATAAAAATAATTGCTTGCACTTTGCAGCGTCTTTTATCTTTTCACCAATTGCAGGAAACACAATGATTAACAAATGCTGCACGTGAAATAAAAAATGGCACAACATGTTGCATAAAAATAACCCTTTACCACCCTCTTTTAAGAGATTAAAAAACGGAATTTTAACTGAAATCAACATTGTGACTTTAACAGTGCTTAAACAAAAATGGTCAAAAAAACTTTAGGGTAAGGGATAAAAATTAGGGTAGGTAGGGGTACAGTAAACACACATACTTATTTTTTGGCCTGATTTAAAATAATACATGTGACATCAAATGATATGGATAATCCTAATTAAGTTTTTCCAACTTTCTTAGAAAGACCTATTTATTATTATACCCCCGCCTCTGTCCGTCAGTCCGTCCCATGAAATTTTCATCGCATTTTTCTTAGGAATTACACAACAAGGCTTTCTGAAATTTGGTATCAAGGTTTATATGAGGCTGCTATACTGAGGCTGAGATGGTGGACCACATTTTTATAGGAATTAACCACTGGCTTTTGAATTTGATGCGACGGTCATACAAATGTGAGGTTTAGTTAGCTATAAAACCAGGTACAATCCACCATTTTCTACATAAAAAAATGCCTGTACCAAGTCAGGAATATGACAGTTGTTATCCATCCATCCATTTTATTTTACTTACCTGGCATCTAACACACTCGTAAGCATTCCCTCTCTTTGATACCGGTAGCTTTGCATTGAGCATATCTGAAGCCATCTGAAAAACAAAAGTTACATTAAGCAAAATTCTCTTTTACTACATTAGAAACTTTTAAATATAAACAAATATGCCATATCTAACATTTGCATTATTTGTTCTATATACTGGTTCACATAATTGGGTATACTCTGAAACTAAGTCTGATCTCTGAATCTGGGATTGATCACTGATTGATTTTTTTTATATATATCCCTAACTCTTTTCCACATTTTATTTCACCCCTATCATTCGAGTACTTCTACACTTCTGTTTTCGTTATGGATATTAGCTTAGGCAACAAATGGGAATTAACATCCAAGTCCTTTGCAATATTCCAATTATTATTAACCTTTTTCTCAAAATATTTAAATTAAGAATATCCTCTTCATTCTATTTAAAACTCGTAAAATATAATGGAAATGTTCTCATGAAATGTGTTTTGGAGACTCAATCCACTCAGAATATTTCATGTTTTGTCAAATTTCACTTAGCAAGAACTTATAACACATGAGAGTACTCACCAGGCCAAACATGAATGTACAGCTACCCATATTAGGTGTAATACCACCATTGATTTTCCCCTAAAAGTCTTTGTCAAATTTGCACTTTTCAAAAAATTGTGCAGAATTATCTTTGTTTCAAATAAAGAAATACTTGGCATGAGTAAAGTTTTATCCTGTCCAGTACTCTAGAAAAAAATTCACATAACATTTAATTGCATATAAGAAAATAACCATCACTGGATGTTAACCAATCAAATTTTCCCCTTTTTTTAACCTGTGTACAAGCTTTAGTAACCATGTAACCTCAAGTTTCCAAAATATTCTATAGAAACCTCAAATAAAAAATAATGGTGCTTTGAAATACCTAAGATATATGTTTTTGACCAAAAATGTTTTACTGCAATGAAATATAGGATTAATTACCTACAACTGTCAAATTCAAAGGCATACTTTTTCTTTCGACCTATTTGCGTATGCAACCGGATGTGACGTACTATTACACCTTAATACAGAACTTGGTGGCATCAATATAAACAGCATCTGCAAAAGTTCTTCAAAACTATTTCTTGATATAGGATTTTTTTGTTACATAAAGCATCATTGGAGTATAGGCATTATACTTATAATCATCATCATATAATGGTTTTGCCACATTCCCTCTTGAGGAATTTTCTGTGCCTGAATTTTTCATCGGAATAGTCGGTGGTGGAATGGTCCTTTATAAAACTATCCGATGAGCTGGAATTGACTTCAGAAAGGGAAAATGCATCTTCCTCATCTGTCAAAGAAATTAAACAATATTTACTGTTCCTGTACATGTGGTTCATCAGTTTGACTAAAGTATATCTCTGATCCTTGAATAGCATCGTCTTGGGTTACCTTCTGGCAGTGAGAATTTGCTGTTTTATGAAATTTATCAAGATGCTGATCAGACTGTTTATTAAGAGCGGATAACAACGGTCTTGTTATTCTAGAAGTATTACTTCTGCATTCATGGTGCAATATTTATCTGATGAAACTTTGTGGTACTTGGCAGTTGTTTTGGAAAACCCGTCGTGTATAAACCTTCTGTGCCGCTTTTTCTTTGGTGTGAAGTATCCCATAGGGTCAGAATCGCTGTCCGAATTGACTGGATTCCATAAATCTTGATCTGTTTTCTGTTCTTCAATATGAACCCCCGGGGGCTTGGTGGCGGAGTGGTCTAAGTAGTTACTATTGTAATCACTAGCGAGTCAACACTGAGGTTGTGTGTTCGAACCCCGCTCATGTGGGTGCACTCGACTCCAATTTTTATTGACTAGGGTTGTTAGTTTCCCTATCGTAGGTCGGTGGTTTTCTTTGGGCACTCCGGCTTCCTCCACCAATAACAACTGGCCACCACGAAATTGCCCAAAAGTGGCGTTAAAACACCAACAATCAATCAACCAATCATTCTGAACCTCAACAAGAATGACGACGACTGTGTCATACCATAATGCAACTTAAAAAAATTGTATGCGTTAATATTAAAATGGCAAATAAAAGTGATATTCTACTGTTAGTTCTAGGGATCCCCCCAGGTTTTATGACTTCATCAGCAACTGAAACTGACCGACACAAAATAGCTGAAATATCTGTTACAGTGACGTTTGATCCCTTTAACCAACCAATCAATCAATATTTTTTGGCATCAAACTGAAATTTAAAGCCTAAAATTTAGTTTAATTGTTGAAAAGAATACTAATAATTTTCCATTTTCTGATGGGAAAATTCATACAGTACATGTATGCTAATGGTTATAAATGTGCGTTTTTAGCTCACCGGGGCCCGAAGGGCCCCATGTGAGCTTATGCCATCACTTGGCGTCCGTCGTCTGTCGTCGTAAACTATTTCAAAAATCTTCTCCTCTGAAACTACTAGGCCAAATACCTTCAAACTTTAACTGAATGTTCCTTAGGGTATCTAGTTTATAAATTGTATCCGCAGATTTGATCCATCGACAAACATGGCCGCCATGGCTAAAAATAGAACATAGGGGTAAAATGCAGTTTTTGGCTTATATCTAAAAAACTAAAGCTTTTAGAGCAAATCTGACCTGGGATAAAATTGTTCAATTGGTCAAGATCTATCAGCTCTGAAATTTTCAGACGAATCGAACAACCCATTGTTGGGTTGCTGCCACCGAATTGGTAGTTTTAACAAAATTTTGATTTTTTTTGTAATTATTTTGAATATTATTATAGATATATATAAACTGTAAGCAGCAATAATGTTCAGCAAAGTAAGATCTACAAAAAAGTTAAATGACCCTAATTTTCAATTGACCCCTTAAGGAGTTATTGCCCTTTAAAGACAATTTTACACAATTTGTTCACCAAGTTTGCCAACATTTAAAAATCTTATTCTCTGAAACTACTGGGCCAATTACCTTCAAACTTTAACTAAATGTTCCTTTGGGTATCTTGTTTATAAATTGTATTCGAAGTTTGTATCCATCGACAAACATGGCCGTCATGGCTAAAAATAGAACATAAGGGTCAAATACAGTTTTTGGCTTATATCTCAAAAACTAAATCATTTAGAGCAAATATGACATTGGGTAAAATTGTTTAATTGGTCAAGATCTATCGGCCCTGAAATTATCAGACGAATCGAACAACCCATTGTTGGGTTGCTGCCACCGAATTGGTAGTTTTAACAAAATTATGCAGTTTTTTGTTATTATTTTGAATATTATTATAGATATATATAAACTGTAAGCAGCAATAATGTTCAGCAAAGTAAGATCTACCAAAAAGTTACTATGACCAAAATTGTCAATTGACCCCTTAAGGAGTTATTGCCCTTTAAAGACAATTTTACACAATTTGTTCAAGTTTGCTAACATTTAAAAATCTTCTCCTCTGAAATACAGGTGAGCGATTCAGGCTCTTGAGAGCCTCTTGTTTCTAATAGAGGATACTTTCTTTTCAAGAAAAATCCTCTGGCTCTTACTTTGTTCAAGGTTATTTGCTTACGACAGATGCCACACTCTACCGTAATTTAGTTCAAAGCCACAGAACAAATGAATGCTCTTACCATATAATAAATATTTTCAGGGGTCATTATTCTTTTAAAAGATGTTGAAATAAACCTACAATTAAATTGTACCAGTGAGTTCACCTACAAAACTATAATAATACACAAATAGACAGTATATATATTAAATACGTCACACGAACTACTTTACACAGCGCTATGTAATCGTTTTAAACAACTAACCATATGCTTTCCCGAGAAAAGCTTGTTTCAGATCTGGTATTAGCCGAAGAACAATCTTCTAATCTAGTCTTCATTACAATCTCTCTGCCATTTCTAAATAAAAAAAATTAAAGAAAACAATTAAACAATTCTTAAATGCAATAGAACATACTAGTCACATTGAGATGGAACGTTGAACAATCTAATGCATTCAGTATTGAACAAGTTGTCCGACAAGTCGGTACACTACAAACTGTATGTAAATGATCTACTTAACGAAATATGTAACATTGATTTTGGAGGACATATTGGAACAATCACCTGCAGTGCGCTTACTTATGCTAATGATCTTACCATAACTAGTAATTTTCAGTTTGAAGCACAAATATTAGTTAACAAAGCAAACGACTACAGTTAAAGAGAGTCATATATAATACAACCTACTGAAAGTGGTGTACTGCCTAATAGCAATATCCATAATGATGTGACACTTCTTATGGATGAAAGGAAAATGTCTACTGTTGATAGAGATCAACCTGTAACACACAACTACTAACAGCGGAGGAAAATATTAAGAAAGCAAGAAGAGCTTTGTACAGTTTAATGACAAATGGATTCCATGGAGACAATGGACTAGACCCATCTACATCTAATTCCACCTTCGGAACTTATGAAAATATTAGTCTTTCTACAAGAAAATGATTAAAAAATCTTATCTTCACCAATTTCAACTGCTGACCCAGCTATATATTGATCTGAATTACTACCCATAAATGCTGAAATAAAAAAAAATTTTTTTATAACATTACTTGGAAATATATTATGTTCTGACAAATCAGCCGTTGAATGAAAAAAAAACCCAATCGTCAATTAGAAACTAAATCAACAGGTACATTTGTTTCAAATATCAACTAACCGATCCTGTGGACTTTTTGGATGCTGTATCAACTAAGAAACGTAGAGAAAAGTATGGTCAATAAAATTAAAACATACTGGCATAGAAAGATCTTAGACGAGAAAGAACCAATATACAGATTTGGTCATTGCCATCCGTTGATTTGTATTACCACTTCAGAATCTCGAATTGTACAAAAAATACTGCCGCGAGTGAAAATTGCTACAGGGGGATTTATCCTACAATCACAAAAAGCTAAATACAACTCAAATGTAATGGATCCAACATGATACATCTGAAGCTGTTAGAAAAATCTACATTAACGTCTGGTAGAATTTTCTCTGAGAGCCATCGAGTCAATAGCATATGACTTCTAAGACTGATTTGTAACTAAGCCACGCCCCCCTTTTCCCCTTAACAATCATAACCAGAACATGAAACGCATGGTTCTGATTGATTTACATTTAACATAACCTGGCATTGTCACATGCATCATAATATCTCAATAATTTGTCATACTAAATGCATGCAATAACAAAACAAACTCCATTCGTGACGCCAAAATTAAAGACGAATTGTTTCTCCGATCAGACTCCAAAAAGATACAGATAGAAATTTTTCGTATTACAAAATCAAAAACTCTGTTACCATTCCCCTGTTGGACTTCCCATTTCTAAAAACAACAATTTCTTCCCATGTTACATTCTATCATTTAAAAGCCAAGATTTTGGAACATGTACATCTCTGGATCCTCCCCCATTTGGGCTTTTCACTTGGTTATAAGTATTGTTAGCATATTCATAATCAAATCAGCCTACTTTAATTGTTCCGACTGCCTTTTTTGCGATTGTATTGCCCCGACGTTTTTCACTTGTGTTGCTGTGCATACGCCCTTTAAAGTATCTCCTGGCAGCATAAATGTCCCCAATGCTGGTATATACGTATGTTAATGTTCATCTGACATCGCTAAAATTGTCTGGGGAATCATGTAAAATAATACAGTAAATTGTTTTGATAGTAGTATTATTAACGGCCACTTGGGAATTTTAAGGAGATTACACCAGAAGCTGGAATACTGATATTAATAGTCAGAGAGGCTCCTGCGCCATAACTATATATGTCAAATTTCAACCAAAATTTTAAAAGATGTCCATAGAAAATAACAAGCATTCTGTGTGTATTGCATGGCAATACATAGTCCCCTACCGGTTCAAAATTCATTGTAATTTAACAAAATTCTACTTTTGATAACCCCCAAGGGTGACTGGGGAATAGAAGTATGGTCACCATTGGTCTTCCTCCGACCGGCAGTAAAACCCTTGCTAAGGTGGGGCGTCCGTTTGGCTGTGCGGGATGTACAAATTTGCAGCCACGTCCGGTCAGAATGGGGACGTTAAATCCGATGCCTCGTGTAAAGAGAGTGCCACGCTCTTTGCACGTTAAGAACCCTCGCAACAACTCTTCGAGGGGCCCGTAGGTGACCTGTTGCAAGGCTAAATTTATGTCCCTATCCAATATACCCTCGTTTCCCGTGGCAGTCTAAATTTCTCCGAGCTTAATCCCGGACGCCCCTATTACAGAACCTACCTATTGTAGTTATTGTTAATTTGTTCTCGTCCTGAATATGCATGACATATTTGCCACTGGACGTTAAGCAACCAACAATCAATCAATCAATCATGACGAAAAAAAGTGTTGAAAACTGATTATTTAAGTGAAGTCCAAGGATCATAACTCTGCACAAATTCAGCAGACCAGAACGAAATTTGAAATTGATCTTTAACTTGTCATGGTGTAAACTATATAACAAATAACAACTCACTATCTTCATGCATGACGAAAAAAAGTGTTGCAAACTGATTATTTATTAGCACATACTTACAACTTCTCATCCAATCAAATTGCTAATATTTGCCTTCTAATTTTCATAGTACATACTTTTCCTGTGTACTAAGTAACTACGCATGAATGACCACAAGGGTAAGATTTCATTGTATCGTAATCAAGATATTTAAAACAAAAATTGCCACTGGCTATTTTGAAATAAAATGCTGTGTTCCAAATTAAATTAAATAGTTTGTAATTAGTTTTCACGTTGATTTTTAAATATCCTGCTATTAAAATCTTTGGATCTGAAATTGTTTTTGCAAATTTTATCATTTAAATAAAGGGTAATACATATGGTTCTTTATACCTTGATTAGAGTACAACAATATCTTAAAATTATAATAATGTATCATCCATGCAATTACTTTGTACACAGAAAAGTGTGTACTATGAAACCTTGTGCAGGAAAATTAAAGCAACTTGGTGATAAACTTTCTTAAGGAAGGTGATCTATTTCGTCATGAATTGATTGATTAATTGATTATTGGTTGCTTAATGTCCAGTGGCAAATATTTCATACATGTTCAGGACGATGTCATGAATTGAAAAACTGTGATTATGTCTGAAGATAATGTGCCACCTATATATATATAAACATATTCTGATAAATCTTTTAGTTTTTACTTTGAAATAATAAAAAAAAAAAAAAACACAAAACACAAAACTTATAATCTCTGATCTATTGGTAGTTGCTTTTTAATGCCTATCTGCTAGACTATATCTATGGGGACAAACTATCTCTATGTGTCAAATTTATTATAGCTTTAGTTTTACTGTGAAATTAAAAAATGTTTTCAAAACATGTAAAGCTTCCACTGCAATTTAATTATTGCCTGCTTTTGGTCAATTTATTTTGTCATCTTACCATGTAAGAAGAACATGTATAGTAAAACACCGCTTTATATCAATATACATACTTACACCAGCAGCTACCATCTTTTCATTCTGGAGTGAAGGCCTTTTGAAATCACATATTTTACAATAATACTATTGAGTAGATTTACAAAACTTCGTTTATGAGCTCCTTTTTACAAACACCTGTGATACAAGTAGTCAGCCAACATAAACTATCAATAGACCAATTAAAAGATTACTCGAGTTGTAAATATGTGCTAAATTGGATAGTCTATGAAAAGGTATATACTATGAAATTAAGAGCTCGGGGCAAGCCCCTCGCTCTAAATTTCATAGTATATACCTTTCCATAGACTAACCTAGACTTATAAGTGAAGTCCAAGGACTATCACTCTGCACTCATCATCAGACCAGAACAAGATTAAGTTTCAAACTCGAACTGTAACATGTCATGTTAAAACTATATACCAATTATCAAATCAATATCTTCAAGAATGACAAAATAGTGCGGAAAACTGATTAATTTAGTAAATTTTCTATGTTTTTAAATCTAAGACCTTAACTCTGCACAAAATCATCAGACCGATACAAAATTCGAACTTGATCTGTAACTTGTCATTATAAAACAATACACAATATATCCAATCAATACCTTCAAACATGAAGAAAAAAAGTGGAAAACTGATTTGCCGGACTGACGGATGGACAGAAAGACAGACAGACAGACGGTATGGGACTAAAAAGATATGAAGTAAATGTACACGAGACATAATCGCACACAATACTAAAATATAAAGAAAAAATTATCAATGAACAGGGCTTTTATTCCTGTTCTTCATCTTGACAGTGCAGGGTCTTCAACAATGAACTCATCATTCATACCCTATAACAAGGTCAAGATGGCCCCTAGCGTCGACCAAAGCGGTACTATTGATAAAAAAAAACCAGTTCACCAGCTCCCTACCCGCATCTGAGTGCCAACTTGTGCGATGCTTGTGCATATTAGTCGGCCAGTTCTGATAGGAATTCCCCCCTTTCTGTCCCGTTTTAGCGTAGTAGCGGAAAGCTAACAAAACCTGTGTTTCAGGAGTTAGTGCATGGGACCTATTTGTATTATGTTTTAAATCTGGTTCTTTTGCCAATGTTATTGCATTGATTCTGTGTCTATCCAGTCTGTATCTGGATATAATATCAATTTCATTTTCAAAATGATCAAATGATGGAAGTGTTGTTCTAACATTGAAGATTCTTCTTCGTCTTCTAGCATTTTCGGCATCTTGATCGAAAATAAAGAACGCTGCAGCAATCTTAGATATGATTTAACTCGTATTCGCAGGAAAACTACGATCGAGATAACTGTAGTAAGTTACGCCATGATTTACGTATTATTTACGATCATCTTAACTTACGACGGATTTGTGATTCGGTTGTAAAACAAACAATTTATTCATACAAAGGTTTTTCAAACACTGGCCATATGGTTTCATTATATTAAATTTAAGTAATTTAGAATCAGCCACATGAATTATTGATAATTTGACAATTATACCTTGAAATCTGCCACTCTTTTTTTTTTTTATTATTTTATTAAACGTGACATTAATTCATCAATTACTTAAATCGGAGACTTTCATTATTGATAATTTTAAAGATTTTATCCTTAAATCGGTCACTTGATGATATTTTCATTATTAACTACCCTAATTTTGGGCTTTTTTAAATAGGTAATTGTATAAAAACATAACCTTAAATCGGCCATTTTGTTAGCTGATTATTTGTATCTATCTATATTATTAAATGAGAAGACGTCATTATGTGTGTCCCTTCTCTTGCGTCCACAATAACTTAATCATCATGCCTCTGTGTCCTATAGGTACAATGCATAGTGGCATTTGTAATTCTCGCTTATGATTATTCCGTATGGGTAATTTTGGGAGGAAAACGAAAATAAAGGCGGCCGGATATTGTTTCCTTTATTTGACAAAATTTTTAGACAGACTAGACTTTCGGTTACAACTGTTTAAAATTACACATAATTTTCATAGGTACTTAAGGACAGGACAATTATTTTCGCGTTTTTCAGTATACATAGAACATATATATATACTAATTTGCTATTTGCTATCATTTTCAAGATTACCATCCACGGCGGTCACAGAGTATATTAAATAGAGAGGGTCTATATGTAATAGTAAAAGTTCAATGATAAGTTAATATTTATATTAAAAGACCTCGGGCGAGGGGATTTGAACAGCCCTTTTTGTGAGGAGGTCTTCAAATGTCAATATTAACTTAAATCATTGAACTTTTACTGATTTACAAACCGTCAAAAACATAAGAAAAGTACACAAAAAAAAAACATAAGAAAAGTACACAAAAAGCACTCGCAGAAACCTAATTCCCCTGAATTGAACGAGTCTAAATATGTTTACCTTAAATGATAGTTAAACAGTACTCAGACTGATATATACAATTAACAGTTACCAAATTGCAACGGAAACGGACCGATTAAATGGCAGTACATCATTCAATTATTCATTTATTATATTTTGTTTAGCATTAAAATAACACCAAATGATAGTTTCACAAAATTAGGGGGTAAATTTATATTTTTGATCCAATTTTTCAAAATAACGATTTCTTATTTAATAAATGAGGCATTCAAAACCCTATACATACCTCATTTATATCTGACCAATGAATATTCTGCACAACAACTTCTTGTTATATATATATATATATATGATGTTTTTAATCTGTCAGTAATCATGAAACAGACCAGACCTTAGAAAACAGTGAGTAAATTCTTCCATCAATTAGCTTTTTAAACAGCTTATTTCAGAACTTTCAATCGAACAGACCTAGATGCATAAGGTCCTTCACAATATTCATCCGGTAAATGTTCATTCCTTTTTGATTCTGTAATTTTCCTACACTACGTTACATGCGAATGCAAAATAATAAGTGTTGTCTGTTCAGTCCAATTAATTAATAGATCTTGCTTTGGTTTTTTTTTAAATAAAAACTATGCATGCAAACTTCAATGAATAAAATCGTATTAAAAAGCATAAATGTGACATCTATAGCATCAACTAGGTTTCACTGACCCGATCAAAACGTGTTTAGGTGACATATATTCGTAGGTTCGATGTATTATATGAAAACAAACTCTTTTATCTTAGTCGTCCGTTATTCCCATTTCATGTCCAACTGAAGCAAAACACCTGAAAAAAACTTTTACCTTTCTTAGTTTTATCCTTTCCTGACAAAACATCATGTTTTAAATCGTATTCAAACAGTAGATAAGAACCATAGTAAAAAAATATTAAAAACTTTTTTATAAGCAGTCACTTATGTAATAAATTGAAGGGAAAAAAAAACACGAAAAAAACCATAAAAATTTAAAAGAAATAGTACCTCATAGCAATTTACAAGATCTTGTCTTTGATTGCTAAGTACATGGAACAATTTATGAAGTTGATTGATTGGTGTTTGCTTTACGTCCAGTGGCAAATATTTCATGCATGTTCATGACTATAACACATGAAGTTTTTAAATACAATACTCAATAGGTAGGTCGTGCAATAGGAGGTCGACAGTGAGATTGGACGTGAAACTTTTAAATGCCACTGGAAAATGAGGGTATATTAAATAAGGACAGAAATTTAGACTTGCAACAGCTGGCCACATTCGGACCACCCAAATAATTTGTGCAAGAGTTTTTAATTTGCCGAGAGCGTTGATCCATGAAATCTACACTAAAGTCGATCATCGACGCATTTAATTTAGGCTAGATACTTTTAGCTCGCTTTAGTAACTGTGAGAAGTCTGTGAAACTGTATTGTTTATTGTACTTGAGGTTTTGGTATATTATGTACTACCGCTCTACTGGTTGGTCTCATGTGAAGGTGTTCCCCTCGAGAGCGGGAGGTCGTTTGTTCGAATCCCGACCGGGCCAAACAAAGACGTTAAATTAGTATTGGCTATTACTTGGCGCTTAAAACGTGACATCATAGAGTAGGAGCACAGACTGGTCGGCTCAGAGTCGGAAATGTGTCCGGGTCGGGTGACATTATTTCCTGCGAACTAATATCTTGGGAACTTACGTATAAAAACACCGACTCAGCGTGTCAGTCTAGTAAAAAGCGAGATTAATATTCGTATTGTATTTACATGTTATCGTCCTGAATATTCTTTTTATTTGCCGCTGGTCGTCATCCATTATCATCATTTATTTTACCGTTTTATTATACAGTGAAGTGTTTTTCTTCTACTGGTTTATATTACAACTTCTTAAATTTTCACCGATCAAAATTAAAATAGGGCAGGTGAAATTTTTCAACCAGAGACTAGTGATTGTCGGAATATCTTTGACGGTAAATAGTATTAAATCAAATGTGACTTTTTGGATATATAATATTTGACGGTAATTATTATTGAGTTAACTCCGTATAACTATTATAGCCGGGTAAAATGGAGTTCCGACTATATGGAAATCAAGAAGGAATATTTCGCTCCTTAAGCTTTTATTTTAGCAGTCCGGCAAGACCGAACAACAAACTCCAAACCAAATGTAAAGTAACATACAAACAATAACAATATATTATATAAGCACAAGCAATTAAAGGATTAAGAAGATTAACATATGCCAAATAGAAATAACAATAGATTAGAAGAGTAATTAATGTCCGACACTTACAAGTAAATTATTGTCTAAACTGTTACAGTGAATACATAATTAAATGGATAGAGTAAATGAATTTAAGTCCTTTGTCCAAGATTATGACACATAATCCGTGTAAAACACTTATGCCTAAATTTACGACAAAATTCAGAATAACAAAGTAAATGCAAAACAAGAATATACTTTAAAACAATTGAATTCATAAAATGTTGTTTAAAAACTAATTTCATTGCACAGTCCATATTGTCCGGTCATGTATTCCCGCGGCCCTTGAAGACACGACCCGGGTCTTACTGTTCATCTGAAACTGTTCCGAAAGTTTCTTCTGTGGTTGTGGCGTCCTCTGTAACGATAGTTTTGGTTTGAATAGTTATCTTCTCTTGTATTTTTCCGAAAATTGTCCAATTCGTCTTCTAGTTTGGTGATTCGATCCCGCATATGTTCTTTATCGCGTTGTAGATTGAATTGCTTATTGATTGCTTCACATCTTTGATCATACAGCCCAAAATTAGATTTTGCAAGGTTATTAATGCGTTCACGTAATTTTTCCATTTCTTTTTGGTCATTTGCGTTTTGTTTTTGAAGTTTTTCTAGATTGCTAACAACACTGGTATGCTTTTGATTTAATTCTTTAAATTTCTTTTCATAGTGTACACTTTTAATTTTGAATTTAACTCTCTTGGAATTCACTCGGTCGTGCCCGAGTCTTACGTTATCTATGAATTCCTTGTTATATTCTAAGGTTGGAAAGAAGTCCATCAGTTCTATGGTATTAAGTTCCGCACAAGGAAACATTGATATAGCGTTCTGTTCTTTGAATTTTCTCGTTCTTTCTGCGTCACGACGAAACTTGGATTTCGATTTAACCTTAACAACTTTCACGTCCGGTTGTCTGTGAAAATTACACATTCTGGCGTAATGTCCAAAACTTCTGCACTTATAGCAAAATGACGTTTTTGCTATACATTGTCTAAAATGAAATTGATTGTTCACAGTTTTTCCACAAAACTTACATAGGTAGTTGTCCATATGTTGTAAATTTCTTGTCTGATAGGTAGTTTTATGATCAGACATCTGTTATCTCCAGTCTCGGCCAAAATTTCTGGTTCTCCGCGTATCCATTTTTCTGTTTGCTGGGGGATCAGCTTCACAGGTAGAACAAGGTATGCGATAGTTGCGTTACCCGGATGTCCTAACACCAGATATAGCCGGGTAAAATGGAGTTCCGACTATATGGAAATCAAGAAGGAATATTTCGCACGACAAATTTCAGAATAATAAAGTAAATGCAAAACAAGAATATACATTAAAACAATTGAATTCATAAAATGTTGTTTAAAAACTAATTTCATTGCACAGTCCAAAATGTCCGGTCATACTATTATTAAGTCATTAGGCGGTTTTCACTGATTATTTTTCTGTATACGGATCTTTCTATAAAAAAAAAAAAACTGAAAGTTGACTATAAATGTTTTGATATGTCTGTGTATTTGTGTTGCTCTCGCATTAATGTACAGTATATCTTTATCACCTTTTATTCAAAATCAAATGATTCACTTGGGTATAGAAATATTGACATCTCGAGACCTCTCCCGTCCCACAGTATACCCTTACTAAATGGGTGCGTTCGTTTGGCTTATCGGATATATAAATACGCAGTTTTGTCCCATCGAAATAGGAATGTATATCAGATTCCTGGTGTAGTGAGAATTTCACGCTATCTATACGTTAAAAAAACATTAGGGGGAAAAACGATCTATGCACGAGTTGAATGATCGAAATGTGTTATATCAACAAGAAAGGTCAGCTAAATTTTTTCAAATAAGTCGCATGGCTGATTTTAACACATTTTTTGCGAATTTTGCTAGGACAATTGTAGATGACAAAAAAAATATAACGAAACCGATTAGCAAAACAATATCTAAAAAATAAATAAATGAAACGCACAAAATAAGTTGAATCCTTGAAAAATTGTTGTCAACATTTTTTTATCCATTTTTGCTTTTATGGCAACTATTATACCAGTCTGAGATATAAATAAACTTGAAACAGCAAATGATGATACGTAGACGAGACAGCCGTCATTGTTCGCTTCAATATATGAGTTATTGGCACTCAATGAAGATCCTTTTTCTGTTCTTATCCCCTCTCCTATTAGTTTTGCTAAAGGATACAATGTAACCCCTGATGTGTACCACGACAACGTTTTCGTAATGTTAAAATAAAAGATTAAATGCAAAGAGAAAAATGATGGAAGAAAGATTTACTCTTAAAAATTCATACTTAGATAAAAATGAAAGATAAAAATTGGAAAACTGTTTGAGACGATTATTTATTGATTGTTGGTTGCTTAATGTCCAGTGGCAAATATTTCATGAATGATCAGGACGAAAACAAGTTAACAATAAATAAAGTAGGTAGGTTTTGTAATAATAGAGGCCATCTGGGATGATGGTGGGGGAAATTTGGATTGCCACTGGACAATGAGGATATATTGGATAGGGACAGAAATTTTGCCTTGCAACAGGCCACCTACGGACCCCTCAAAAAATATTTACAAGGGGTCTTAACGTACAAAGAAGAGCGTGGCACTTTCTGTACACGAGGTGTCGGATTTAACGTCCCCAATCTGGCCGGACGTGGCTGCAAACTTAATACATCCCGCACAGCCAAACGGACGCCCCACTTTGGCAAGCGTATTACTGCCGGTCGGAAAAAGACCAAGTGACCATATTTGTATTCCCCACAAGGGTGACGATTATTTACTGAAACCAAATGATTATACGTTACTAAATGAAGCTGATTAATTAATTGCTCCTTTTATGTCCAGTGGCAAATATGTCATGCATATTTACGACGAGATGCAAAGTGGAACAACCTGAGGCAAATGATTACAATTTTAAAGTGGCACTTTTTACAATAAGGCAGAGCGTTCGCTAGAAGTAAAACGTATGTCGTAATAGAATACAGTTGAAACATGATCGAAGTCGTAAGCTAAGCTAAGCTATTAACCATCCTGGGGGCCTCGGTGGCCGAGTGGTCTAAGTAGTTACTTCTGTAATCACTAGCCAGTCAACACTGAGGTTGTGAGTTCGAACCCCGCTCGTGCGGATGCACTCGACTCCAATCTTAATCGACTAGGATTGTTAGTTTTCCTATCGAAGGTCGGTGGTTTTCTCCAGGCACTCCGACTTCCTCCACCAATAAAAACTGGCCGCCATGAAATAGCCCAAAAGCGGTGCTTAAAAGTGGCATTAAAACACCAAAACAGAACGTCATGAATTTACAAACAATAACGGCCACTATAAGTAAATGAGATATGGATTTTTTTATTTAAATAAATTCCTATTGCAGCCAACATCTCTCGGTTCGGGACAGGTTAGTATTTCCACCGATCGATTATTGAATGGAGATATTAAAGCAACCAAAAGCACTTGGAATCAAAAATTTTCTAAAATTGTAAATTATGATATTTTGCTGGGTGTTATTTCCCGATCCTATTTCGGACCCCTTGATTTTAAGAGGGCGTATCTAATTAGTCATGCCCGATTAACTTTTAGTAAATTGAATCTCAACTTAAAGACCTACACCGGGTTATTAAGGTTGAGGTACAATAAGTAGACAATAGAAATCCTTTATGAAATGAGATCGTCCCAGGTATCTTAGATAATTATTTTGCGTTGAATAACAATGAAAAATGCACGAGCAGGATTGTAAAATATATCAATGACCGTCGTGAATTGATTAGTAAACTTATAATTGATAGTAAATAGCAAATACACTTTATGGATAGTAATGAATGTTCATAATATACTAAATATATGTTCATAATATACAGAAAACGCTAAAATAATTGAAATTAATAGAAAACAACAAAGTAACGCATTTTGAAAAAAGGGGAGGGCTACAAAAACCAATGGTCATATCCCCAAGTACCTATGACTTTTGATACCTTTCCTGAAATCTCAAGTCATAAAATCGTTTACAAAAATTCATCCTACATAACTTTACATACTTTCAACCACAATCTGAATGCCTGCGTTTTCGCTGGTGTGTTCTAGTTATTTAATTGTAAGTTGGTTATTATTAATGATCATTTTAATTAATTTCATCTCTTCTTTTTTTTTTTTGTATTTGGCAACAACGAAGTCAATCTTTTCTTTCTCATTAGAAGCAAATGTCGCATAGGCTCAAAGATTGTGTCCCTTCCTAAATTTTCTACTGAGGTGTTTTAAGCATAATAGCCACCTAGTAACTTTTCAAGACTGTATGGGTGTCTTTTAAAAAATACAATAATTAGAAAAAAAAAAAAAAACAAATAAGGTTTCATACATGTCTTCCCAAAATATCCATCATATATTTTTGGACATCAGGATGCCAAGAAGGAGTTTAAAAAATAAATAATATGATTACAAGTCATAATGCAACATCTAATCAAAACTCACACCTTATTCAAATAATATTGAAGTACGTATTGAAAATGTGTTATTAGAATAAATATTGAAATTTTACCATTAGCATTCTTCCATGACACATAATGCAGCAGAACCTTGTTCATTTTCTTCTCCATATAAACTGCTTTGTCCAGTTGCTGTTTGAAGATACTTATAGATTATAAAATTATAGTTCATGGATTTAAAAAAAATATGTCTTATTGCACTAAAAACTTAGCTTATAATTGTATCCTTCAATGATATACACTGATATATGAGGTAGAGAAATATATTTTTTTTATTCACAATGCAACAACTATTGCAAAGAGCAATATCAAGCACAGTAGTTTGTATTGAGGATCCAATTAGGCTATTACATTAATAAATGTATTATTTTATTGAACTATATTGGTGAATTTAAACATTAACAGCCCACAGTGAACGCTGTCGTATTGTGGTTATCATGGAAACTTATATACATATCAATTTTGCATAATATGCATAGACATATTAGTGATAAAGTTATCAACATGACAAAAAGATTATGGTTTAAAGTACACACAAAAGCCTTTTGAACCGATTAATTTTAAATTAAAACGTCCAATTCACTGTAATTAGAACACCTTGAAAGATCAAGGCAGATACCAGGAATCGAATTTAAAAATTAGAGAAGTCACCCAACATTTTTTTTTAAATTTAACGACTAAAATGAAATTACGTAAACATTACATTTATGGCTTTTTTCTTGATCACTGTATCAACATTTTCAGCTTACAAAGTTGGTATTCATTTTTAACATTTTCAGTGCTTCCTATGTAATTGAAACAGTAAAGCTACTAAACAACTATGCAGAAGAACTTTCAGATTAAAACAAGTTACCTTTATTTGTAGATGGACTTTGAAATGGTACATCTTCAGGCCAAAATTAAGTAAAGCTACTAAACAACTATGCAGAAGAACTTTCAGATTAAAACAAGTTACCTTTATTTGTAGATGGACTTTTAAATGGTACATCTTCAGGCCAAAATTCTGGCTTCATTAAGTCATCCCCCCCCCCTAATATCCTCTACTGATTTTTTCTTCTTTGTCACTTAAAAAAAAATGGTTATACACAACAATAATACTTTAAAAGTAACCATCACATGACATTGTGGTATAGGTCTCGTTATTAATTGTAATGAGTAATCAGAAATTTATGATTAACAGTAAATTAAATGTTTTCAATTTCATGTTTAAAATAACCACCAATCATGTTTGTTTCATGATAGTTTTATTTACCTCCTCATGGTCCAAGGACACAGTTATCGTCCTTTGGTTTTCGTTGTCTACGAATATAGTCCCTAGTGTGAACAGTGTATAACTTGCATTTTTTTTATACACTTTCTCAATCTATTTCTTGATATTTTATGCATGAAATATTAAGTAAGGGGATGAAATTACATGTTAAAAAAATTTGGGTGCTGAATCTTTATGTTAAGTAGTGATTGGGTCCAGTTAAAAAAGGTCAAAAATTAGAATGTCGGAAGCTGTCAAACTGAATTTTAGCCCCCCTTAACACAGAATTGTCAATATTTTGAGTTAGAGCAGGTAGAAGTTTCTATAATTTTGATATTATTTGTATCAATAGTAGTACACTACACTGTAAAAATCTTTTTGAGATAGAGCAGGTGCGATTTTTTTAATTTGAATTTATTGTCTAAAAGAAATGCACTACGAAATAACTGTGTTCTCGGGCCTAAGAGATGAATTCCGTAAATGTAGATTCTGTACTTTGGCAACTTTCCTGAATGGTTTTCTGGTTTCAATTTGTCAAACTCAATAAAAGTAAAGGATTTACATCTTTGTTTGACAGAAATTCTGTTAAAATGTCCCATTTTGGCATTATACGGCTAAAATAAGCATTTTAAAGCAGTTTCCATTTTATGCCTAAGAGCCATGCTGACTTTCTATCTGACAGCTTTTTATGTTCCTGATATTTGTGTTTCTATGCTTAAATCAAATTTAATTAACCATCTGTGAACTCGGAATCTAGAGAAAAGTAGATTATCACAGAAAAAATGTGCAGAATATTTGTACTTATGTCCCTGGTTAAACGGCCTGTTTGATGTATGTGAAATGTGAAGAGCTTTGTATATAAAATCTGTAGTCCGTCACAAATATTTCACTAAATCTGTGAAAAAAAAAACACTTTACAATGATCAGTACACCCTATTCATTTCATATGCTACCATAATTTTCTTCTTTAGGATAGTAAGTGGTTCAAATATATGCCAAATGAGACTAAAACTACTTGCAAGTTTTCCATTGAAAAGTGAAAAACTGTCATCAGACCATACTGTCTGCAAAAAAAAGTTGAATTCAAGAGTCCTTTTGCAATTAGACTTCTTGTATCATGACATCTTAGCATAGAAATGAGCAAAAAGTTACAAATTTCAATTCCTTATAGCCTCTGTGTGCATTTTTATATGTAAATATGGGCTACGGCCTAAATCGAATCTAAATAATTCTCAGTCTTACATGGCCTAAGACCATTTTATTCTCATGTGGTATGTTTTTTGTAACTTTTCTTTACATTTAAAGTACATTTAATATATATGGAAGAATAATGTATGATTAAAAACCTTCAAAAACTTCAAATTGGTTGAAAAAAATGCATGTTTATGTAAGGCTTCCCTTAATTCGAGAATCTCTATTTTCAGGCACAGGCTCATATAAATTTGACTTTTGAATAACTGTAATAAATCTGATAAATCAAATGAGTGTTCCGTTGCTTTTAATACTTATTACATTAAATTCAAGAGTATTTAAAGAGCAAATTTTTGCAATATTTAAATTTTTTAGGCCAAAATCTTGACAGTTGAAAATATTTGATTTAAACGTCAAAAATAAACATCAAAATTTGAATATTAAAATGGCCCTAGTTTCTATAATATATATCATATGGCCATGAAACTTGGCCAACTATCTTAAAATTGCCTAAGCTTAGGTCATGCAAAGTTTTATTAAAATTGGTCAAGTCTTTCTATCCTAATAGGTCCAAGGACACAGTTATCGTCCTTTGGTTTTCGTTGTCTACGAATATAGTCCCTAGTGTGAACAGTGTATAACTTGCATTTTTTTTTTATACACTTTCCCAATTTATTTCTTGATATTTTATGCATGAAATATTAAGTAAGGGGATGAAATTACATGTTAAAAAAATTTGGGTGCTGAATCTTTATGTTAAGTAGTGATTGGGTCCTGTTAAAAAAAGGTCAAAAATTAGAATGTCGGAAGCTGTCAAACTGAATTTTAGCCCCCCCTTAACACAGAATTGTCAATATTTTGAGTTAGAGCTGGTAGAAGTTTCTATAATTTTGATATTATTTGTATCAATAGTAGTACACTACACTGTAAAAATCTTTTTGAGATAGAGCAGGTGCGATTTTTTTAATTTGAATTTATTGTCTAAAAGAAATGCACTGCGAAATAACTGTGTTCTCGGGCCTCATGATTACATTTTGATTACATCTCTGCATACAATTACAATCTGAATTCTCTCATGTATTATTATTAAAGTAGGTAAAGAACCTTTTAAAAGAATATTGGAATTGATTGATTTATTTATTTTTTGCAATTGTAGAAATCAAAGATAATGTAACTATGAAAGTCGTATCAATCACGTGGGGCTAGATTTATTTTATGAATGAGAAATATGATGAATGCTACAGTTCAAAAAATGTAAAAGAAGAAAGTTCGCTCAGACCTATTTGGCTCCGATTATAAAGTTCTATGTTACAAGATAAAACATATTTTAAGTTGACTTAGAGACATGTGAAAAAGTTAAATAGAACTATTTCTGTAAAAGTATTATTCTAAAGCGTTGATGTTTACATCCAGAATAGGTCAAAATAAGAGATTTTGGGAAAATTTGACAAAATCTACCGGATTTCAGCCGAACAACAATATATAGAGATACGTCTGCTGCATTCATTGCTTGAATATGCTCTAATGAAATTGTACTTTTATATTAATATGACTTGTACTTTGTATTTATACCCTTATCCTTTACTAAAAATGAATTAAACAGTCACACAATATATGGACAAACATATCTTACTTGTTTTTTGCAGATAGGAAAACACTATACTTCAGGAACTACATCTAATATCTTCATTTTTAAAAGAGGAATGAGCTCATTCAGAAAAAAAACAAACATGAAATCTTTTAAAATCAACCCATTATAAGCTTCATTATTAATAGAACTTTATTATAAATACTGTACATCCATCAATGGAATGCTTTGCAATTCCTAAAAAAATGTTTGGGATCATACCAGAGTTAAACCATAAAGTGTATGCATTTGTAATACATTTCAAATGCCCATACCAATATACTTACTGTATTTCTGAGTTATATCAGATAAAAGGTGTCTTTTGACAGTGGTGTTAGTCTTGACGACTTCTGTGGTGATAGCTGGTAAGACTAATCGAAAAGACATCAATTAGAAACAAAAAAACTTAACATTTTTAATCAATTGCAACAAACTTTAAAGGGATCTGTAAGAACTCAATATACAATTATAATATGAAATAAACATTTCTGACATCTATGTCTCTCTTAATTAGGGCAAATTAACAAAATTTTATGTCTCTCCGACTCGTTCATTTCATTGTCCGGGTTGTCATATGCAGAAGCCGTTGCAAATGCAGAAACCGGAATAGCTAGGGGGTTCCAATCAACCATGCCTTTTGCTTCAAAACTAGACACAATAGTAGACTTCTTGAAAGATTTCTCATATGCTGATCTCATCAGTTTGCCAAAAGAGAATTTATAAATAAATAGTGGGTGGTATGGGCTGTCATTGTCATGATCATTGTTATTATCTTGAGCCAGTTTAAGAAGACCTAGAGTTTCATGGAATTGATGCGAATCAGAACAAGATTGTGAACCATCAACATGACTGCTGTTCACACATCTGTCATACCTTCTTTCTCTGCACTGAGTGTAAACAAACTAATTTTTCCGGGTTTTATATTTCCTTGTATAGTTTCATCCAGAATTGTATGCAGCTGTCTATTTCCCTTTACAACATAAGCTTCTCTGTTTACTTTTGGACGTAATATCTCTGTTGATTCAACATAAATTAATGCTCTTCGCTGTAGACAACGATTTCCATTCCTTTATAAATGTGAACTGACAGCATCAAAAAATTCTCTTGCATTTGTGATGTTTTGCCTCATCATTTTTTACCAGCCTTTTGATTTAAACACTCCTGCTTCCCCATCACATCTATTCTTTCAAAGACGAGAACCATAGTTACACCTGTCTAGGCTTACACCTTATCTTCCACGAAACAATTTCACCCATAAATGGAATTTTGGATTTGTGCTGTGCAGCACAACCATCACTGATGATGACAACATGTTGACATCACTTTTGATATGTAAGTGTGAACATCATATGATGGCTGTCATGAATTAATTCGTTACTTATTATGTATTCTATTTCTTCTACTTATACTTTTCCATGCTGTGGACCATCATACATGTACGTGCAATTGTATGGGTGTATTGTTACAGATTGTTTAGCCCAATGTGCACCCCTTTTTTTACAGTTTGTTTTGATCTCATTTGATCTATGATTGATAGCTGTCTCATTGACAATCATACCACATCTCATAATTTATATATAAGTTGCTAACATTTACATTTAATGTCTGATTTAAAGTTGTTTTATTGACAATCATACCATATCTCCTTTCTGTCTAACAAGTTGCTTACATCCATGTCACCCCGAAGGGTGACTGGGGAATAGAAGTATGGTCACCATTGGTCTTCCTCCGAACGGCAGTAAAACCCTTGCTAAAGTGGGGCGTCCGTTTGGCTGTGCGGGATGTACAAATTTGCAGCCACGTCCGGTCAGAATGGGGACGTTAAATCTGATGCCTCGTGTAAAGAGAGCGCCATACTCTTTGCACGTTAAGAACCCTTGCAACAACTCTTTGAGGGGTCCGTAGGTGACCTGTTGCAAGGCTAAATTTCTGTCCCTATCCAATATACCCTCATTTCCCGTGGCAGTCTAAATTTCTCCGACCTTAATCCCGGACGCCCCTATTACAGAACCTACATATTGTATTTATTGTTAATTTGTTCTCGTCCTGAATATGCATGAAATTTTTGCCACTAGATGTTTAGCAACCAAAAATCAATTAATCATACATCCATGTCAGTTGCATATTTGCGGATAATTGTCTCATTATAAATCATACTACGTTTCGTCATATATACTTTACTAGTAATTCATACTTGTTCATCCTTAACATTTGAGAGGATCATGCATATATTCTTGTATATAAAATTAGTTTGTTTCTTTAATAACGTTATACCTTCAAAATTGCCTG
The DNA here is from genome assembly GCF_021869535.1 of Mytilus californianus. Taxonomy (NCBI): domain Eukaryota; kingdom Metazoa; phylum Mollusca; class Bivalvia; order Mytilida; family Mytilidae; genus Mytilus; species Mytilus californianus. The sequence goes on along the minus strand of NW_026262593.1, from coordinate 61,182,018 downwards.
GATAAGACACAACTTTGGCTTACCGAACAGGATAACCTTGGCTATCTAGGCATACTTTAGACCTGAAAAAAAATCTGAAATAATACAACTACATGCAAGATAGCATTGAATTACCATTAGTGGCCCCACTTGATCAAACCCAATCACAAACTATAACTTTTAAATTTTAAGCAAAAATATCAAAGTCAATAGACTATGACTGAAGGGTAGGAGTTAAATCTCCGCAATAGAAATATGATTTGTCAATATTAATTAATTGCAAACTAATCATTTGAGGTTCCCCTTAAACTGACCTAATCATCTGTTTTGCAACTTGATAACTGCATGACTATTATAATATAAGATAAAATAACAACACCATAATATAAGTCAATGATGTTGAATCTTATTGCATTCTTTGATCAATAATGAGTGCACACAATATGTACATTACTGGTTAGTGGCATACTAATATCATTCTCAGCTTATCAATAATCTTGTCAGTCTGTATTTTTTAGCCATAACTTAATGTGTAAAGAATTTAATACCAACCCACACTGTAAAAAGTCAGATATCGTATCAGATAAATCAAAATTTAAAAAATCTGTTGGCATTCTGTTGACTGGTGGTTCTGGGTTGTACGCACTATAAAAAGATCAACCGTTAATATAATGATTTAAATGCAACAAATGAGCATCATTATATAGGACTTTTGCCACAATTTCAAAGATGAAAATTTTCAATGCATTTTGTCAACTGCTCTTATTTTTTTTATTAGTACAGAGGTAGACACAGGCATTTTGTATTATGAGGTTTTTTTTTTAATTCATTAAATGACAAAAAACAGGTCACTGTATGTATATTCAACAGATCAATGTCACTGTATATTTAACAGATCACTGTCACGGTATATTAAACAGATCAATGTATATTTAACAGATTAATGTCACATCCTTGTGATCATATCTTTGTTGTTTTGGGACTTGTTTGATACATAACTTTGCAGCGTGAGATGGACACTTTCTTATTATCGACAAAAATGCGATTTCTGACAACAGACAAAAGTGTGGAAGAAAAATTTATCTGTTCTACTGTGAAAGAAAGTAAGCACATATTCACCGCATAAAAGAATCATACTTTTCCTCTTATTCGGTTCCTGTAATCTGTGAATTTGGCTGCCAACCACTGAACCACCATCTTATAGACATGGCCTGTGCCTTTAAAGCCTTCTTTGTCCAGGTGAGATTTTACTTCATTCTAAAATGAAATGGAATATGATACATAGTATATGAATGATGATGTGCATGAATTTAACTTGATCATTTATAATGATAAAAAAAAAATACACGTAGCCAAATGTCAGACCACATTGTGAATGGGAAGATACACCATATTTAAATTCACTTTAATTATTTTTGATAATTTTTTTTATTATATAACAGGTTTTTCTCACCTACAGTTAAAAGCTTTTAATAGATATAAGAAGATGTGGTATGAGTGCCAATGAGACAACTCTCCATTCAAGTATACATTTTACAAAATTTCCATTCATTTAAAATGTATTTTAATTATTGATTGACGTGGCCGGGTACTTGTACATCCAAACAACAAAAAGACACTAAGTACAGATATGAGAGTACTCGCAGTTACTGGCAGCTAGTTCAAAGCCCCAAACAACTAATAAAAAAAATCATGCATCTAAGACTAAATTATCAATCCGTACACATCCAACATCCAATGGATTATGTATATTTTAGAATAAACTTCTGTTTCGGCATGCAATAAATCCTACAAAACAGGTATTCGGAGTACTTTTAAAATTGCACAGCAGCAGGATTCCCACGAATTACAGCATGTGATGATGGAAGAGATAGAACAGATTTGTATTGGGTTTACCGTCTAAATATTTATTCTCGTATGGTTGTAGTCCATTATCTGTTTCTCGTATCGCACCCCACAGAGTGTGATGCGAAAATGTGATATGAAATATTAGTTAATATGATAATGAAGTTCCTTCAATAGTGACATATATACATGTGTAAAGTTGAAAATAAACAAGTGGATGATCTTGATGCAACAATGTGATAAGAAGCAGAAATCAAAATAACAAATTAAAGAAATAAGATAAGAAGGAAACCGAAATCAAAATTACAAATTGTAATAATAAGATAAGAATTGAAGAACTACATAGTCTATGAATGCATTGTGTTGTAGTGGCTGCTTTGCTGTTGTTGAGAAAGAAGATATAAGAAATTCTCCCAGTAGAGATCAAATTAAAGACAATTGTAATGATGACATGTAACACTGGATAAAAGATTTATTGATTGTTGGTTGCTTAACGTCCAGTGGCAAATATTTCATGCATATTCAGGACGAGAACAAATTAACAATAAATACAATAGGTAGGTTGTGTAATAGGGGCGTCCGGGTTTAAGGTTAGCGAAATTTAGACTGCCACGGGAAATGAGGGTATATTGGATAGGGATAGAAATTTAGCCTTGCAACAGGTCACCTACGGACCCCTCAAAGAGTTGTTGCAAGGGTTCTTAACGTGCAAAAAGCGTGGCACACTCTTTACACGAGGCATCGGATTTAACGTCCCCATTCAGACCGGACGTGGCTGCAAATTTGTACATCCCGCACAGCCAAACGGACGCCCCACTTTAGCAAGGGTTTTACTGCCGTTCGGAGGAAGACCAATGGTGACCATACTTCTATTCCCCAGTCACCCTTGGGGGCTTGGATAAAAGATCATTTTGGACAAACGTTTTCTATACAACTACTGGTTAAGCAATTATAGCTGCTTGGAGTAGAACCAGTTACATTTGAAATAAACGTTAATTTATTCATTACAGGTCTGATGATACATTTGATGAAAAAACCTGTTTTATAGACAAGAAGAAAGCTTTGGTATGATATCAACTTACTACCATTACTCCTGATTACAGAGAATGTAAGGGAAATAACTTACATGTATGTACTTATTTCTGTTTTCCACTTGAGTTCATGCTTACGGCAATGTATTCCAGAATATGGCTATAGTTCATGAGCAATAAGGCATTTGTCTTAAAATCAAACGAGTTGGTCTTCTAAAAACCATGAAAAACAGGTATGTTTAATAAAATCAGGTCAGTTTAATGAAAGAATTATTGTCTAGTTTGTACAAAGTTATAAGTGCAATTTCATTGCAATATTATGAATATTTTCAGAGGTTTAACAGTAAACAAAATGCACATTTTCACACATACACGCTGGAGGGGATAATTAAAGACATTTAAGTTCCACAAAAAATATTTACTTCAAAGATGTTGTTTTCTAAGACAAACATTATTGTAAATGATTAGATTGGTAAGTACTCATTATTTTTGGGTTAAAGATCTTTCAGAATTTAATTAAAACGAGTTAAAACATCAAATTTTAATAAATTATATGTCTGAATGTTCATCCAAATTGTGACTTGGATGGAGAGTTGTCTCATTGGCACTCATACCACATCTTCTTATATCTAAGTATCGAAGTATTGACCTTTCCTAGATTTAAATATTTCAGTATAACACCAGAAACTATACAAAAACTAGATGCTCTAAAGAGCCTGTGTCGCTCACCTTGGTTCTATGTGCACATTAAACAAAGGACACAGATGGATTCATGACAAAATTGTGTTTTGGTGATGGTGATGTGTTTGTAGATCTTACTTTACTGAACATTCTTGCTGCTTACAATTATCTCTTACTATAATGAACTTGGCCCAGTAGTTACAGTGGAAAATATTTTGTAAAAATTTACAAAAATTTACAAAATTTATGAAAATTGAAAAAAATTTAATATAAAGGGCAATAACTCCTTAAGGGGTCAATTGACAATTTTGGTCCTGTTGACTTAATTGTAGATCTTACTTTGCTGTACATTATTGCTGTTTACAGTTTATCTCTATCTATAATAATATTCAAGATAATAACCAAAAGCTGCAAAATTTTCTAAAAATTACCAATTCAGGGGCAGCAACCCAACAATGTGTTGCCTGATTGGTCTGAAAATTTCAGGGCAGATAGATCTTGACCTAATGAACAATTTAATCCTGTCAGATTTGCTCTAAATGCTTTGGTTTCAGAGATATGAGTCAAAAACTGCATTTTACCCTATGTACTATTTTTTAGCCATGTCGGCCATCTTGGTTCGCGAGCGGGGTCATCGGACACATTTTTTAAACTAGATAACCTAATGATGATTGTAGACAAGTTTGGTTAAATTTGTCTTTGTAGTTTCAGAGGAGATTTTTTTATAAGATTACAAAAATTTACGAAAAATGGTTAAAAATTGACTATAAAGGGCAATAACTCCTTAAGGGGTCAACTGACCATTTTGGTCAAGTTGACTTATTTGTAGATCTTACTTTGCTGAACATTATTGCTGTTTACAGTTTATCTCTATCTATAATAATATTCAAGATAATAACCAGAAACGGCAAAATTTCCTTAAAATTACCAATTCAGGGGCAGCAACCCAACAACGGGTTGTCAGATTCATCTGAAAATTCAGGGCAGATAGATCTTGACCTGATAAACAATTTTACTCAATGTCAGATTTGCTCTAAATGCTTTAGTTTCAGAGATACAAGCCAAAATCTACATTTTACCCCCTATATTCTATTTTTAGCCATGGCGGCCATCTTGGTTGGTTGGCCGGGTCACCGGACACATTTTGTAAACTAGATACCCAAATGATGATTGTGGCCAAGTTTGGTGAAATTTGGCCCAGTAGTTTCAGAGTAGAAGATTTTTGTTAAAGATAACGGACGACAAACGACAAGTGATGAGAAAAGCTCACTTGGCCCTTTGGGCCAGGTGAGCGAAAAAACAAAAAAAAAAACGCGAAAGGTACGATTTTTCATTCCTTATTTTGAATTTTCCTTTTTTGCACGATGATGTTTCTTTGGCACCGTCTTATAGTGTTTATATATCCAGTCTCTTTCAATATGCTCGTGTCTGTATTGACGTTTTGGATTTATAAGCTAAAAGTGTATTTAAAAACTTATCAATAATGCTTATGCCGAACAAAAAATGTATGAGTGTTTAGAGTTTTATGATGTTGAATAACGATTGTTGAAACTGAATATTGAAATCGAATGTTTAAAAAATCATGCGAATGAATTTTGAATTTTGGTTGTTTTTGTTGAAATCGAATGTTGCATGTTGAAAAACGATTGTATACGAAAAGCTCATGCGAGATCCAATATGCGAAGTTCAAAATTCGAAATTCAATATCAATATATTTTGATATTCGAAATTATCCAGCGTAGCTAATCAGAAGAGAGCTTTTAAGTTTAGAATTATACCTTATCACAGGAAAAAACTATAGGAATACTGAAAACGACGTCCCGATATACTTCAGCCGGAGTTAACATTAATGGAATAATCATTCACGAGGCTCTTGAAAATTGGGGAAAAAATTAAGAGATTGGCTTAAAAATTGGCACCATAGAGAATGTTATGTATACTAGGTTCAAGGATAACATCATGATCAGCAGTCGTTTAATGAACATAATTATGGATTCAGAACCTGGGGTACATTCGTGCGAAGTCTCGTTTGCTGATATAAAACAATTGTCAAAAGCAGTGCAAATTATTGCTTTATCAGATATTGATGAAAGAACCAGTGGCTCTATAACGAAAGATGTATTTAATGGTTGCCTATTTCAAATACTATTTTACGAAACAGTGCTGTTCAGTCGACAAATATGGGAAAAGCTTTCGATACAGACGATAAAATCGAAAAGAAGATTGCTACGAATCGACCCGATTTTGCTGTTTCAGAGGTTATTGTACAAGTCCTTAATATAGACTTCTCCTCCGTTGTAGGAAGAAGAGCATTTGGTATCGTGTATACAGGGAAGTTTGGCGGATAGTAGCAGTCAAGGCGATACCAATCAAGAAGAGAGCAAATCCTGCAATGCTACGAACGGTGGAAAAAGAAATTAACATTAACTCTGAATAACGTTATCCGAACATTATTCAGTGTTTGGCTGTTGCTTGGTTCGACACTACAGTTTATCTCGTGCATGAATTTATTATGGAATGTTATATTGATCTGTGGTTATTTGTTATAGATCATGTAATAATGGAAATTTTACTGACTTACCTGGTTGTCGTATTTACCACGCGAAGGTTAAAAAGTCCAGTCAAAAAGTTTTCCATTATAACGGTATGCCTATTGCACCTATACGAAACAGACGGTTTGGTACGTCAAATATGTGTAACCATCTTTACGTAAGTAAAGAATCGTCAAACGGAAACTTGTGTGACTTTACAGACAGTAGTCTGTTAAAGCTGGCATACAGATCAAGGTGTGTTTGGTGATTATCGGAAACAACAAATTACAACTTGAATTGTGACTTTTTGTCCTGTAACTTTCTGTCCTACATTCTTCATACAAGTGAGAGGTTTAGCTAGCTGTAAAACCAATTTTAGTCCACCGTTTCTACATACGGAAATGCCTGTACCAAGTTATGAATATGACCGTTGTTTTTCATTCGTTAGATATGTTTGAGCTTTTGATTTTGCCATTTTATAAATAACTTACCCTTGGAGTTTGGGATTATTGTTAGTTTACTTTTTGGTAAGGAGACAGATAGTCACAAGTAAGTCGTTTATAATAGTTTAAATATGTAAGAGAAAGTTATTGGAATAACTTTTTTTTTATTACATATCTTCATTTTAAAATATAAGAAAATAATCATAAACCTTGATGAATGAAGATTTATCAAATTTTAATCATGAAAAGGATATAATTCTTGATACTTTGAAGCTATTTAAGTCAAACCAAGCCACTGACAAATTGTTTTCTGTACAATTATTTCATCATTATTGATGTTTAGTTTAGAGTAACAATTGTATTCAGAGTTGCCCAATATACAGTAGTTCAAGAAAACACTCGAACAGTTATAAAAGAGCGTTTTTTTCTTATTCAAAGAAAAAGAGAACTCAAAACTGAATTGTGACTTTCTGTCCTACATTCTAAATTACAGTAGTTCGGAAGAAGAGAAAATAATTATAAGTATCAAATATATTTAGTTTGACGTACAACAATGTCGTCATCAGGCGAAGTGAAATCGATGAAACATCAGAACTGAAGATAATGCGCGAAGTCTTTCGTCTGCATCAACAATGCATATGTGTTCACCCAGATAAACCTATTGTATATAAAGTTATGTAATGTTCGAGATATCATTATAACTTGCTAAGTTGCGTTTGCCATTCAACTTTCCGCAGCACAAATCCCCTATCAGTCATGGGACTGACAAAGCTTTAAACAATATTATATCTTAGTCCATATAATTATGATGTCTTACAGCATGTACAGGGCTATTTTCATTTTTTTTCAGTCCTAAAAAAATGTTGACCAAAGGCAATATGATAACAGAGCCCAAAAATCAAAAATCTAAATACATGGTTAGATTTGGCATATCAAAGAACCCCACATATTCAATTTTTGTTGAAATCAAACAAAGTTAAATTATGGAACCCAATTTGGATCAACTTAAAAACTAGGCCCATAATCAAAAATCTAAATACATGTTTAGATTCAGCATATCAAAGAACCTCAAGAATTCAATTTTTGTTAAAATAAAAATTTTGGACTCTTTCAACCTTAATGCAGAATTGTCTAAATTATCCTTTGACTAGAAAAACCCTTGTTTTCCCCTAATTGCTAAATGATTTGAGCCATAACCCCTCATAACCATCCATTTGTAGTCTGGAAACTTGTGGTATAATTTCAGAGAGATTTATACACTTAAACACATGTTATTGACTGGTATCTACAAAAATGCTTTTTAGGACCCCTTTTTTGGCCTCCAACTTATTGAAACCACCGTTGGAGCAAGAACCCCAAAACTCAATTCCAGCCTTTCCTTTGAAGTAAGAAACATTGTAGTATAATTTCAGAAAGATCCATACACATAACAAGTTATTGTCTGTAAACTAGAAAAATGCTTCTTTATGGCCCCTTAGTCCTACATGTTCGGGGAAATTAACCTTTTAACTCAGTCCCAGCCATTGTGATAAAAAATTTTTTGATTTCTATTCACTTATACAAAAGTTATTATCCGGAAACCATCTGTCTTCGGAAGACGCTGACGCCAACAAAGACGTGATACCACAGTAAACGACCAAAACAAATTTTATTTTTGCGATCGTATTAAAACAAAGAATTAAAGAATAAACCCCCATTGAAATTGGTCAAGAAATAAGCAATGTATACAAAGTACTGGAAACGTATTGTTTTTAGCCCCCTTTAGGCCTCTAATTCCTAAACAGTTTTGGAAATAACCCCCAAAATCAATCCCAACCTTCCTTTTTTTTGGTCTGGAACCTTGTGGTACAATTTCAGAAAGATCCATACTCTTACACACAACTTCACAAGAAATTGTCTGGAAACTAGAAAAATAGTTATTTTGACCCCTTTTGGGCCCCTTGTTCCTAAACTGTTGGGGCCATAACCCCCAAAATCAAACCCAACCTTCCTTTTGTGGTTTCAAACCTTATGTTTAAATTTCATAGAGATCCATTCTCTTAAACTAAAGTTTTCCAGAAACTAAGTGTCTTCGGACGACGCTGACGACGTGATACTAATATATGAACGCTATTTTTTTTTGCAGTCGTTTGGTTAAAGCGTTTTTGAGTTGATGTCCTACATGTTGACGACGGATAAACGGACAACGGTATACCATAATACGTCCCGTAAATGGCCGTATAAAAAGCAAAATCCAGTTTAATAGATTCTAGTCTTAATTTCCACATTCGGTAGTCGGTAAAGAATAATTTGTTAGTGTACTAATGACCTTACAAGATTTATATGGGATGAGTTAATTCCATATTTGGTTCAAGCTTTGCTATCACCCCATTTGGAATTTATCAGCACCTTATACATCATATCACATTGATTTCACTGCATATGGAATTCACTTACTTGTACAAATCGTTCAAGGTCAATTTTGCTCTATTCCCATATGGAATTTACTGACCCAGTATATATTATATATATATCACAATAGGTCACTGGCATTATCTTACTACATGTAATTCTTTTATAATTTTCAGCAATCTAATAGAATTTGAAGATGAACTTTTGTATATACCCAAATGCATTCTGGAACAAATTTATCCAGACAACACATTCAAGAAAATAACGGACTAATTTTAAGGCCAACATATTTTTTGAGGCATTTATTGAATGAAGAAAAGTATATAGATTACTTGAACTATCACTTTTTTCATGTTCATTATAACAATTAGCCTGGGCATTGATCTAAAAAGGTTTTTTTTCTATATGCTGTGGTTCTCAAATTATTTTGTTAATGAATGGTCCATTAGTTTATAACAAACAAAAAATTGAACAAAAACTCTTCATATATTAAATACTAAAATGGTCGTATTCCCACATGCTTTTGTACTCTGCGTAGGGCAAAAACAAAGACAAGTAAAATTTCAACCCCTAGCCTCAAAGTGAATACTATGGCTCAGGCAAATATTCAAAGTGTTCTTAGAGTAAACAATTCATATTCTTAGACATATAAAACGAGTTTCTTGAAATTTCAATGTTATTGAAATTATTGAACAAATGTTTGCAACATACTTTACTGTCTTTTTATATGGTTTATAGCTCGCTGTTAGGTGTGTCAAGGCTCTGTGTTAAAGGCTGTACTCTGTTCTGAAATGGTTTATTGGATGGAGAGTTGTCTCATTGGCACTCATACCACATCTTATATCTATCTACTAAATGTTATGTATATTAATTACACATCGATATGTATTATCAACAAATAATTACATGAGATGTTTGTTTCATTATTATATGTGTTATTTTGATTGGCTAACAGCTATCTCACATCATTCTTCATTTCAAAATGAATTTCATGAATTGAAACATACATGACGGGAAGGATTGTGCCTGATATTCATATGATGAAGACATAATCTTTCAATCAGTTTAATCGAAGTCAGGAGCTGGCATGTCAGTTAACTGCTAGTAGTCTGTTGTTATTTATGTATTATTGTCATTTTGTTTAATATTTTCTTTGGTTACATCTTCTGACATTAGACTCGGACTTCTCTTGAACTGAATTTTAATGTGCGTATTGTTATGCGTTTACTTTTCTACATTGGCTAGGACATAGGGGGAGGGTTGAGATCTCATAAACATGTTTAACCCCGCCGCATTTTTGCGCCTGTCCCAAGTCAGGAGCCTCTAGCCTTTGTTAGTCTTGTATTATTTTTAATTTTAGTTTCTTGTGTACAATTTGGAGTTTAGTATGGCGTTCATTATCACTGAACTAGTATATATATTTGTTTAGGGGCCAGCTGAAGGACGCCTCCGGGTGCGGGAATTTTTCGCTGCATTGAAGACCTGTTGGTGACCTTCTGCTGTTGTCTGTTCTATGGTCGGGTTGTTGTCTCTTTGACACATTCCCCATTTCCATTCTCAATTTTATGATGACACATGTTTTCATGATCATAGCGAAAAAATTTAATTATAAGTATTGAGTGCTTCTTTTAATAACTTCATAGCTTGTAAAAGCGTTGACCATGCATACATTTTAAGAATGAAGCACTTCTGCACTTCCTACAAAATGTAATTCGGTCAACGCTTTACACTCCAATGAATTTACAAAAAGAACCATTCAATTCTTAAATAATATTTCATTCAGTGGTTTTTGATTGCAAGCTTATTAACTTACAAGTTTACAAAATTGTGACATTGATCAACAATAAGGAAGTTCGCTACTCAGTTTCAAAATAATAAGCTTTTCAAAACACCAGTATATATTGATAGGGGATTAATAAAAGAATCAAAAGAGCAAAAATAAAATATAGGTCAATGTGCTGGTTTTCGAGAAATTAGCCATGGAAATCTTGGCGGGAAAATGTTCTCTCTTGATTTTTCGTAGCTTTATACCCCAAGGGTGACTGGGGAATAGAAGTATGGTCACCATTGGTCTTCCTCCGACCGGCGGTAAAACCCTCGTCAAAGTGGGACGTCCGTTTGGCTGTGCGGGATGTACAAATTTGCAGCCACGTCCGGTCAGAATGGGGACGTTAAATCCGATGCCTCGTGTAAAGAGAGTGCCACGCTCTTTGCACGTTAAGAACCTTTGCAACAACTCTTTGAGGGGTCCGTAGGTGACCTGTTGCAAAGCTAAATTTCTGTCCCTATCCAATATACCCTCATTTCCCGTGGCAGTCTAAATTTCTCCGACCTCAACCCCAGACACCTCTATTACAGAACCTACCTATTGTATTTATTGTTAATTTGTTCTCGTCCTGAATATGCATGAAATATTTGCCACTGGACGTTAAGCAACCAACAATCAATCAATCAATCGTAGCTTTATCATTGACAAGTTTAAGTTCTCAATAAACTGCTTCGCTGAGCGCAGCTAGATACGCCCGCAGAGGTCCAACCCTGAACAGTTGGGGCAAAAATGGCCACAATATTCAAGCTTGATTCAGGTCTGAATTTGGATTGTAATTAAATATTTGACATATTATAGGTTTCTGAATAAATGTAGTCAAAGAACTTGAAATTGGTTATATGAATTGAATTTATATTCAATTAAAGATTTTTTGCTGTTGTGCAATACTTAGTAAATCTGTTGTCAGACTATAAACAAATAAAGTTGAATTAATTCTCAATGTCATTTTAGAAATTCATGAAAATAAAAAGGGAGCTTACATCAATAAATATAAACAATTCACCAAAGTTTCATGAGAATTGGTGACAGAATTTTTGAGTTATTGTCCGAAAACTGGAAAATCACCCTTTTTTTTTAATGAATAAAACCCCATAACTCAGAAATGTAAAATTTATAAAATTCTAAAGGGAGCTTACATCAATACATACAAACAATTCATCAAAGTTTCATAAGAATTGCTGAAAGCATTTTTGAGTTTTTGTCCAAAAACTGGAAAATCCCCCCTTTTTTATGAATAAAACCCTGTAACTCGGAAACGTAAAATCTAAAATTTATAAAAATCGAAAGGGAGTTCATGTCAATAGATATACACAATTCACCACAATTTCTTGCAAGTTGGTGAAAGCATTCTTGACTTTTTGTCGGAAAAACTGGAAAATCCCCCTTTTTTTAATGAATAAAACCTCATAACTCAGAAAGGTAAAATCTAAAATTTATAAAAAACGAAAGGGAGCTCACGTCAGTAGATATAAACAATTCACCAAAGTTTTATGCAAATTGGTTAAAGCATTTTTGAGTTAATGTCCGACATGTTGATGACGGACGGACAGACGGACAACGGTATACCATAATACGTCCCGTAAACGGGCGTATAAAAAGGAAAAAAAAAAAATCCCCCCCTCAAAATTTTTTGAACCCCCTTATGATTCATCACCCCAAACTCAATCCCAGCCTTCCCTTTGTGATATGGTACCTTGCAGTACAATTTCAGAGAGATCCATACACTTGAACACAAGTTATTATCTGGAAACTAGAAAAATGTGTTTTTTGGCCCCTTTTTCCTAAACCTTTAGAGCAATTACCCCCAAACTCAAACCCAGCTTTCCTTTTGTGATATGGAACCTTGTACTACAATTTCAGAAAGATCCAAACACTTAAAAACAAGTTATTGTCCTGAAACTAGAAAAATGCTTGTTTTTTGCCCCTTTTTGGCCCCTAATTCCTAAAATATTGAGGCAATTACCCCCATCATCAATCCCAGCCTTCCATTTGTGGTATGGTACCTTGCAGTACAATTTCAGAGAGATCCATACACTTGAACACAAGTTATTGTCTGGAAACTAGAAAAATGCTTATTTTTGGCCCCTTTTTGGCCCCCAATTCCTAAACGTTTCGGCAATTACCCCCAAACTCAATTCCATCTTTCCCTTTGTGATATGGAACCTTGTAGTACAATTTCAGAAAGATCCATACACTTACACACAAGTTATGGTCATGAAACTAGAAAAATGCTTGTTTTTTGCCCCTTTTTTGGCCCATAATTCCTAAAATTTTGAGTCAATTACCCCCAAAATCAATCCCAGCATTCCTTTTGTGATATGGAACCTTGTAGTACAATGTCAGAGAGATCCATACACTTACACACAAGTTATGTCTGGAAGTTACAAAAATGCTTATTTTTGGCCCCTAATTCCTTTACTGTTGGTACCATAACCCCCAAAATCAATCCCAACCTTCCTTTTGTGGTATTGAACCTTGTGGTAAAATTTCATAGAGATCCATTCACTTAAACTAAAATTAGAGTGCGAAAACCAATGTGTCTTCGGACGACGCCACGACGACGACTACGACGACGACGTCATACCAATATACGACCACAAAATTTTTTTTGCGGTCGTATAAAAACTATTAAAAAATTATACAGATTTTATAAAAGTTTTACAGATGGCTTATAATTGTACATGTAAAAGATTTATAAAAAGAAAAATGGGGGTCAATGGGCAAATTTTTTTAAGGTGTTCTAATGGTTAAAACCAGAGGATTCCGAACATCTGACAAAAAATCCAAAACATAACAAGGGAACTTCCTTAAAAACGGGATATGGAAAACGTAACAGATAAGTGAATAAGGAGTAATGATTGATGATTGATTGTTGGTTGCTTAACGTCCAGTGGCAAATATTTCATGCATATTCAGGACGAGAACAAGTTAACAATAAATACAATAGGTAGGTTCTGTAATAGGGGCTTCCGGGATTAAGGTCGGAGAAATTTAGACTGCCACGGGAAATGAGGGTATATTGGATAGGGACAGAAATTTAGCCTTGCAACAGGTCACCTACGGACCCCTCAAAGAGTTGTTGCAAGGGTTCTTAACGTGCAAAGAGCGTGGCACTCTCTTTACAATAAGGAGTAATGAAATTGGTTTTTATTTTTCCCATGCTTTCCAATTTATGAATGAAACTATTCTCAAACAGTTAAATGATTTGATTTAAATTTGTTCTTAAGGAATCTGTTATTAATGCTTCAAGCGCACGTTTGTTCATTCTTTCAAGGTTTCCCCCTTGTACATGTGTTTTTGCTGGCCTAAGGTACAACGAGATCCCCTAGTTAGGATCACGGCATGTGGAAAATATCTGCAAATTAGTGTCTGGGGATTCAATAATTCAATATCTGTACATTTTAATGATTTATGGCTTATCTACTTCTCAAGGAAACCCATGAATTTACATGAGATGTTTTGATTGCACCTGTATATAACGTGACGGTACCCAAATTGCACCTATTTTGACAGTTTTTTCACCTATGTTTTTTTATGAGCAAGACAAAAAATTCCATTCTGTGTTTATTTTGTAGCCGTATCCTTCTTTATTTTATAGGTACACCAATTTGATTTTTAATCCATATTGAGTCATAGAAAAATGGGTTTGAATCGACTCCAAAACTATCCATGATTCCGTAATGAGGAGTACCCAAATTGCATGCATGCTTAAATTCACATCATAAAAAATCGAATAACAGATGTTTCGTTTAATTTTTCAAATATGTAGAACAATTTGACATAGTACATGCTCGCTATTCATTTTTTTTTTTAAATGAATGATTGTAACATATTTTCTTTTGTTCATTTTTAAAAGATGACTTTTTGTGAACGTCGCATGGCGGCATTTTCGTACATTATTCTTTTCCAGTGAAAGCTTCATCTGTTAACATAAACTGTGAACGTTTAGTGTATATTTGAATATATTCCCCTATTTTGTAAGACGTGTATAATGTCAAATAATCATAATACAAATTGTTTAGTCTGAAAGAAAACTTTTAAGAATTTCTCAGCTGTTTATGTTGAAAAGGTGCAATTTGGGTCCAGTGACGTTAGTCATAGGACAAAAGTGAGTTCCCACTCAAAAAATGTCCTATCATTTCAACAAAAATCGATATTTAAAAAAAAAAAAAATATTATGAGCGATTTTTATCTAATAGATACCATAAGATATAGAAATGTCTGAAGTTTTATTGTTTATATTTCCATTAAATAATTAACACCCATTTTAGTTTTTCAAATTTAAATATTCAAAATCATGCGCTTACCGCAAGAAAACATCTAATAACTTTCTACATTTTCATGTACATAATAGTCATTTCCATTTTAAAAAAAAAATCTTACCCGGCAACAATATTTAAAATTTCTTAAAATATTAAAAGTTTAAAAGCACATGGCCCTCCTCCAGAACGAGGCAATAACTGATTTAATGATTCTTAAAATTTAATATCTCAAAACAAAAACAAAAAATGTCTAGTTTATAATTCAGGAACCTGTACAATGCGGTATATCTTTTAACCATGATATCCAACATAGTATAAAACAACCACCATCCGGTCCCATCACAGACACAGGCCAATGCCGGCACTGGTGATAAAAATTATACTTTAGAGGCAGATCACTAGGATTTCATTTTGTATAAGGGAACATTTGTTCTATATTTTCACTCCTGACCAATCCTTCAACAATAAAAATTTGGGGGCCACCCCGGCCAACGTATCCATTCTGGCAAAATCGGTCACGGAATGAACAAAAACAATTTTAGAATAAAAGGCAATAACAATAGAGAATAATACGGCGCTTCAGTATAGATGATACAACAATGGGCAAATAATAACATTAGGGGTAAATGGTATAAAATATAAAGAATAAAGATATTAGGGAACCCTCATCTAGACCAGAGACATACATGTCTCTGTCCAGACCAACAGGTCCTTTTAGATTATTAATGCTCAAAAAAATATGTTCAAATCTGGGATTTTTATACTAACGAACTCGGTATAGGTTATGAAAAATACTTAAGGATTATTCATGGTTCAATTTAAGTTTAGTAAACTATGATAGTAAAAAATATAAATGGGCCGAAAACATGATGAAAAGTAAATTGGACCAGATCAAAAATTAACTGTTTTACAGACCCAGCTTTATGTAATTCTAACGAATACCTTGATCAAATCAAGTCTGAGGATTTGTATAGTATTATACAACTCCTTGATCAAATGCTCTAGTATTATACAACTCCTTGATCAAATGCTTAAGTATTATACAACTCATTGATCAAATGCTACTAACATATGCATTGAGAAACGTGAACAATTGATTTATAATGGCATAAATAACCGCAAAATAATTTCTTTTTCAGCCATCTAGACCAATGACCGAGCCACGAATATATGAAAAGGATGATGCCGCCAACCACGATAGACTATACAAATATTTAGTTAATTTTTCTTGGTGACTACTTTTCATATCAACAATGTCAAAAATGACAAGACAATACATAATAGAAAAACGCAATTGTAACGATCCAAGCACTAGAATATGAATCCATTTTGAACCAAATTACAAGACAATGGAAAGAGAAAGTAACAATCACTGCCAGAAATGTCTTGAATATCCGAAAATACCAGGAAAAAAGAGCATCGATCCCCAGAAGACACGAGGGACATTAATTTTTTGTGAAGGCACTAGAAGAACTGCCTCTCACATAAGACAACTTCCACAGACTTGGACTGTAAACATTGTTTAGCTGATAAGGAGACAAAAAGGTTCTAACACCTATGGAGAAAAATATCATGCATAAAGCTGGACTAGGTCCATTTTGGGGCCCTTTATAGCTTGCTGTTCGGTGTGAGCCAGGGCTCCGTGTTGAAGACCGTACTTTGACCTATAATGGTTTACTTTTACAAATTGTGACTTGGGTGGAGAGTTTTCTCATTGGCACCAATACCACATCTTCTTGTATCTATTTAGGGTTAGAACACGAGACGCTCTTAGCTAAACAAAGATAAACTGCCCTCTAAAGTGTTTGTATAGGAGTAGAGTTGTACTGAAAAAATTCATATTAATTTTTCTTTTAAATGGATAAGAATTTTAAATTGTATAACCCTGATAAAATTTAATTCTAATATAAAATTCATGCGGAGAAATAATTTGGTTGATTTCAGTGTCTTTAGTTTGCTCCGTCATTGGTTTTGGGATTTATTTCATCCGTAGAGGGATACTAAAAATATGAGTAGAATGTCAACAACCTACAAATAGTCCAGATTTTGGACCGAGATGTAGATTACATGCCCATACATCAGAATCGTAGGAACTGTATCTTCAAAGACTTGAAAATCCACCACAAGACATACAACAAAATTTTATATTTAATGCTTCTCATGGTCCTGTAAGTGTTTGCTCAGATGAATTGTTTTCTTCTTTGTAGATAGGCTTATGTATACATTTGTATCAGACCGTTGGTTTTCCTGTTTGAATGGTTTAACACTAGTCATTTTGGGGCCCTTTATAGCTTGCTGTTAGGTGTGAGCCAATGCTCCGTGTTGAAGGTCGTACCTTGACCTATAAAGGTTTACTTTTATAAATTGTAACTTGGATGGAGAGTTGTCTTATTGGCACTCATACCACATCTCCCTATATCGATTTGTAATAATAATGGCTGTTTTGGAAGTGTTTTTTTCACAGGAAATCAAAATATAAGAAGATTGGAAAATATATTACAAGTCATTAATTATCTGAAAAATCTCCTACAAAACAACCATAATTTACTTCAACAACGTCCTGAAATTCAACAATTACCTCAACAGCATATAGAACAACAACCCAATTTAATGCAAAACCATAATTTTCTTCAACGACGTCCTGAAATTGAACAGTTACCTCAACAGCATGTGGAACAACAACCCAACTTAATACAAAACAACCATAATTTTCTTCAACAACGTTCTGAAATTCAACAATTACCTCTTCAGCATATGGAACAACAACCCTACTTAATACAAAACAACCAAAATTTACATCAACAACGTCCTGAACTTCAACAATTACCTCAACAGCATATGGAACAACAACCCAACTTTATACTTAACAACCAAAATTTGCTTCAACGACGTCCTGAAATTCAACAATTACCTCCACAGCATATGGAACAACAACCCAACTTAATGCAAAACAACTATAATTTTCTTCAACGACGTCCTGAAATTCATCAATTACCTCAACAGCATATGGAACAACAACTCAACTTAATACAAAACAACCATAATTTTCTTCAACGACGTCCTTAAATTAAACAATTACCTCAACAGTATATGGAAACACAGCCCAACTTAATACATAACAACCAAAATTTACTTCAACGACGTCCTGAATATTTACAATTACCTCAACAACATATGGAACAACAACCCAACTTAATACAAAACAACTAAAATTTACTTCAACGACGTCCTGAAATTCAACAATTACCTCAACAGCATATGGAACAACAACTCAACTTAATACAAAACAATCATAATTTTCTTCAACAACGTCCTGAAATTCAACAATTCCCTCAACAGCATATGGAACAACAACCCTAATTAATACAAAACAACCAAAATTTACTTCAACGACGTCCTGAAATTCAACAATAACCTCAACAGCATATGGAACAACAACCCAACTTAATACAAAACAACCATAATTTACATCAACGACGTCTTGAAATTCAACAATTACCTCAACAGCATATGGAACAACAACCCAACTTAATACAAAACAACCAAAATTTACTTCAACAACGTCCTGAAATTCAACAATTACCTCAACAGCATATGGAACAACAACCCCTAAAATTCAGCAATTACCTCAATAGCATATGCAACCCAACTAAAGAAGATCCCAGCGTAGACGTACTCCAGTTGTGAGACTTAATTTGTAAAACTTACCTTTCAAATAACTTGTCAGAAATAGTGTCATGAACATTCGTTCCAAATCCGAAGCCATACTCGTCTTTCTCCATTATTTTTCTTGCTAAATATTTCACATTGCAGTCTTACAGTTTCTACATTGTAAAAGTTGTTTACTTCTACATTAGTCGAATGTAACATTTGATGATACACGTCCTTTAAATGCATACTCAACGAATTATCCTCCATGGGCAGTTTGTGAAGTATTTCTCTCTCCATCCTAATTTCTGCATTTGCATTAGATATGGTACATGGAAAAGTTTCCAGATTTGTAATCAAAGAGTATGGATAATAATTCAACTCTTCAAACACGAATTCCCTCATTTGCCTCTGTAAATTCCATGTTTAATATTGTTTTTAAATGAATAGGTATATATAATTGAAAGTTTGTTCTCTATATAGCAAAAATAGTTTCGCGATTAATAGGGCGCAGAACTACAAGATTTATTTCAATTTGCTGATAGAGACTATACATTTGAGGAAGCCAGTTGGGCCACAAATTGTTTGATACTGCATGAAATTGAATACGGTCAACATAGTGGACAAGATCTAACCAAGTCGCATGGTCAAGTAAGTCATTTTTACGTCTTGCAATAAGAATGTTATGTCTTGGCTGGTAGATGAAATTAAATCTGTTGAATTTTACGTATAAAATGAAAAGAAAGGATACGCAGAAATAGGAAGGCGTCTTGGCTCCAGTGAAACTGTTAAGATTTGGCTATAACTAAAAGAACATCACCACAATCTCTAAAATGTAATTATTCGATGACACCAAGGACATTTCCAAGGCTGATGCATTTACCCGAAAAGAACACAACACCGAGTCACACTGTACAAGAAAAATTGAAAACACATGGGAAGCCAGTTATGTGATTTTCAGCCACATGTAAATAGTTATCAAAGGTACCAAGCTTATAATTTGATACGCCAGACGCGCTTTGCGTCTACATAAGATGTAATTCTGCTTCCACCTTGAAGACGTTTACCCAAAAAAAGATCATCACCAAAGAAATAAGCCCTGCCATACGAGGAAATTTCCCCAGTAAATATTTTTGAAGACAAAATGGGTAAGGGATTAGATATCTTGTTGCAATAAATTTCTTCTCCTTAATTTTGTGTTTATACACAACAATTTCATTGCTTATAGTGACACCAACTCGAACATATTTGGTATGAGGCCTTAAGTGGTAGCATGCAAGCATGTTATATCTGCTTTGTACAAGGCTTATCAAGATCAGAATTTATTATAACAATAACATTTGCAATACATTGTTATCTCTGCCGTCGTTCCAGAAAAAACAAACCGATTTTTCCAAATACTTACGCTGTTCGGGGCTATAGGAGAGGGAGCTGTGTGGGACCCATGCCGCTTCGTCAATGCTCAGCTGGAGGCGGTGTGACTAACCAAGGAGGACCTGTGCGTTGAATAAGGAGCAATGGCCGCAGTTTGCAAATTGGCAAAGTGGGAGGTCCCCCAGGACCTTCTCTCTGTCGCCAATCAATTCCCCTGCAGTGCTCATGCATTCAAGAACTAAGGTGGAGTTCATGGCTCTTCTGCAGGTTGGTCAGCGTCAGGACTTTTTCAGGGAAGTGAACCTAAGTTCCAGTGAGCCTTCTAAGGCGAGCTTCTCCGGTGAACATGGGAGTCCCCAAACTAAAATGTTAAAAGTTGAAGCTGTTTAATGCTAATTGAACTGCACAAATAGGTCGTGAAAACATTGTCCTGTAGAAGGTTCAAATGCTAGTTGGCTTGAAAGAACATACAAGAAAAAAAATTACAACAATGTCTTCAAGTACAGCAGTTGGCAGTACAGATTTATAGAGAGTTTGTATGTTTTCCATAGAAAAAAATATTTGTAGGGGTCTAAATGTATAAATTTTGGTTATTGTGAGTTGTCGTACAATGTTATTATATTCTTTTTAATTATATTTCAAGCACACATTGCTTATAGTAACACTTAACTCGAAAATATTTGGTATGAAGCATTAAGCGGTAGCATGCAAGCATGTTATATCTGCTGTGTACAAGGCTAACCAAAAACAGAATTTATTTTAACAATAACATTTGCCAAACACTGTTATCTCTGCCGTCGTACCTGAAGAATATACCGTTTTCTACAAATACTAATAAAACACCCAGTGTCTTACTCGTTATATAATGAACTGCTATTGTAATAACATTCAATTCAAATCGTTATTGTCAATATACCATGTATTAATTGTTTCCCCAGTTTGATAATGATGTTTAAATGCAGATTTATATCAATATGGATTCGTATACAGAAAAATGAAGGAAATGGCAGATCCTTGGTTGCCGAGGGTTTGCCTCGCCTCCCTCAACACGCTGTTCGGGACCATAGGAGGGGAGCTATGGACCCAATCCGCTTCGTCATAGGTCAGCTGGAGACGGTGGGAATATCCAAGGAGAACCTGTGCGCCGAATGGGGAGCAATGGCCGCAGTTTGCCGAAATCTTGAGCTACATACAATTTATAGTTGACCTATATTTTAATTATTAATCATAAGAATTGATAACGAAACTCATTTCAGATGTGTTGAATCATACAAGTACTTACAAGAGATACTTGAAACTATTGAAATTCTCTTAACTAGAACATCTCCCCCGCACAGAATTCTTGCTTATTATTTTCATTTATTGTGCACTATTGATAATATTGTGACAGAAAAGGTTGAAATGAAAACACTACAAATTCTCACATTTAAACCAAACAGCTTTTAAGGTTCACGTATTGCATTTCTTTTTTTTAAGAAAGCAACTTGTTAAGTTTGTCATAAGCGTTTTGAAGTCCTGGTGTGTCTCAGACAGCAACACTAAATCAATCTATACAAATCAACTTGTAAACAAAGACATGCTTGGAATAGCGTGACCGATACTTTCTGTCCTGTTAACTTACTACCAACGACAAAATTACTTTATAATTGCCTGTGTCATCAAAATAGCAAGCATCCGGCTCACTCCAAAGAGACTCGGATCGCAGTTAGTACAGAAGATTAAGATGACATACTGTAACGTCAAAATGTGCTTGCTACTTTCCGAACAGGGTAGCTACTCTTAACTCGTATTGGAATATCGTTAATCAACTATTTATAATTAATAACTTTTTGATAAGGGTTTTGGTGTGAATCCTATGCAACTGATTAGAGACATTTCATAATTTGAAACGGTGTTTGTACACGGACCAACATTTTTTTCGGATTAAAAACTCATCACAAGACGTTTTTGAACTCTGAAGGCTGGATGCTAGGCCTTTAAACTTTTCCAACTGCCCTTTGCAGTGTGAGAAGTAATTTCAGAGCTGTTTTACGCTTAAATGTTGTGTCCATACTTGTTCAACTGTTAAAGGTTTGACAGCTGCAGGAAATTCAGTTTGCTGTCATTTGACAGACCCTTGTTAAGTAAAAGCAAACAACAGAAGTTAGCAAATTGGTCTTGAAATTTCTTGAACTTTTCTGGGGCCAGAAAATTTAGTTTTTTTGTGCGTGTATTTTTTTGTACAAAAATTATCCGGTAAGGGCTTTGTTCATTGTTGAAGGCCGTACGGTGACCTATAGTTGGTAATTTCTGTGTCATTTGGTCTCCTGTGGAAAGTTGTCTCATTGGCAATCATACCACATCGTCTTTTTTATATTTCAGTTTTGAATTTTCCTGGGAGCTTGGTATATTTATTTTTCCTTTTACACAATTTTTGGAACTCGCGCAGACGTCACTGCACCCTCTACGTAAAGTCATAAGCTCCTGACTTGGGACGGGCACAAAAATTGCGGCGGGGTTGAACATGTTTTGTGGGGTTACAACCCTCCCCTTATACCTCTAGCTAATGTATAATAAACAAACACACGGAAATTCGCACAGTAAAACGTAGCTTATAAGAAGTCCGAGACCGATGTCAGAATAGGTAAAATGTAACAGATGAAACTAGGCAAAATGACAATAATACAAAATTATCAAAGGATTACTTATTTAAATACTTATTTTTATTGTTATGAATAAAAAAATACAAATTCTAAATCAGAATCATAAATATAAACCTACGTGAAACTCAATACCAAAATTTATGATAAAAGAGATATTTTTTCATTTCCTATCGTTAATTATCCATTTTGAAATGGTGACGTTCCCTTGTCACCATCTTATGGTGTTTATATATTTCAGCTTGTAAGATTCGCTCATGTATGTAACAACGTATTAGATTTTAACGAGAGAAATTTGTGTATTACTGAAAAATTATTACACCAGGGTTTTCGACATCACAAACTAGTCAAAACATTTACTAAATTTTATCATCAGTACAAGGACATCATTCGTTAATATAATTCAAAATGCAGACATCTTCTACGTTCAGGTATTTCACATCCAATTTGTTATGGTAATATTCTTTACAAAGCACAAAAATGTCTGCACTCACCTCAAAAGCTAACAATACCTTTAAACAGACTTATTAAGAAGGGATATAGTTACGATACTGTTGTCAGGTCATTAAAGATTGCATATGTTGGCTTTAATATTGATTCACTTATAGTCTTTGCATCGGAAATAAACACATTTATTCTAAAACCAGTTGTTGGCATGATACGGGTTATGTTCTCATATATTTTATGATGGTATAATACTAAACCCTTAACGGGAGGGATTATACTTGATATGCATATGATGAAGACATAATCTTTCTATCAGTTTAATTGAGGTCTGGAGCTGGCATGTCAGTAACTGCTAGTAGTCCTTTGTTAATTTATGTACCATTGTCATTTTGTTTAGTTTCTTTTGTTACCTATTCTGACATCGGACTCGGACTCCTTTTGAACTGAGCGTATTGTTGTGTGTTTGATTTCTTTCTACATTGGCTAGAGGTATAGGGGGAGGGTTGAGATCTCAAAAAACATGTTTAACCCCGCCGCATTTTTTGCGCCTGACCCAAGTCAGGAGCCTCTGGCCTTCGTTAGTCTTGTATGATTTTTAATTTTAGTTTCTTGTGTATATTTCGGAGTTAAGTATGACGTCCATTATCACTGAAATAGTATACATTTTTGTTTAGGTGTCAGCTGAAGCACGCCTCCGGGTGCGGGAGTTTCTCGCTGCATTGAAGACCCATTGGTGGCCTTCGGCTGTTGTCTGCTCTTTGGTCGGGTTGTTGTCTCTTTGACACATTCCCCATTTCCATTCTCGATTTTATTATGTGTAATATAAATAAAATAGAAAGTAAAGTACCTATTATTTTCGTTTGTAAGTTATTGAATCAAACATGAGGATCTGGATGGGGGAGAGTCCTTTGTTCTTTAATGCCATTTTTCTCTGTTTCTTATTTTTCAACATTTTTGTCTTATCTGTATATTT
Organism: Mytilus californianus; assembly: GCF_021869535.1. NCBI lineage: Eukaryota > Metazoa > Mollusca > Bivalvia > Mytilida > Mytilidae > Mytilus > Mytilus californianus. The sequence goes on along the minus strand of NW_026262593.1, from coordinate 61,157,946 downwards.
CAGTTCCCCATCATTCTCTATTCTTTTTTTCCCCTTTTTTCCTCAAATCTGTATATCTTTTCTCCGTCATTTTGCACATTTTAACATCGGAAACTTTTGATCAACACATTAGGGATTTCCGCGAGGTATTAAATCGATAACAGCCGCTCGTCTAAAATTAGGCCCGAGGAAATGTCATTTTGCACAAAAATCATGTTTATTTCTAAGACATCTGATTTCTAAAGATGGAATACAGCCTCCGCCAGATAAAATTACTGCAATTCAGGAATATCCGTCACATCGTTCTGTGCGAGAACTTCGTCGTATTCTAGGTTTTTTTACTTGGTTCAAAAGGTTTATTCCACATTTAAGCGCCGAAGTGGAACCGCTAACCAAACTTCTGCGTAAAAATGTCAAATTTAAGTGGACATCTGAACAAAAAAAAGCTTTTTGCAAGTTAAAGTTGTTATTAACAGACTCTTCTATCTTAGCATTTCCTAATTTTGATACTGAATTCTATTTAGCAGTGGATACTAGTTCTTATGGTATAGGATACATGTTGTGACAATATCAGGAGCAAGCTAACGATACTAAGGAATTGCGTGTTATTCTTTTTGGGTCTAAGTCATTAAGTAAATGGCCTATGAAAGCATTAAAATAAGGTTTGAAATATCATAAAAGCTCAAAATTTATAACATGAAATATTTTGATGTTGATCATTTGTTTACATATGAAGATTGTACATTTTTAACTCGTATGTAAATATCACATATATCTAAACACTTTTAATCGGTAGAAAACAGAGCCTTTTATAGCCGACTATGCGGTATGGGCTTTGCTCATTGTTGAAGGCCGTACGATGACCTATAGTTGTTTATTTCTGTGTCATTTTTGGTCTCTTGTAGAGAGTTGTCTCATTTGGCAACCATACCACATCTTTTTATTATGTATCACTTAAGAACGTTCATTGCGACCCCAATGAAAGTTTTCCAAAGTGCCACTCTTTCTGGACACGGTTTTAAACCTTTGTGAGTTTACCCATCCTACTGAATAAATACAATAGCTATTGTTCTGTGTAGTTTCACTGGGACCTTTAAGAGAAATAAATCACTCGTTGATTAAACTGTGCCGAAGATATTTTACTAATGTTATTTCAACTGACCGGGCGGAGCTTGTCTTTTAATTTGCATAAGGACAGTCTATTTGAAAAGAGGGACGAAAGATACCAGAGGGAGAGTCAAACTCATATATCAAAAATAAACTGACAACACCATGGCTAAAAATGAAAAGGTCAAACAGACAAACAATAGTACACATGACACAACATAGAAAACTAAAGAATAAACAACACGAACCCCAACTGAAGGACTTTAAGCAACCATCAATCAATCAATCAATCAACCAACTGAAGATGTGTGATTGCCGTTATAATCATCATGGATTTCTTATCACCTATCAGTGTCACCAAACGAAATTACCATGACCATAACTGGACACTTCAATAATGAGTTTATCCCAAGACAACTATCAGTAGATGGACTGGTCAATGATTAGCGAACTGTTTCAACTCCGTCCAGTAAAGTGAAATAAATCAGTTAATATGAAGCAACTACAACTATTGTACAAACATTGAAATACCGAGTTGAAAAGGGGTCAAATCGACAAAATCATACAAAGAAAAACGTCACTGGACCAAGAAAAGATACAGTATTTGTGGCAGTTATTGAAAGCTAGTTGAAGACTAATAAGAAATAAAGACAAAATTATGTATTTAAGTGTTTATAGCAATAGTATAGCGACGAAATATCGCCATAATGAACTGAAAATGTATTTCCTTTCAATTCGTATTTTGTCAAATTCCTTTCTCAACGGTTTGATATAGCACATAAAAAAGTAGTTAGTCATATAGCTCATTCCGTTGATCAGGTATATATACAATGATTTTTGCCAATCAAAATGTTGAGTTTGAGCGTTTCCTTGATAGATAAAAACGCTCAGAACTCACTAAATGATTCTAGGGGGAAATGTTTAAACCGTTTTTGCTTATGATGCAAATATCAACCTTAAAAATGTATGGGCTTTGTTTATAACTGCAGGTCATACGGTGATCGGTAGTTGTTAATAATGTTGGTTTAATTTTGTTTCTTGTAAATCTGTACAGGAAGTTTTATCTAGCTCTAATTGTTTAGTTTTATTGTTGATATTCACCCCATATGTATCAAGTGTTAAATTAGGTATTTTTATATTACAGAACTTTCTTGGTATTCCTTATTGGAAGATTTTATATGAACATTAGTATACCTAAAATGACAACTTGTTATTTGGATGGAGAAATGTCTCATTGGCACTCATACCACATTTTCCTATATCCACTAAAACCATTCTACCTTACGTTCTTGAAGATTGAACAATCTGACCCATTCGTAAAGGTTTCAAAATGAAAAAGTGAAACAATTCAAAAGAAAAAAAACCAAGCTCTGTTAAAATTTCAAATAGGAACCAACAAAAACTAATAAACAAATCTATGTCTATATATTTATTTATATAAATATGTATGTATCTGTATCTGTTCTTCCTTCAAGTTGGTTCTTTCGTCGTCATTGGTGTTCTTTTTTCAGTTTTCCGCAAGTATGGCCTACAAAAGAAAAACAATCATAAATATTGATATTTTAACGCTTATAATGAACAATTTGTTATAATAAAAGATCAGTAGTGTATGTTAATAAATAACTCTACGACATGGTTAAAAAAAAAAGACGGTAGAAACGTTCATAAAAAAGTTTACCTTCTAAATGATAATGAAAAGTCTAAAATTATACAAAATCTACATTTGCAAAATCATGACAATTCTTGGAAATATGAATCACCATGTAACCAACCAAGGGGTTTGAACAGTTCGTTTATATTCGTAATACATGCATCATAAAACAGTCAAAATCAATAAATACGACGAAGGGACGCTTGGAATTTGGATTATTTCTCGTCTACTAGAAACTTTTAATAAAAAAATGAGCAAAGATTCCATCGCCAATCGTCTATTACAAATGTATAATTTGATGAAATTGCCTTAATTGCTTGCTAACTTTATTGTCATTTGGTTTATGGTTACGAGTTATCTATATCGGCAATCATATCATATTTTATACTTATAGTATTTCCTTTTACCAACGAAAATTTTAAAGTCAAAGTTAAGGATCGTATTTAAACCTGTAAGTTCACCAGAAAACAGCATCAATTGATAAGTGCGTTACAAATGCATTTTACGAGAGTCTGAATGAAGTTAAGAAGATAGAATAATGAAAATAAAGAGTAAAACCTAAAAAGAAAACAAAAAAGTGGTGATGATCAATAAATAAGATAATGAATGGGTGCTAAAACACAAAGAATAGATAACAAAATAAAATAAGGTCGACAAAATACAAAATAACTCCAGAGCCCTTTATATGTATGTATGCATATTGAAATGAAAAACTCCCTTATAAATCATACTCCATTTCAGACAACTTGTTGTTCATTAGAATCCAGACAAACAAAACCAGATTTTTTTTCACTGTACTAGAAAGCATTATTTTACTCTCGACACCATTATACACTAGCTATACAGAAATAATTAAAAACGGGTATATTAATAATTCACTGGTTAATCGTAGTTACAAAACAAAGTAGTCAAGTTTACAATTTTTCCATATATATTACTTACAACATTAACAATCTTTCCATTTTTCACAATCAGTTTGACCCTTCTTGGTAGAAATACTTGTTCTGGATATAGAATATCCAGAACATCTCACTAATTGGGTATTCACCCTCTGGCGTGAGTACCAGTTTTCTGAAATATCAAATTTGTATATAAGAAAATAATAAGATATTTTTACAAACATAGAATATCATTCATTATGCGTGCTTGATTTTTAATTTTTTGAATTGACATTTTAAGGGGAGGAAACGTGGACATTTTCTGAAGGAATTTTCACAAGTTTTTTTTTTTGTATTTTATCTGATAAAAACTAACGGCGACACAATATTTTCTTTTGATATTTTCGATATCAGGTGACGATGCCTCAAGGATATAAGAGAACATTATGCCAAGTTTTGGTAAAGTATGATGATCAAATTCATTCTATTTAAACTCCCATACAACATGAAGTACAATTTGTAGATGAACTGGTCAGTAGTTTGAGAAACTTATTTATACTACATGTTACTTACTCTGCAAAATTTAGTCTCTCTATTGTTACCCCATCTAGTTCAAGGTCTTCTTGTAATTTCTAAAATTAATAAACATGAATAAGATGACTTAAATGTTTTACCTAACGAAAAGGGGTATTTTACAACAACAAAAAAATCGTTAAGTGGAAAAAAACATTAAAGCACAAAAATGAGCTTGCGTACACTTAATATTTGTTTTGTTTTTGTATTTAAAAAAAGATCTTAATTGGAAGATTTTAAATATTTTACAATCAAATGTTGCAAAGAGGGCGATACATTTCCAGTAGGTCATGATTTTGAATGCGAATATATAGTATTTGGAAAGTACATGGACATTATACGACTAACATCAGCGCGTATTTTAATATTACACCAGCCTGTTGACTATATACTTTATCCATTGGATCCTAACTTTTGTCAAAAGTATTTATAGTTCATGTTAAATGCGTACCCTTATGCAGGTGTCCACAGTGGCATTAAATTGGACGACCCCCTGGTACAGTTCCACCACCATGGAACTGAGGGAATATGTGGTAAACCGTTCCATGGTGGTGACCACATCTTCCTGGTTACCGGCCCAGAATTTCACTTTGGTCATGGTTACAATTTGGAGGGAGGTTTTGTCTGTTGTTGTTCTCGGAGCAGTCTGAAAGTATATCAAGATCTGATATCAGATTATTGTATATTAAATAACTTGAAGGTACGATTCTGGCCAGGTTGGCCCTAAACTAGATTGTATTAAATTTTCAAAATAAAGTAGTTACTTACATAAGACATTTGGTTATAAATGAAAATATGTACCATTGATTGGTTATACATGTAAGAAAAGACAGAAAATGAAATGAAATGACGAATTTGCCTCAAATTAAGAGACGGGGCTGACAGAGAATTTAGAACACAAGCGTTGTTCAAAAAGATATTTGTTCGTATATAAGAATAAAGTGATATGATATGAGAAGTATCTAAAGTTGAAATGAGTTGGATGCAAGCAATTAAAGGTAACCATATGACCTTCAACAATGAGAAACCAATCAACCAACGACAACCATCGAAGTACATGCTACTGATTAATGAATATGGTGGGGTTTAACATGTTTGCGGGCGCTCAACTTCCCAGATCCTCCCACGCCCGATACAGTGATAAACAGGACAACAAAAGTGCTATAGAAACAATCGAAAAATGTTTAATTCATCAGATCGATACAAAGGAAACTAAACAAAAAAAAAAAAAAAAATGAACGAATATGGTAGGGTAGTGCAGGTGGAGTTTATAAACATATTTTATAATTTATCCACTACGTACAGATCTAAGGAGTAGTCGCAGTTACTAAACCAGTCAAAGTCATTTAAAATATCAGTTAGTACACATTGAACATTAAAAAACGAATCATTTATTGGTGGTTTATGAACTACAGATATATCAAATTTATTACGATACTTACTTTAACCAATGATCCTGAAATTGTAACTAGTTGGTCTTGAACAAACAAGCCAACTTTGCCACCATCCCCAAAATCTATTGGGGTTGGCGCAATAAGCGCCTTAATGTGGGTCTCGTCTACCTCAAAGGGCGAGATTTCCATTATCTGGAATTTGATTTAAAAATAAAAGATATAAACGCAAGATCAACTTTACATAGTCATAATTACTTAATTGTGCAAACAATAAATAGATATTAATAATTCATAAAATTTCTCTTGTTATATTTGATTTATGCATTCAAAAATTTACTAGTAAAGTTTCAAAAAATCAAATTATATTTATTGTCATAACGATATATCACGGTTGAAAGGGATGGGCAATTCTGTGTATACGAGTTTTTGGCGACCAATTGTCCCATTCGAAACTAAATCATGTACGTAAATATAGGTAATTTGTTTCTTTTCAGTGCTGGTAGCCGTTTCAAAACAGAGATTTCTATAAATTGTCACTGAAATTCTACTTTGCAATATTTACGTAATTAACTTAAGAGGATACTAGTACCTAGATTACAACTTTTTACATCAGATGTGCGTTTCGTGCGTATACACAAGGCTCGCCAATGAAGCTCGAATAAATAAAAATTAAGGCCAAATAAAGTACGTAGTAAGTTTTGATAATAAGTCTATATACAGCTGACATGTATGAGAGGTTATAGATGTCTACAATTATATTTTAAGTGTAATATTACTTACTGTAGCATAATCTGTATTTATAAACCGATTTTGATGGTTTATAGTGTGGCCTTTCAGTCTAAAAAACTGTGCCTTCTTCATGGTTTGAAAATACTTTTCTTTGATGGTAACCCCCAAGGGTGACTGGGGAATAGAAGTATGGTTACCATTGGTCTTCCTCCGACCGACTGTAAAACCCGTGCTAAAGTGGGGCGTCCGTTTGGCTGTGCGGGATGTACAAATTTGCAGCCACGTCCGGTCAGAATGGGGACGTTAAATCCGATGCCTCGTGTAAAGTATTGTATTTATTGTTAATTTGTTCTCGTCCTGAATATGCATGAAATATTTGCCACTGGACGTTAAGCAACCAACAATCAATCTTTGATGGTAAGTGTGTACAGATTATCATTCAAGTAGACATAGATATTCCCAATCTGGCCATATGCGGTCGGGCGGGTATTTAAGGACGTCACTCTTTTAACCACTGTGTCCTGGACATGTATGTCTGTAATCTGCTCTGCTATTTCACTGTTTTTAGTCTTTATTTTCTTGGTCTCTATAATATTGTTAGTGTACAATATTAACGAAAAATGAATAGAATCAGTATAAATGAAATAAATAAATATCGTTTCTCCATTACCTAAATAACATGTATTTTGGGGGAAGTTAGGACTGCAGACAGTCTCTTTAAATGCCCCCGACGCCTAGCGTTGGTGGCAATATAAAAATGCTCTGTAACCTATAATATTTAAAAAAAAAAAATTTCGCATATCATTATATACACTTCATTCTAGCAAAGAATGTCAAAACTCCATCATTTATTTGTTTAGACTCCCTTCACTTTCACTGATTATTCTAAATATAACTAAAAGTTACATGTAATACTTACCCACAATGTATAAAGTTAGGTATCCCTGCAGGTGTGTCAAAGTCCAAATAATCTGTTGGCACTTTGTTGTTTTGAGGTTTTGGTTTATTGTCGCTATAAAAAAAATTAACAAATATATAGGGGGAGTTAAAAACAATAAATGAACATCGTCAACGAACTATTGCCACATATTTACTTAAACACGCTTTTACATTTTATTAAAATTCAGGTATTACTTGACTGCTGACTTCTATTTTAAGTTCTTGTCATGATGTCTGCATGAAACATATTAAGGTTTCAATTAACAGATAGTATTCTGTTTTTTAAATTTGTCGCATTTTTTTCCACTAAATTTACACTTCAGGTGTCAACTTCATATTACACTGAATATGGTATGTTCAAGGCAAACAAATATTAAACACGTATGGCACAGCCTCCTCATGTAATCAGTAGTTCATGTTTTTCCTCATCTGAATCCTCACTTGTCTTAAAACGGTAGGATCCCCTAAGGGTGACTGGGGAATAGAAGTATGGTCACTTGGTCTTCTTCCGACCGGCAGTAAAACGTTTGCCAAAGTAATTATAGCCTTTGTATGAGGTCGATACAAGGATATATTGACCTGAAAGAAGATGAAGTCTTAGGTCGATATATTTATAATTAATTATATACTATCCTGAAAGATATGAATATTTTGATTCTTGTCAGAAACCCGATTTGAATACCAATTGAAATAAATGAGTCAAATCCATAAAAATATATTTTGTTCTACCTGCTCTAAATTTCAATTCAATTCATCGTTTTTTAAGTTGTTTTATTCGCTGTCTAATTTGCTTGGACTAGCTACCGTGAATGATGATTTCATGTACATAAGCAGAGAATTTCAAACTTCCTGCCCCCCGGTGGATCGCTATCCTTGCCGTGGTCGGGGGGCTTGCGTGTCTCAGTGACCCCAAGAGCTATGCCAGTTGGAGCTTCGTCTCCTGGTAGGGTTACCCATGCTGGACAGGTCGAAGGGTAGAGACCAGACTAAAGTGATCCGAACATCGTATGAGTTGCCCGATGTTTTAAATAAAATAGGCTCTCCAACCCGTTGGCCGTGGGTTGCTACCCGTGTCGGTGGTTGACGAGATCCTTGCGGATGAGGGCTGTAGCCAGACTTCTTACGGTCAGAAAAATACCCGGACGGACGAGACTATAGTTCAATAAGCTGCTTTGGCTCCAATATCATCTAAACGGGAGGTCGGATGGACCCGGTTCGATCAATCGGCTGGTCATGTCGAGCCCTTCAGTTAATCCTCAACAATAAGCTTTCTTGTAACAATTTTCATTATATACACATGTGTTTTAAATTAAGCTATTTATATTTCGGATAACTGAAGAAGGCGATGGCTCATGGGTCAATCAAGTGGTACGCTTTCTATTTCGCTTGATGGATACGCTCTGCTTGAGTATACTATTCTTGGAACATCTGGTGCTTTCCGCAGTGGATCTTGGGTGCTAATTTTGGGGACCAGCTACGTTATACATGTTATACTTGGAGCTCGTTTTCAGCATTAGCACTTGACCCCGGCTCGCCACGGAAACACAGCATCGCCCTTGTAGGCACCCCGAGGTGGGTGGATGACAAGAATGGTGAATCTTTCTCATTTCCTATGGCACAACAAAACCAACCCTCTAAATCAGCTTTAATACATAAAAAAAGAAAATGTGATGATTCAGTGCCCTGTCAGGAAGATGACAGTTGGTCCAGATTTATTGTAATAAAAGGAACAGATGAAAAACCAATTTCCAAAATATCTCCCTTTGTGATTCACAAACAAATTCAAAGCGTTGCTGGTACTGTAAAAAAAGTTTCAAAAATGAGATCAGGCAATTTGTTGGTTGAATGTTCCAACAAAAGTCAGTCAACAAATTTGCTTACACTGACAACAATTACAAACTTTCCTGTTTCTGCCTCTCCTCACAACAGTTTGAACAGCTGTAAGGGGATCATTCGAGACAGAAGTCAATACCTTGGTGACCTTACCGTGGAAGAAATCTGTGAGGAACTTTCAAGCCAAGGTGTAACTGATGTTGTTAGATTTCAAATAAAAAAGAATGGAAATATAATCAAATTAAATACATATCTTTTGACATTTAGAACTCCAACTCCTCCTCCATCTATTACTTTAGGTTGCTTCGGAATCAGAGTTGACAGGTTTATCCCTAACCCAATTCGATGCTTCACTTGTCAAAAGTTTGGTCATGGAAGCAAACAATGTCGTGGTACGCAGAGATGCTTCAAGTGTTCTGACGAAGGACACGAGGGAACAACCTGTAGCTCTGAATCTTCTAAATGCGTAAACTGTGGTGAATCCCATTTTTCATCATCTAGGGACTGCCCTGTTTACCTTAAAGAAAAAAATATTATCAAAATTAAAACAGAAAGAAACATCAGTTACCCAGAAGCTAAACAGATAGCTTCTGTTTCGAATGATCTCCTTGTTTCGAACAGACCATCGTACGCCAGCAAAGTTGTCCGCTCATTCAGTCACGAGCATACACAAACTCGCATGACCTGGCCAATTGATGCTGAGACATTTACAATGCTGCCTGTTGAAACAGAACCTAACGATAAAATATTAGTTCCAAGAAAACCAACACCTTCTAAAACCAGTACTCAGTCAACTCAATCTTCCTTACAGAGCTCAATGTCATCATCTAAAAATAATGAAAAAAAGAAATCAAATAAAAAAGATACAGTTAAATCAGACAGTTGGGGCGGTGAATCTGTCTGGGATCTTCCCAGTGACATAGATGATTCTTCCATCTCCAATAGTCCTCCTCCCCCCGGTGGATCGCTATCCTTGCCGTGGTCGGGGGGCTTGCGTGTCTCAGTGACCCCAAGAGCTATGCCAGTTGGAGCTTCGTCTCCTGGTAGGGTTACCCATGCTGGACAGGTCGAAGGGTAGAGACCAGACTAAAGTGATCCGAACATCGTACGAGTTGCCCGATGTTTTGAATAAAATAGGCTCTCCAACCCGTTGGCCGTGGGTTGCTACCCGTGTCGGTGGTTGACGAGATCCTTGCGGATGAGGACTGTAGCCAGACTCCTTACGGTCAGAAAATACCCGGACGGACAAGACTACAGTTCAATAAGCTGCTTTGGCTCCAATATCATCTAAACGGGAGGTCGGATGGACCCGGTTCGATCAATCGGCTGGTCATGTCGAGCCCTTCAGTTAATCCTCAACAATAAGCTTTCTTGTAACAATTTTCATGATATACACATGTGTTTTAAATAAAGCTATTTATATTTCGGATAACTGAAGAAGGCGATGGCTCATGGGTCAATCAAGTGGTACGCTTTCTATTTCGCTTGATGGATACGCTCTGCTTGAGTATACCATTCTTGGAACATCTGGTGCTTTCCGCAGTGGATCTTGGGTGCTAATTTTGGGGACCAGCTACGTTATACATGTTATACTTGGAGCTCGTTTTCAGCATTAGCACTTGACCCCGGCTCGCCACGGAAACACAGCATCGCCCTTGTAGGCACTCCGAGGTGGGTGGATGACAAGAATGGTGAATCTTTCTCATTTCCTATGGCACAACAAAACCAACCCTCTAAATCAGCTTTAATACATAAAAAAAGAAAATGTGATGATTCAGTGCCCTGTCAGGAAGATGACATTTGGCCCAGATTTATTGTAATAAAAGGAACAGATGAAAAACCAATTTCCAAAATATCTCCCTTTGTGATTCACAAACAAATTCAAAGCGTTGCTGGTACTGTAAAAAAAGTTTCAAAAATGAGATCAGGCAATTTGTTGGTTGAATGTTCCAACAAAAGTCAATCAACAAATTTGCTTACACTGACAACAATTACAAACTTTCCTGTTTCTGCCTCTCCTCACAACAGTTTGAACAGCTGTAAGGGGATCATTCGAGACAGAAGTCAATACCTTGGTGACCTTACCGTGGAAGAAATCTGTGAGGAACTTTCAAGCCAAGGTGTAACTGATGTTGTTAGATTTCAAATAAAAAAGAATGGAAATATAATCAAATTAAATACATATCTTTTGACATTTAGAACTCCAACTCCTCCTCCATCTATTACTTTAGGTTGCTTCGGAATCAGAGTTGACAGGTTTATCCCTAACCCAATTCGATGCTTCACTTGTCAAAAGTTTGGTCATGGAAGCAAACAATGTCGTGGTACGCAGAGATGCTTCAAGTGTTCTGACGAAGGACACGAGGGAACAACCTGTAGCTCTGAATCTTCTAAATGCGTAAACTGTGGTGAATCCCATTTTTCATCATCTAGGGACTGCCCTGTTTACCTTAAAGAAAAAAATATTATCAAAATTAAAACAGAAAGAAACATCAGTTACCCAGAAGCTAAACAGATAGCTTCTGTTTCGAATGATCTCCTTGTTTCGAACAGACCGTCGTACGCCAGCAAAGTTGTCCGCTCATTCAGTCACGAGCATACACAAACTCGCATGACCTGGCCAATTGATGCTGAGACATTTACAATGCTGCCTGTTGAAACAGAACCTAACGATAAAATATTAATTCCAAGAAAACCAACACCTTCTAAAACCAGTACTCAGTCAACTCAATCTTCCTTACAGAGCTCAATGTCATCATCTAAAAAAAATGAAAAAAAGAAATCAAATAAAAAAGATACAGTTAAATCAGACAGTTGGGGCGGTGAATCTGTCTGGGATCTTCCCAGTGACATTGATGATTCTTCCATCTCCAATAGTCCTCCTTCATCTGCATCTAATAAAACTAGTTTATCTTTTGCATCTAGTACAAAGTCTTCTAAAGCCCCGTCTCCTCTTCGTTCTCCAGAACAGAAGGATGTCCTAAAAAAGCCAGCAAATACATCCTCTCAGAAGTCTTCTGATTCGAGGTCGCGGGGTAGGGGTCGAGGCGGAGTAAAACCAGCTGCGCATGGTCCTGGAGATCGACGACTCTCCTCACACAACAGATTTTCAACACTTAACGACGAATCAGAAATGGAAATCGAAAGTGTTCCGCCACCCGAAAGATTACAATCTCAGGGTGAGCGAAATAAGAATGCTGGCAAACTCGATAGCATTCGCCCGTCTATTAACAAAACATGACTAATATCATCCAATGGAATTGCCGAGGTCTTAAAATAAATCTTCTCGAGTTAACGCTTCTAGTTCAGTCTTTTTTACCTACTGCATTTTGTCTTCAAGAAACTCATTTAAAAGAAAGTGACAATGTATCTTTAAAAGGATACAACATGTATAGCACATTTTCTAAGGTAGATGAACGTGCTGCAGGCGGATCATCCATTTTTGTGAAGGACAACATCATTCATAGCACAGTCCAACTCACCACGGATCTGCAGGCAATTGCAATTCGTTTATCATTAGATAAAACAATTACATTATGTTCTATATATATTCCACCCAATTCAATTATCGATAAAGCTAAACTCAAAAACCTCACTGATCAATTACCCTCACCATTTATACTTATGGGCGACTTCAATGCACACAACCCCTTGTGGGGAAGCAAGTCTCATAATATCAAAGGTAAGATCATTGAGGACTTTGTCTCTCAAGAAGGATTATGCGTTTTTAATGATGGATCTAATACTTATCTTCATCCTGGAAACGGGTCTTATTCTGCTATTGATATCACTATTTAATTCAGATTATGTAATTTATGTAAACCTTTCAATAATTTTATGTGCAGAAAAGATCAGTGTGTTATTTCTAGATGTCGTATTGGTCATACTAGAATAACACACGAATATCTTTTAAAAAATGAAGTAGAACCACAATGTATACCTTGTAACTGCAAGTATACTATTAAACATGTTTTAATCAATTGTATTGACTTTGCAGATATTCGTAAGAAGCATTTCAATGTCAATAATATGTATGATTTATTTCATAATGTTTCATTTACAAATATTGTTTCATTTTTAAAAGAAGTTGGAATATATTCTAAAATATAAAAATGTTATTATATTTAAAACGATTTTAAATTTTATCACGTTATCTTAATGTTCATTTTTATTTGTAAATAATCAATTTGCTTTAATCTAGAATTTTAGTTTATTGAAGGGCCTTTTGTCTGATTTTAAGAATATGCTTTAAATTGTAAAAAATATTCGAATTAGCTCTCGCCGCGATATAGCCTTGTTGTGCTAATGCGGCGTAAAGCAACCAACAATCAATCAATCAATTTAATATAGTGACAAATGAATGGAGTAAAAAAGATGATAATAAATTACGTGAAATTAAACCTAATTTAGGTAAACCTTTCAATAATTTTATGTGCAGAAAAGATCAGTGTGTTATTTCTAGATGTCGTATTGGTCATACTAGAATAACACACGAATATCTTTTAAAAAATGAAGTAGAACCACAATGTATACCTTGTAACTGCAAGTATACTATAAAACAAGTTTTAATCAATTGTATTGACTTTGCTGATATTCGTAAGAAGCATTTCAATGTCAATAATATGTATGATTTATTTAATAATGTTCCATTTACAAATATTGTTTCATTCTTAAAAGAAGTTGGAATATATTCTAAAATATAAAAATGTTATTATATTTAAAACGATTTTAAATTTTATCACGTTATCTTAATGTTCATTTTTATTTGTAAATAATCAATTTGCTTTAATCTAGAATTTTAGTTTATTGAAGGGCCTTTTGTTTGATTTTAAGAATATGCTTTAAATTGTAAAAAATATTCGAATTAGCTCTCGCCGCGATATAGCCTTGTTGTGCTAATGCGGCGTAAAGCAACCAACAATCAATCAATCAATCAATAGTCCTCCTTCATCTGCATCTAATAAAACTAGTTTATCTTCTGCATCTAGTACAAAGTCTTCTAAAGCCCCGTCTCCTCTTCGTTCTCCAGAACAGAAGGATGTCCCAAAGAAGCCAGCAAATACATCCTCTCAGAAGTCTTCTGATTCGAGGTCGCGGGGTAGGGGTCGAGGCGGAGTAAAACCAGCTGCGCATGGTCCTGGAGATCGACGACTCTCCTCACACAACAGATTTTCAACACTTAACGACGAAACAGAAATGGAAATCGAAAGTGTTCCGCCACCCGAAAGTTTACAATCTCAGGGTGAGCGAAATAAGAATGCTGGCAAACTCGATAGCATTCGCCCGTCTATTAACAAATCATGACTAATATCATCCAATGGAATTGCCGAGGTCTTAAAATAAATCTTCTCGAGTTAACGCTTCTAGTTCAGTCATTTTTACCTACTGCATTTTGTCTTTAAGAAACTCATTTAAAAGAAAGTGACAATGTATCTTTAAAAGGATACAACATGTATAGCACATTTTCTAAGGTAGATGAACGTGCTGCAGGCGGATCATCCATTTTTGTGAAGGACAACGTCATTCATAGCACAGTCCAACTCACCACGGATCTGCAGGCAGTTGCAATTCGTTTATCATTAGATAAAACAATTACGTTATGTTCTATATATATTCCACCCAATTCAATTATAGATAAAGCTAAACTCAAAAACCTCACTGATCAATTACCCTCACCATTTATACTTATGGGCGACTTCAATGCACACAACCCCTTGTGGGGAAGCAAGTCTCATAATATCAAAGGTAAGATCATTGAGGACTTTGTCTCTCAAGAAGGATTATGCATTTTTAATAATGGATCTAATACTTATCTTCATCCTGGAAACGGGTCTTATTCTGCTATTGATATCACTATTTGCGATCCCTCTCTTCTTCTGGATTATTCATGGCGTGTTCATGATGATCTATGTGGAAGTGATCACTTTCCAATAGTACTTGAACATCTTTTTACTTCTGCCCAACAGAGAGTACCACGTTTGAAACTTGACAAGGCGGATTGGTCCTTGTTTGAGAATCTCTGTCAAGCGGAACTTCAGTCAAAGATGTTTGAGACTACAAGATCCAATTTTAACTTTTAATACAGTTTTAACGTCAATTGCTGACAGAACTATTCCTCAGACCTCGGCAAATCCGAAACATCCCAGCAAACCATGGTTTGATGATACTTGTGATCAAGCAATAGGTGACCGTAAAAAATCTGAAAGACGGTTCAACCAACAACCAACGACAGAAAACTTGAGTAATTTCCGTGTTTTTCGCGCTAAAGCACGGCGGACTTGCAGGCAAGCACGACGAACGTCTTGGAAGAAATTTGTCTCGGAGATAACATCTCGCACTCCGATGACAAAAGTATGGAACATGATACAAAAGATAAAAGGTAAAAATTCTAAAGCCACAGTTAAACATTTAAAAAATGGCAATGATTTATTAACATCTGAAAAGGATATTGCCAACAAGCTTGGTGAAACTTTTGCGAAATCTTCTTCTTCTAACAACTACAGGGAAGATTTTAAAAAAGTTAAAAAACAAAAAGAAAAAATTAAATTAAACTTTAAATCAAAAAATGGTGAAAATTATAATAAACTCTTTTCTCTTGAAGAACTTAAAACATCTCTATCAAAAGCCCATGATACAGCTTGTGGGCCTGAATATATTCACTACCAACTGTTAAAACACTTGCCAGATTCCTCGCTGGAAGCTCTTTTGCAGCTTATGAATAACATCTGGGAATCTGGTGATTTACCATCAATCTGGAAGCTTGCAACCGTCGTGCCTATTCCAAAACCAAGTAAAGATCACACGGATCCTATTAATTATCGGCCAATTGCTCTTACCAGTTGTGTCTGTAAAACACTAGAACGGATGGTTAATGATCGCCTTGTTTGGTTCCTGGAATCCAATGGGCTTTTAGCCAATATCCAGTGTGGATTCCGCCAAGGTCGCAGTACTCTTGACCATCTTGTTCGATTCGAATCATTTGTCCGTAATGGTTTTGCGAAAAATGAACATGTAGTGTCGGTCTTTTTCGATCTAGAAAAAGCCTATGATACTACATGGAAGTATGGTATTTTAAAAGATCTGTTTGATATGGGGTTGAAAGGCAATATGCCAAATTTTATTTCGAATTTTTTATCTAACAGACAATTTAATGTTAGAGTAAATTCAACCATGTCTGATCTGTATGATCAAGAGATGGGTGTCCCTCAGGGCAGTATTTTATCTGTTACATTATTTAGTCTTAAAATCAACAGCCTTGTTGAAGTTTTAAAAAGTAATATTGAAGGTTCATTGTATGTTGATGACTTTTTAATATGTTATAGAGGCAAAAATATGAATAACATAGAAAGACAATTACAGTTATGTCTTGGAAGAATTGAAAAATGGGCCTCGGAAAATGGGTTTAAATTTTCCATTTCAAAAACGGTCGGGATGCATTTTTGTAACAAAAGGAAATTGCATCTTGATCCAGAACTCACTTTGTACGGCAACCCAATTAAAATGGTTGATGAAACCAAATTTCTTGGGTTAATTTTCGATAAAAAGTTAACCTTTCTACCCCATATCAAAATGTTAAAATCGAAATGTTTAAAAGCATTAGATATTTTAAAAGTTGTCGGCAGCACCGACTGGGGTGCTGATCGCAACATTTTACTTAATTTATATAGATCTCTAGTTAGATCTAAACTAGATTATGGCTCTATAGTGTATGGCTCTGCAAGGAAGTCCTACATACAGATTCTCGATGCTGTGCATCATCAGGGTTTGCGTCTATGTCTTGGCGCATTTAAAACCTCACCAGTTGAGAGTCTGTATGTAGAGGCTGATGAGCACTCACTCTCTAACAGACGTTTGAAGCTTGGACTTTAATATGCTGTCAAACTAAAAGCCTACTCAGATAATCCTGCCTACATCTGTGTTTTTAATCCAATTTATGAAGATATTTTTGCAAAACATGAAAATAAAATTCCTCCGTTAGGTATACGTTTAAAACCACATTTAGCTTCTTTTGATTTAAAATCTGTTGCTCAAGTTGAAACTTGCAAATGTCCTCCATGGGAACTTCCCAAACCAAAAATGATATTTGATCTCCGTGAACACAATAAAAATAAAACAAATCCTCTTTTAATTCAGCAACACTATGCTGAAATCAAAGCCAATTATTCAGATTTTTCAACTGTCTATACTGATGGATCAAAAGATGGTGACAGAGTTGCATCTGCTGCTGTCTTCAGGGACAGAGCTGCAACTCTCCGTTTGCCATCTGATGCATCGATCTTTACTGCTGAAGCAGAAGCAATAATTTTGGCTTTGAAATTTATTGCTTCTTCAGATAAATCCAAATTTATTATATGTTCTGATTCACTTTCATGCTTACAAGCTATAAAAAATACTAAAATTAAAAACCCAACAATTCTCAAAATTTTAAATGTAATGAGGAATTTAAAAATTCTTCTTAAAGAAATATTATTTCTATGGGTGCCGAGTCATGTTGGAATCCTTGGAAACACAGCTGTAGACCTTGAGGCAAAGAATGCCCTGGGTGACCCTTTATCTAACTGTGATATACCATATACCGATTTTAAATCTAATATTAGAGAATATGTTTTTAATATATTGAAAAATGAATGGAGTAAAAAAGATGGTAATAAATTACATGAAATTAAACCTAATTTATGTAAACCTTTCAATAATTTTATGTGCAGAAAAGATCAGTGTGTTATTTCTAGATGTCGTATTGGTCATACTAGAATAACACACGAATATCTTTTAAAAAATGAAGTAGAACCACAATGTATACCTTGCAACTGCAAGTATACTATTAAACATGTTTTAATCAATTGTATTGACTTTGCTGATATTCGTAAGAAGCATTTCAATGTCAATAATATGTATGATTTATTTAATAATGTTTCATTTACAAATATTGTTTCATTTTTAAAAGAAGTTGGAATATATTCTAAAATATAAAAATGTTATTATATTTAAAACGATTTAAAATTTTTATCACGTTATCTTAATGTTCATTTTTACTTGTAAATAATCAATTTGCTTTAATCTAGAATTTTAGTTTATTGAAGGACCTTTTGTCTGATTTTAAGAATATGCTTTAAATTGTAAAAAATATTCGAATTAGCTCTCGCCGCGATATAGCCTTGTTGTGCTAATGCGGCGTAAAGCAACCAACAATCAATCAATCAAACTTCCTGACCCTAATTCAAAATTCCTGGAACATCGAACTCTGAAGTCAATAAGCGGGAATTATTTGGACAAAGATTTAATCAATCAACTTGTCACAAAAAGCAAAAGAGCATCGACGAAAACATGTTATATGGCTGAAAGACAAACTGCTACACAGTAAACAGAACTGTGAGCCGTTCTTTATACTGCCAACACATCGCCAAAATTACGAATATTTATTTGTTAAGAGTAGTTTTCATCCGCACAAGAACATGTTTTATGTACATTTAAATTTTCCATTAACAGGTGTTTGACTGATTGCAACCCATATGTGTTTGCTTAAGGTACGGTTTAACCTTACTGGACACATTTTCTGGAAATTTCACCGCCGCAATAATTGATGCTACAAAGGATTGAAAACCGATACACTTGTTAAGAGATAACGCAAACTGGAAATCAAATGATCATGATAAGAGGCAAAATAACTATGCTAAAATGACAAAAAGTATCACCACAAGAACTGAAAAGTCTTCTACTGAACCTGAAGTATTAGGAGAAATTAAACAAGAAACTAATGTCCATATACTGAAACAGTAATTTGATGGAGATCGTAAACTTGAAAGAGCAACATCAACAGATGCAAATAGAACAGAAAACCAAGTATTTTATGACAATCAAAGAACCAAGGAGGATAGAAAAAACACACCGCATCGTTACGGATGATAGAATAGAAGAATATCCTTCTAACATGACACAGAAACTGATGAAGATCACTCAGATATTGCAGAAACCCTGACAATAAATCAAAGAATTACATCCGAAACAACTGAATGCTCACTTTGAATAAAACTACCAAATAAATATTTTGAGACAAACGTACCTTAAATCAATTATTTCTATATACCTGACCACAAATATAATAAGTTGTGTGAAACACAGAAAGGACGTTGTTTTGTAAAAGGATCATGCATGGGAGTATCTTGTAAATGACGGCATAATATATGGAAAAATCCATATTGTGTTTATATGTTTAGATGGCACATAGTGCAAATCGCCAACAAAAGGAGACTAAACAGATCGTCTCCATAATTCCATGGCAAAGATCTTTGTAGATTAACAAACTGCAATAAATAAATGCACGTTTTCCATGACGCCCGATAAATCATAAATTGGTGACTATCAACCTTGATTCACAAGTTTAACATGATGACAGTGAGCCATGCGCGTCCTAACAGAGGATTGCACAGAAAAAGTGAAGGAACTATTGTGCCGTAGAGAAAACCATTTAAATTGAACTAAAAACAATACTAAAAATACTCCTAACGTTGTCAAAATTGCAGGAAATTTATCAAATTTCGGTAACACAAAAACATACTTTCCAGATTGCAACTAAATCTCATTATTCAAACAAATTGGATCAAACCGAATTCGGAAGCCTGTCAGAAATGTGCTGGAAAATGAAAGAAGATATACTCCCTCCATACCTTGTATACTGGTCAGAGACGGGAATCCGGATTTGGCACAACATGACAAAACAAAATGTAGTAAACTGGGATACCACAGGGACAGTCATAAGCCCTAGAGGAGATGGAAACAAATTTTACTTTTATGATCTGCCACTTAAAATCGAACACCAGGTGAATGTACTACAATCTCCTCTCAGATCAGAGAAAAAAGATATTTGGTCATTCAAATTCTTCAGTGCCATACCTAATCACTAGCGATCGAAGCATGGCATTTATTCAGGTCAGGCTGGCCTCTCAGAATTTAACAATGAAGACATAGATGGGTTACAAGGACAAGCGTGGCTAACTGTATCTGGCAATGCTTTACAAGACGATTTTACAGGAACATGTCGTACTATCAACGACAAAATTATTTAACATTCACCTGTGTGACGTCACTAGTCAGAAATAAAGTAGGTGAGAAAATAATATAATTAAAACTATTGGTGTGAAGATAATAGGTCAACCATATACTTGTTTAACATTCAAGATTATTCTAGTGCATACTTCTTTAATTAAATATACTTAATGTGAATGTTCAAGATAGTCATGAGAGTCATTAAACTTGTTTTATGCGAAAAGTACAACAGAGAATTGACGAAAATATGGTTACGGGTTAGGTTACTACCAACGTCAAAATTATTTTACATTTACCTGTGTTACGTCACATGTAGCGATAACAGACCAAATTTTAAAATTTCGTCAATATACACTTTATATATAAATAAAAAAGTTATGTAGGAAAACGTTTTTCGTTAATCGGCCTTTATTCTGTCAATCGATAATGGTGCTCTTCTTGACTTAAATGGTTTTTCATAGAGTTCTAGTATAACATATAGCAATACTATGGTACCTCAACCAAATAAATGATTAGTTCAAACAGCTACATGTATTTCCACATCTCCTTTTCTGTAATCCTTTAACAGTTCGTATGTATAAAAGAGGGACGAAAGATACCAGAGGGACAGTCAAACTCATAGATCGAAAACAAACTGACAACGCCACGGCCAAAAATAAAAAGACAAACAGACAAATAATAGTACAGATGACACAACATAGAAAACTAAAGACTAAGCAACACGAACCCCACCAAAAACTTGGGGTGATCTCTGGTGCTCCGGAAGGGTAAGCAGATCCTGCTCCACATGTGGCACCCGTCGTGTTGCTTATGTTATTTCAAATCCGGTAAATAGTCTAATTCGGTAGGTCACATTCGTGAAAAGGGAAGGGTATTGTACATGTTGTAGTTACGACATAAGGAACATATCCGATATTATCTGTGAAACGGTTATTCCATAACGGTGAACCAACTCGTGATGGCGTCCGTAAAATTTACGAAGGGATGATATTATAAATTGCTTGGTCGCCTGTGAATTTGACGTTGTACCAGTTACGGAAACCTGGAACCTGAAATAACAAGAGCTGACAGTAATAACTTGAATACATAGTATGTAAACGTCAACATTAATGTTATCCCCAAGGGTGACTGGGGAATAGAAATAGGGTCACTACAGGTCTTCTTCCGACCGGCAGTAGAACCCTTGCCAAAGTGGGGCGTCCGTTTGGCTGTGCGGGATGTACAAATACGCAGCCAAGTCCGGTCAGAATGGGGACGCTAAATCCGATGCCTCGTGTAGAGAGTGCGCCACGCTCTCTGCACGTTAAGAACCCTTGCAACAACTCTTTGAGGGGTCCGTAGGTGACCTGTTGCAAGGCAAAATTGCTGTCCCTATCCAATTTACCCTCATTTTCCAGTGGCAGTCTAAATTTCCCCGACCTTCTTCCCGGACGGCCTACATTACAGAACCTACCTATTGTATTTATTGTTAATTGGTTTGTAATGTTAAACGCTAAGTCGATAGTTGCTTTAATCTTTATTGACGCAAAACATAAATAAATATTTATTTATTTAAGAAATAACCTGGGTTTGAAAAAATGTACAAGTTTAGTTACTGATGGCGCCAGTGTGATGGTTGGCAAGAAGTCTGGTGTTGCCACTCGTTTAAAAACGGACAACCCATCTTTGCTTTCCATACACTGTATATGTCACCGACTTGCACTCTCGTGCACAGATTCTAATACCAGCATAAAGTACATGAATGATTTAGAACGAATATTAAGACAGTTCTGGACCTTTTTTGAAAATTCTCTAAAGCGGTGTGCCAGCCTTACAAAAGTTCAGTTAGAATTACATGCTGTACACGGAAACGATTTACCAAGAAACACCAGAAAGAGTCTGACAAAAAGGTTAAAAAAGCATGCAGCACACGGTGGTTATCCTTTGACCAGTCTGTCAAATCTGTGTATGATGAGTTTGTTGCCATAACTCAAACTTTGAGGAATTTAAAAGAGAAAGATCCGACTGCAGATGGTCTGTTGAGAAAAATGCATACTGTTAAATTTCTCGGTGTTATAATAATTTTGCACCATGTGTTACCAAAACTAGCATCATTTAGTAGAGCATTTCAGCAAGGGAACATTAATTTTTCAAGCATAGCATCCTCTATTAACTTTACTACAGATGCATTAGATGACCTGGTTAAGACACAAGAGCCAATACATGAAATAGAAAAGGAAATGAAAGAAGGTGGTCGATATGAGTCAGTAGAATTGACACCAACTCCTCATCAATAAGAGGAATTAAAAAACCTTCTAGAAAAGTATGCAAGAGCTTTGACAGAAAATATTGACAGTAGATTTTCAAATGTCTTGCCAGTGTTGACAGCATTTGATGTTTTCAACCCGATGCTTGTACCTTTACGAGACGCACTGTATTTTAAAAATTACGGGGTAGACAAAATTGAAACATTAGTTGATCACTTTTCGATTGCACACCAAACAGAGGAAGACAGAAAGGACTACAGAGATGAAGTTAATATTAGCTAGCTGGGGGTTGTTTAAGTATGAGCTTCTCAAATACAAACACAACATCCCAAAAGAAATTTCAGAAGGAGCAATGAGTATGACAGGTACAACCCCTACACAATGGGCTCTTCAGCATTTATTAGTCAACAAAGCAAGCTACCATTCATTCAGTCACCTGTTATGCTTTATCGAAATTTTTATGTCAATGCCCGTCTCCAATGCATGACCTGAACGTGGTGCAAGTGCCATAAAAAGAATAAAAACTAGACTGAGATCGTCATTGAAAGAAGATATGTTACAAACTTTACTTCATGTAAATATCAATGGAAAGGTGTGGGATGTATAAATTTGCAGCCACGTCCGGTCAGAATGGGGACGTTAAATCCGATGCCTCGTGTAAAGAGAGTGCCACGCTCTTTGCACGTTAAGAACCCTTGTAACAACTATTTGAGGGGTCCGTAGGTGACCTGTTGCAAGGCTAAATTTATGTCCCTATCCAATGTACCCTCATTTCCCGTGGCAGTCTAAATTTCTCCGACCTCAATCCCAGACGCCTCTACTACAGAACCTACCTATTGTATTTATTGTTAATTTGTTCTTGTCCTGAATATTCATGAAATATTTGCCACTGGACGTTAAGCAACCAACAAACAATCCTTCTCTTTACTAAAGCCCATGTCAGGATCCACAATAGATCTTTCTTTTAGTGTTTTCTTTGGAATTCCCTTTGAAAGGGGTTTCCCACTTTTAAACTGTCTCATTAAAAAGCCTGAACCATCATATTTACATTTCTTGGTTTTCCTTCTCGTATATAACAAACAAAACAACAACTGGTTTATATATCTGGTCATTAACTAGTTTGTCCTTTGACTTTGAAATGTTTTGATATCCCTACCTTTCTGCATACTAAGTAATTGCACCCTACGGTTAATACCATCATAAAATTGAGAATGGAAATGGGGAATGTGTCAAAGAGACAACAACCCGACCATAGAACAGACAACAGCCTTTACTTTTAAGTGTTTTTTTGGCTCCTAGTTTAGGCCTTGCCCATTTTACTTCATCACTACATTGGTTATGTTCTTTTACTTCTTTAACTTCATCACTACTTCTAACTTCTACTTCACTACCGCTACTTATATCTACACTATCATGACTATCTACACTATTTACACAGTTCGCCTTTTATGTTTTAGTTACTGATGAGGTTTGAGAGAGATGTTTTATGAAACCAGGGCCTGATCTCTGTATTTAGATAAAACAATATATCACATTTTCCTTTAGAACCATCCTATACTTTATTTACACCTTTATTCAGTATTTAGAGTAATCAATATATCATATTTTCCTTTATTCCTATTACCTGCTGTCTCCTAAAACTTTGTTTAAATCATCATCGTCAATGTCTGTGAAAGAATACGATTCCAATCCATACTGTGTCATCCTGCGATAAATAGTTCTTTCCGAAAAGGCCAACAATTTGCTTATGTTCTTAATAGAAAATCCACATTCTATCAGATTTTTTCAGAACTGACTGGAATATCTCGTATTTTTTTCTTGAACCTTCAAGTTGCATAGGTACAGGATTCCCGAACTTTATGCATTTCACACGTAATTAGACGAACTGACAAGTCTTAGACACTGTAGGTCATATTTAGAAAGTTTGCACGCAATGCTTGGTGTGATGTTTTCTTCGTCGAATCGTTTGCAAAGACTCTCTAAGCCTAGTTTGTTAAGGATTTCCTCCATTGCTTTTTTTAAATTACAAATGGCGACTCCCATATTATTTATATTAACATTGAAAGTAGTTTATATCATTTAGATCACATTTGACATCACGTATATAATATAAAGTTCACAGCACGTAATGGCAGTACTACAATGTAGCATCACGTACTGCAATATTCGCATCATATATTAAAGTATTCGCATCATGTACCATGTTTTTATTTTCACATTATGTAATGAAATTTTCACATTAGGTAATGAAACAACCACATCACGTAAGGAAGTAACCACATCTCATAATGAAATAACCACATCATATAATAAAGTAATCACATCATGTTATGAAGTTTTCAAATCACGTAATGAAGTTTTCACATCTCGTAAAGAAGTAGCCACATCAGGTATTGAAGAATTCACATGATGTAATGAAGTATTCATATCATGTAATAGTGTTTTGACATGATGTAAGCAACATTTTCATAGGTCATAATAGTTTCTTTTGATAAGGCAGTGATGGCGTTCCATTTTCATATATGAACTACTGTATGTGATGAACTGTAGAGACATGAGCTGATTTTGAGAGGACACCATAGCAATATTTTGATTTATCTCACATTTGAATATTGGAATGTATTTTAAACAAAATATATGTAGGTCATCCTAGGCCTGTTTGCCTTATCTTCACTTCAACAAGGATACATTTAACAACACCATCTCAAGTCAATGCATTGAATATTTGCTCCAAAACTCTATTAATTTTTATTTAGTAAATCTAGTTTGGCACATTAAAAAGATCCAAGTACTTTAAAAGATTTTATGTCTTTTTAATTGATCAAAGTATCCAAAAACTATTACATTTAATTCCGTTTTGAAGGACATATGACGTTTGTTGTAAAAGATAATCCAAAAACAAGCTGAACAATACCAAAATAAGACCATAAAAAATGTGACATGTCAGTGAACATGTTGGGAAATTATGCCTTTTCAAGGAGATGGCGCTGCAAAATTTAATAAAGAGTTGCGACGTGAGCGCATGATGCGCCCATCCCCTTTTTTAGCTCGTCCTTTATGCTTGAAATGAATTTATATGATCAACTAGAAATACTGCGAGCACTGCTCAAACAGACCCCCCCCCCCCCCCTTTTTCCAAGAAAAAAAGGCATGTACACACAGTCGTACCCAAAGACACAATACATAATTTATTTGGCACTTGGAGTTTTCTACGGTTTTTCATCAAATACAGTTCTGTAACACTGCAATGTCATCAGATCTAAAAAACAAATCGAAAGGGAACTTATGTTTAAACAATTACACCAAAGTGTCATAGAAATTTCTTAAATATATATATTTCTTTTAGTCAGAATACTAGAAAATCACCCATTTTTATCAATACAATCCTATTTATATAACTCGGAAACATAAAAATAAAAAAAGAGATTACGGCAAATAATGTCTCTATTTGTCATTTAACATATGATTTGATCTTCCGCTATTCTTGGATGTCTCTTTTCTTTACGTCAATTCTTCATCTGTTAAAAGAATTTGTCGAATTTATATCAATTGGCTGAGTATATCCATTCCTTTGAACTGAGTTTGGCCGTCAGTTGATCTTTATAAACACGGATAGTTTGCAGAGAACCACCTTTATACTCTCTGTCTATGAAGTGTTCAATAGCCATAGGTACAGTATAGAGGACAATATAGGCTGCTTGTAAAAGATTATCTTCTTCTGTTGGTATTCTGTGAATAAACTTTTAATGTAGAGAGGGAGTGCGCTGAGAAACGTGTTGAAGTGTTATATAATGATTCTAAGAAAATCTCCAATATTAATTATATAAATTTAGATTATGGATTGATTTGTTTTTGATTGTTTCATTTTTTGTGGTTGGGAAAATAAAGTGTTGACACAGAGATAAATCTGACTTGTTTGAATTTTGAAAGTATAAATTAAGTAAAAAGGAGGAGACGGTTACCCATGTATTTTTAAACCAACACCAGAATTTTTTTTTCATGGCTAATTGTAACTAAATGCTGAAATTTTAAATTGCCATATAGAATTAAATTTTTTTCAAAGCAGCCATTTTTTTTTATATCTTTTAGAAAGATATATCATCACTGTTGGGCTTAGATGAAGAATTACAATTCTTTTTCAAGTCACTCTATCTCCAACGGTTGACTTTGGCACGTTGTAGTGCTCTGCTGCCTTCATCGTGAACATTTGACAAGACTTAATGCTCTCGACAGCATTCTCCACAGATTTAAGATCATAATTTGATTTCTTTTTTGCTCTAAACATATGAAAAAAAATATCAGAAGTACTTACCTAATAATTTGCTCAATGTTTTAGGAACCGACTATTTACACGCCCTATTACCGAGCTAGAAACAATACGGCAACCTCCAATAAGTGAAATAATTGAAAAGTGCAGTGCAATATTTTCCAAGAACAATATTGACAACAAGTGTGATTGACTAATTGTTATAGGCAACCCATATTATTACTGTGCACAATCGAACTGTAAAGAATTTATATATGATGTTGATGATCATACCATGTTCAGTGACAAATGTATTAACACAAGTTGCGGAGAATGAAATTTCCAAATAAAAAAATATATATATATTTCATATTAAAACCGTCTTCAATTTCAATTGCCTTTATATCAATATACGTTTGTTAGTGAAGGGTAAATATATGTACCTATACATCCTTATCCTTATTTTTTATTTTTGATGTAAGTGTTGTTGAAGCAGGTATGTTAAAAAAATCACTTTAGGTAGAGCACAATTATAAATTTTAATTTTGATTTTAAAAAATAATAAAAATAGTAATAAATTTATATAATTACCCAACACCAAATTCTCCAATAGAAAATAGCATTCAGGAACATTCATTTGGCATCTTCAGGATTTAAAGGGACATTTTCTTTAATTTCCTTGAATGTGTCAACTGAAGAAAGCCAGCAATCTCTTATATCAAGGATTTATATGTCATCAAAGAAGTTTTCTATGCTACATCTGGTGCCGAAAATACAAATGAGTTCTTGTTAAGATTCCATGCTAGCATTTAACTATGTTAAAGAGGTGAAGCGTCGTCACCAATCCTTAAGATATTATCCATGATCCTCATTCACTATATAGAATAATTGCCCTGAAAATTATCTATAACATGTATTACTTCCACAAAATATTTATTATACATATTACATGAGGGTCTGGCACTCGTCCATTCTTTATATAATATGTAGACCATTTTTTTCATTCGTTGCTTATTTTGTCCATTATTCTTTATTCTATAAACCCTACCAAGACGCTCACACACGAACGCAAAACACTTGTTTTTTATGAATGCAAAATGTTAAAAAAATATGAAGGGAATACATACTTCTGAAATTCTTCAAAAGTCTGTTTTGTTTTGTTGCAGGTTCAAATAGGTTTAACGAGCAGTCAGCGAAACTCAATTTTGCAACTTCAACCTCTGGTGTTAAACTGGCAAAATTTTGGATTTGTGTTTACGAAGTGATTTATTGTTATTTGTTCTCATTTGTATTTCTTATCTCAATTTTAGGTTTAGTGAATAAATAATGCCTTAGCATTATCCCTTATATTTTTGTCAACAAATCACCTACTGTTATTTCATCTTCTAAAGGCTCCGACTAAAAATCAGGAATATCAAATTCGGGTTCATCATCTTGACCTTTTCACAGACTTGGGTTCTGAAAGAAAGGGAGTGGGCATTGGCGGGTTTCTACTGCTTTTGTTTTCGAAATAATACGCTGTTGACAATCTATGACCAATAAAGATAATTGCTGACAAATATCTTATCCAAAACAACAAAGTTAATGTTACTGTAACCTTAGACATGGTTCTTTACAGCCATTCACTGAACGTAATGTTTAAGCATATTCTAGTCATCTTTCCCGATTGTTGAAGGCCCTGTGGTGACGTATAGCTGTGCCATGTGGTCTATTGGGGAGAGTTGTTTCATTGGCAATCATACCACATCGCCTTATCTACATATCATTTCTAATTTGTTTAGGTGTTGGAGTTGCAGTCATATGTTCTCAGATTTTGAAATACTGCATGGACTTGAAAAATGTTCTTTACATTCATATGGAAATATATGTTGTAGGAACCCATTATTAATCTGAATGTCCTGATATTGAACGAGATTACGTTCACTAAAATACTATTTGCTTGACTGTAAAAGGGCAAAATTATGTCTACGTATACCAACCCCCCCCCCCCCCCCCCCGTAAATTGATAACAGCCTGGCTGTAGCAGCAACAAGTCATCATGTTTAACGTTACAAGGTTGACTTAACCAATGTAAGATATCCATGTGGAGTTGCATTTTCTTTTGCTAATAAACGCTCTTCTGCGTATGGTTTAACTAATTCTAAATAGTGGAATATTACAAATTCTCACTTACTTTTATCTCCAACTGAATTTTTCCTTGTTACAACTCTTTTTTTTTAACATTGATGATGATAATCGTTCTACAATGTAAATAATAATATAATAATATTAGTAATTTACAGAATAAATTTTCCAAGAAATCAAAGGCCCTGCTGGCCAAATAACCCTTGAAGCCACTTTTAGGAGTGTAAATTTTTCAAAGTCCAAAGCCTGTAATTTCGTCAAAATTCAGTGGTACAGGTCACCAAATAAAATTTGACCTGTAACTTAATTATTGTAAACTCATTTACTAAAAATTAGCTCAATAAGTGAAGTAGGTTATAACAAGAATGTGTCCATAGTACACATATGCCCCAATTGCACTATCATTTTCTATGTTCAGTGGATAGTGAAATTGGAGTCATTACTCTAATTTGGCATTAAAATCAGAGAGATCATATCATAGGGAACATGTGTACTAAGTTTCAAGTTGATTGGACTTCAACTTCGTCAAAAACTACCTTGACCAAAAACTTTAACGAACGAACGAACGGACGGACGAAAGGATGGACTGACCAGAAAAAAGAATGCCCATAAATGGGGCATAAAAAGAGTGTTTAAAATTTTCAAGAGTCAACCGCCCATATTTTCTATAATAAAACTGTTATCAGAGAGATATATCTTGCCTAATTTTGATTTTGATTATGCATAAGATTGAAATTAAAATAGCAATACTTTAACATGTTACATAAGTTATGCAAATATTCAAAGTCAAATGAACCATGACTGAGGTACATGGCTAACCAATCTCCATGTAAATGAGATGTGCCAATGCATATACAACTGCATTACAAAGAGCTTTGACTTATTATAAGTCATTCCCTAAACAAATATTAACTTGTAAACTAGGTAAAAGTTTCAAAGTCGATGAACAATGAAGAGAGGGTGGGGCTATATAATCTCCATGAAAACGATTATTGCAAATGCCAATAAATTCGCATACCAAATATCGTTGACTTAACATAATAGCAGTTCATCTTAAACTGATCTAATAACAAACTAATACATGTAAATTAAGCAAGTTTCAAAATCGATAGGCCATGACTGAGGGGGCGGGGCCAAATATTCTCCATGGAAATGAGACGTGCTAATGCTTATACAACTGGATACCAATTAACATTGGCCTACTACTAATGGTTCCCCTTGAACTGACCTAGTCATAGACTAATACGTTAATAAATCAAAATTTTAAAAGTCAATAGACCATGACTGAGGGGGCAGAGCCAAATAATCTCCATGGAAATATGAAAAGGCCAATGAGATATGAATGACATAAGTCTATTATTTCGACTTCACTCACTCAGAAATTATTTTTTAATATGGAATTTGCATAATTTCTTGTGATTGAAATTTTAATAAATTCCATTTATATTCTGTATTTTAATGTTCTGTGCGCATTGCTGCACAAAAATTCTATTACAGAGAAAATAGCACATTTTCAATAGAATGTACTGTGTGGCGCACAACACTATCTACACAAAATAACATTGTATGGAAAGTGTACTGCTCCGATCAAAACTTTATAATACAGAATGAACAGAATTTATTAAAAATTTCAAGCAAAGAAATAATACTTTTTTTCTGGTTATTCAATGTATACAATATAACTGTTGCTATGGTAGCCATCTTTGAAGACTGTCAGAAATGAAAATAAAATGCTTCGCTGAGCGCAGTCTGATACGACCGCAGTGGTCGAACCCTGAACAGTTGGGGCAAATTTGGACACACTATTCAAGCTGGATACTATCTGAATTTGGATTGTGATCAAATTTTTGCCATAATATAGGTTTCTGACACAAAATAAATATGGTCAAAGATTTTACAAATCTAATGCGGAATACTGTGCAGTTGAAGATTTCTTCATGAAACTTTTCAAAAATTTGAAATTTGAAAAATGTTGAAAAAAAAAATATGAACCATTTAAAAAAATATTGGAACCCCCATTTCAAACTTTTTGAATCCCCCTTGGAGCATTAACCATCAAACTCAATCCAAGTCTTTCCTTTGTAGTATGGAACTTTGTAGTATAATTTTAGAGAGATCCATACACTTAAACTTAAGTTATTGTCTGGAAACTTTAAAAAGGCTTGTTTTGGCTCTTTTTTTTGCACTTAATTCCTGCATGTTAGAAAATTATAACAAAACCATTGTAGGGGAGGTAACTATAATGCAAAAATGGTTGTTGCAAGGGTTCTTAACCCCTCCCCCCGAGCCAATCCTAACCATCCCGTTGTGGTATGGAAACTTGTGGTATAATTTCAGAGAGATCCATACACTTAAACACAAGTTAATGTCTGGAAACTACAAACATGTTTATTTGGGCCCCCTAATTCCTAACCAGTTGAGACCATAACCCCCAAAATCATTCCCAACCTTTCTTTAGTGGTTATGAACATTGTGTTAAAATTTTATTGATTTCTATTTACTTATACAAAGGTTATTATCCGGAAACCATCTGTCTTCGGATGACGCTGACGACGACGACAACGTGATAGCAATATACGACCATTTTTTTTTAAATTTTTTGCGGTCGTATTAAAACATATATATTTATACACATATATAATTGTGCATTTCTGATCATTTAACTCTTAATAAATATCTTCAGATTACTCGGGACTGCAATTTAGATATGTTATGACCCAGTATTTTTCAAGGAGAACCAAATATCTGTCCGAAGTATACTGTTCATTGTATTTTTTTTTTTTTTTTATTAATGTTGGTCAGCGATGTTATTCGAAATAGATTTTCACTTAAACATATACGATTTTCAATCTTATTTTAAAAGGCATGGCACAGCAATTTTTAGTACAAAATAACTATTTTGCGAATTTTAATCCTTCTAAGTATATAATTCGGACTATGCTATACATAATAAAATTCAAATAAGTTTCGACAATTTTCCAATTTTACCCCGTGAGTGATCCATATATAGGAGAAAGAAGCCCCACAGAAACAATCAAGATCCATCGTCAAAAGTAACTTTCCAGATAACGAAAAATATTCAGATATGAAATTTTCAACCTCTTACATTGATCCTAACATGGGATATGGAAAAAAAATTGTTAGCAAAAATAACAGAAATCCCCAGATTATAGACAAGCTTTTATGTGAGAAGAATTAGAACACCAATAACAACAACGAGAAGAATTCACAGTAAAACAAAACTAGTAGTTCTCCATTAATATAATTATATTACAATTATATATTGACATAATAACGAGTGTCGTTTTTTTTGTGCTTCTGTTATGGTTACAAAAATTTTGTGCGGACCTTCAATAAAATCAAAGAAGTGCTCAGTAACAAATAGCATTCCTCTTTTATGTGTTGTTGCTATCATCTGGACCTTAACACAAATTGTAATCAGAATTAACCAATCGTGCGTAAAATATAGGTCGAGGCGACCAACTTTTTTCAAGGTCCATTGTTATGAAAGAAGTGCGATCTAAAAGATATCATTCTTCTATGACTTAATGTATCTTGACCAGAATTAATTAGGTCAAGATTACTCTTTTTTCATGGACAATCGTTACTATCCAATAATAGTAAATCATTCTTTTTTTAATCACAGTTTGTTTCAATCTTTACCTAAATGCAAAACTTAGATGCATGATTTTTGTATTAGTTGTTAGTGGCTTTGAACTAGCTGTCAGTAACTGCGAGTACTCTCAGATCAGTACTTAGTGTCTTTTTGTTGTTGGGATATACAAGTACCCGGCCACGTCCACTCTGTTTTTTTGTTAGATGTATTTATATTTGTATCCATCTGATGAGTTTAGTCTTTTTCAACTGATTTTCATAGTTCGTTCTTATGTTGTTCTGTTACACCACTGTCCCAGGTTAGAGGGAGGGTTGGGATCCTGCTAACATGTTATAACCCGCCACATTCTGTATGTATGTGTCTGTCCCAAGTCAGGAGCCTGTATTTCAGTGGTTGTCGTTTGTTGATGTGTTACATGTTTGTGTTTCGTTCGTTTGTTTGTACATAAATAAGCCGTTAGTTTTCTCGTTTGGAATGTTTTACGTTTATCATTTCAGGGCCTTCTATAGCTGACTATGCGGTATGGGCTTTGCTCATTGTTGAAGGCCGTAGTGTTACCTATAGTTGTTAATTTCTGTGTCATTTGGTCTCTTGTGGAAAGTTGTTTCATTGGCAAGCATACCACTTTTTTTCATATATTAACCTTGCAGACTGACGAACAAACGTAGTAAACGTTTTATTCACCCCCACAAACTCAGTTTTCATAAGAGACGAAAATGTTAAACTGGGTCTTGAAAGGGTAAATTTTGTTTATGAAAGTTTATATCTCTATATAAGGCTGCTGCTTATATTTAGAAGACAAACTGCTTGGCGTGCTAAAAAGCTTGTAAAAAAATTGAAATAATTGATGTAAAGTTAGGCCAAGTAAATTTAATTAGTAGATTTTCATCCAAATTTTTGAAAAAAATGGGGTGGGTGGGAGGATTTTATTTTTTATTATTTATTAGATATGAAACGCTCTTGTGACGTGTTCTTCATATATGCAAGTGTAATAATAAGGTTCTATCATGTATATACATGTATAACGAATCAAACATACAAAGAAATGCAAAAACCAAAATTTGAAACAGGATGTTATTAATGAAACGAAATTATCGATAGTTACCGGTAACGAAAATGAACAAAATCCGGAAATCGTATTTTTTTCAAAATAAAAAAAATTGGGGCGGAACGATTTCAGAGGGGCGGGCGGGGATGAAAATCTATCAATTAATTTTAATTGGCCTTATGTTAAACACCTACAATGAAATGCTTTAAACTGCATTTTCCATATATATCTGTTAGATACTTAGTCATGTAAAAATGCCAAATTCTGAAAATCAATGCCAAATAATGACTCTATCAAGACATATATAAGCTAGCGTAATATGGCACTTAGGTCTTATAGAAAGCTGACTATTTTATTTAAAATGTAGTTGAGCTTTTTAAAACTGAGTACTGACTATAAAAAATTGAAAACACGTTTAATAATTTCAATGCGTCCGCACTGTAAAGTGGCACCTTGCTAAAGTTCTTCAGTAAGAAATGAACTCGAGGCATATATCATACAAATTTTCCTTCGATATTTCATTAACTAAAATTTTCATTATTTAACTTACATTATGCCATGCGTATTTCTTACGACGAATAGCACTAGTTCATTCGTTCACCTCTTAGTTTCATCTTTTCCTCAGAATTAACTTCCAATAAACTAATAAAATTATGTCTGTCCAATTGCAGACAATAGCAGGCGTTATTTTTTTCTGATATAGTTTTCAGTCGAATTGCCTTGATAACATGACTTCAACAACTGTTTCAATTTGTTTGCGGGGCACTATCAATTATGACTGTTATCGGTAATTTCCGATAAAAAATTCCGAAGTTTACCGAATGAACCACCACCATCACATACATCAATCATCATCATCACCATCACTGAGTGGAGTTGAAAGGGAAGGGTTTTAGATGTCTCTCACAAGCCACTGATGTTGAAGTTTTGGAATTGTTCCCATAGGATCTATGCTTTCATGTTTAGATCATGACTGTTAAAGCTAGGGATCTTTGACACCGTCAGTGTGCCTAGATGTAGAAATACGTAATGAAAAAGATGAGTCATTCTACCGTGGCCAAGTATCCGTCATTATGAAAGATAGTGTCTTCCAGCCTAGCAACCCATTTAGACATGGTATGGAACTCCTGAAAATGTTAAACCAAAAAGATAACAGAAAGCCGGTTCTAATGCTTTTTACTGATGGAGGCCCTGACCACCGATTAACATATCATTCAGTTAAACTTTCCTTAATTGTTTTATTCAAAAGGCTTAACCTGGAGTTGTTAGTAGCAGGGAGAACAGCTCCAGGCCATTCTTGGGTACACCCAGCAGAAAGAATCGTGAGTCTATTAAAGCTTGCCTTTCAAAATGCTGCACTGTCACGTAGAGAGTGTGCCAGTGACCTTGAACAGGTACTGAGTGGCTGTTCAGCAATGTCAGATATTAGAAAGAAGGCTGAAACTGTTAATGATTTGAAAGATGGCTGGATAGCATCATTACAGCCCATGGTTACCATGTTTGAGGATCGTATCAAGCGAGCGGAGGTGAAAGGGAAGGGTTTTAGATGTCTTTCACAAGCCACTCATGTTGAAGTTCTGGAATTTGAACAGGAAGTACACCAAATTGATCCTACTATAGTACCCCCAAGGGTGACTGGGGAATAGAAGTATGGTCACCATTGGTCTTCCTCCGACCGGCAGTAAAACCCGTGCTAAAGTGGGGCGTCCGTTTGGCTGTGCGGGATGTACAAATTTGCAGCCACGTCCGGTCAGAATGGGGACGTTAAATCCGATGCCTCGTGTAAAGAGAGTGCCACGCTCTTTGCACGTTAAGAACCCTTACAACAACTCTTTGAGGGGTCCGTAGGTGACTTGTTGCAAGGCTAAATTTCTGTCCCTATCCAATATACACTCATTTCCGGTGGCAGTCTAAATTTCTCCGACCTTAATCCCTTAATCTATTACAGAACCTACCTATTGTATTTATTGTGAACTTGTTCTCGTCCTGAATATGCATGAAATATTTGCCACTGGACGTTAAGCAACCAACAATCAATCAATCCTACTATAGTTATTGGTCAGTCCCAACAACAGAACCTGCAGAAAGCCAACAGATACAATCAATTTCTTGGTAATTCAATTTTAATATATATATATACATTCTTGATATTTCAGAAGTACGTTCTTGTCATGGACAATTTTATATTTGACATTTTAATAGTATGTTCAGTGCTTAAGCATGATTTATATTTCTCATTTGAATTTTCATATTTTTCATGTTGGGTCCTTTTATAGTCAACTATAACGTATGCGTTTTTCTCATTGTTGAAGGCTGTATGGTTGCCTATACTAAGGCTATAATTGCTTACATCCACTTCATTTGATGCCAGGATAGTTGTCTCATTTGCAATCATACCATATCTCCTTCTTTTTATATAATACATTGTTGTATGTGCAAGTTGAAGTTCTGCCAAAAGATAAGGGAATATTGCTGTTGTCACAAATGCTGTCAAATTTTGGAGGGGCACACCCCCAAGGGTGACTGGGGAATAGAAGTATGGTCACCATTGGTCTTCCTCCGACCGGCAGTAAAACCCTTGCTAAAGTGGGGCGTCCGTTTGGCTGTGCGGGATGTACAAATTTGCAGCCACGTCCGGTCAGAATGGGGACGTTAAATCCGATGCCTCGTGTAAAGAGAGTGCCACGCTCTTTGCACGTTAAGAACCCTTGCAACAACTCTTTGAGGGGTCCGTAGGTGAACTGTTGCAAGGCTAAATATTTGTCCCTATCCAATATACCCTCATTTCCCGTGGCAGTCTAAATTTCTCCGACCTTAATCCCGGAAGCCCCTATTACAGAACCTACCTATTGTATTTATTGTTAATTTGTTCTCGTCCTGAATATGCATGAAATATTTGCCACTGGACGTTTAGCAACCAACAATCAATCAATCAATCAATAGGAGGGGCACTCTGTCAGACAGACGGTGTCATATTTTTTTGGAGATACATTTACAAGCAAAGATAAAACACACAGCCTGGGAGTGAAATAAAAAAGATACCAAGAAATCCATACACAAATTAAAAGGACTCTTTCTACCATTATACAAAGGCTTTAGTTATAAAATTGTCTGACATTTATATTTACATGCATATGTATTTATAGTTTTATAATGTTTCAGAATATATGGATCATAAAGCATCTCCAAACATTTTTTTATGAAAAACTCTGTAGCTTGACAAACAATTGTATTTTACAGAAAAACACTGTGTTGAGCATCAGTATATTTTCCAAGTGAGAAGATGTGATGACGACACTTGTGTTCAAACTGGCACTGGACAGAGGCCATGGGTTCCTGATCCTATGTATAAAGATCAAAGATGTACACATTACAAGCAGTTTGAAGATGTCCTAGGTACACCTACCACTGAGAAAGATTGCCCATCATCACAAAAACAGACAGTAGCAGCAGTAGCTGAGGAACAACAGGTATAAAATTAAGCATCATAATAAAACCTTTAAATATATATATAAAGTGTACTTTCATTTTCGTTTTAAGTACCTACGTTGTGCTATATTATGACGATCAGGACTAAATATTAATGTCGCTGATGGACGTTACCCCTGACGACGTCTCCAGCAACCATATCCTTGAAGATCTGTTAAACAGTGAAACCGGTAGGATACTATGGAGAACATTTTTTAACAATTTGTTGTTGTAATAGACAAAATGTGAATATTCATAATGAATATAAATATTTGGTGCATTTTCAACCTTAATTTTTTTCCTATATATATATACATATTTGTGATTGCAAAATTTAAAGATGCCAGGTTTCCATGCTAATGAGGCAATTTAATACACATTGACAAATTGTATTGTAATTTTGACTTGCTTATAATCTGTATGAATGTCCATGCATATATATAATATTTTCTTTTTGCAGGGCTGCAAAAATTCTGCCCTTTTAGGCGAGAATGTCCGAATGTCAGTTAAATGCATAGATTGTGAATAACCCAGGTGTATCTATTCGAAAACCAAGTTGACTCCTAGAGAATCCAGAAGTCTAAAATTGTTGATACAGTGTCATGATTATAGTTGTGGTGCAGTTATAACTTCTGATGGTATGTTTCAGGTTTATATTAATTCAGACATACCAAGCTTAGTACATACTTTCAATTTATGTTTTGCTTGAAGCAGGTCTGTCAGACTAATACATTCTTTAATAATAAAACTTTATGCAGAAATCTTTAATATCTGTCAGAATCATTCTCTTGTGCAACTATATTAACAAATATGTCTTGGAATCTAACATTGAACTTTGTTGATACAATTTTCAGATTGATAATGCCTAAAGCTTTCTTGCCAGAAAAATACTCAAGCATAATTATATTCAAAGTATATATTGAATTCTGTCTTTATTTTATACAGGTCACATTCTACAAGGAAAAGTCTTTGTTAAGTTGCAGATCAACTGTCAGTCACCAATTAAATTTGCCTATTATGCATCTGGCATAGACAAACCAGATATTTGCTGCTATTGCTGTTGTGCAGGGATTCAACAAGACCAGGAACTGAAAAAGCAATTTAGAGTTGTATTACCTGTGTGCCAAAAATGTATTACAGCCAATAAACCAATGCCAAAAAGGAATCCAATTAAAAAATAATAATGTCAGACTGACTGAACATTTGTTTAAAGTTTCTTCTCAGGAAAATATTTGAAAAGTGACTTTACCATGTTTACCTGACATTTAGCTTTGTTTAAGTTGTTACCTTTAGTTCTTAAATGTGTTTTAAGAAAAATATGCATCTTTATTAAAGCATTCTAGTCATTAAACGTCAGTTTTACAAGTCAAATTTTAAATGTCAAAGTGACAGTTAATGCAGTTCATAGTTGAATAAGTATTTTGAATCTGTAAACAAGTCTTACAGGACATTCAATTTTCCCATATTGTGTAAATTTGAATTTATGTCCAAGTTTATTTCAGTATTATGTTTCTAGTCAAAACTTAAAATGTTATTATTCTGACAGAAGTTCTGTCAACAGTGTTTTGTTCAAGTGTTTTGTATTTGAATTTTGTATTCAAATATTAAACTCATTTAAAATGTTTGTCTGTATTTACAATGTAAACATTCAGAAAAAAGTGTGGACATTGAGGTGGAATGCTGTTATAAATATATTAAAAAGATCTTTATAGTACATATAAGACCCTGGTATATATGTGTCTGACAATTTATACAAAACTCTACACTAGTCTTTCATTTTAAAGAAGGTAAAATAATTTTGACCCCTATTTTTCTCTTAAAGTAGAAAAAAAAGAATTTCCCTACCTACCTACCAACACCTGAGACTGGTGGGTAGGGGTTGGGCAAACAGAAATATTTTTAAGTCCTGAATACTCATGATTGTGTACGAGTCTTGTTTACGTCACTTGAACATCATAAACTCGTGTCAAAACCTCGTCAACAGCTGACTCGCACTTGTTTGTTTTGATGGCTTTTCAAGCTTTGAAATGACGTTGAGTGTAGGAAAAAATGTAATGACAACCAATGGAAACGACTACAATGACGTAACAATGAGATTACGATAGAATCGTTGAAAATATATGGAGAACTGCCTTAACATTACTGGAAACAATTCACATACTACGGGTACTTTGCGCATACACCGTAGAAGCATCACATTGATATTGAGAGAATATTGTGAAACAATTTGCTGTTATTTTGTCGCCAAAAATCATCTTTTTTTTCAAATAAAATTATCAGAATAGTAACGGTGACGAAAATCACATTTTTGGGGTCTAATTACGGTGCAAATTATTTCTATTGAATAATATAAATGTATGTATATTTCAATGTTTGATACAATATTTTTATGCTCTTTGTATACAAGTAAGGAACTTTTGACTTGGCCTTTCAATCCTACAAATTTGTCTTATATTATTTTATATTCAACTTTGACACTTATTTAAACACATGTTCATTTAACATGAGTAACATATTTAGATTTAAGTTAGATAGTGATATTACCAGGATATGACTAAAATATTGACGCATACCTCTTAACTTGATTCTTGTCGGTTTCAAATCACACTTTCATGAAGGAGTTTATACATCAAAATTTCAGGACATTTATTAATGATACTAGTTCCGACAGCAAAGTAAATAAATTGATATGTGACTGGTATCTGTTTAGAAATACTAATGAGTTCTCCGCACTAAAACTGACGACAAGAATGTAATTTGATTGATATGTGACTGGTATCTGTTTAATAAACTAATGAATTATCTACATACTAATATTCATTGCAATATATGGAGTTAGTTTGAAAAAAAAACTAACTCTTGAAATTTCTCCTCTTACAGAGATTCTTGACTGTCCCTCTGGTATCTTTTGTCCCTCTTTTGTCCCTACCGCAGGTGGACTTAGGAAATTGTCAATAACATTCTGGAAGTTGCTGATAGAAAATTGTGCTGAATAAAAGCACTAAGTAAAAAGAATGGTTTCCTTAAGATGTAATGTAAATACAAAAATTGTACACAATATTTTATCTTTATTTTAACATGTATGTGCGGGAAAACATGGAATTTATCTTTTGTTGTGTTTTTATTTTAAATTGATGGTCAAAAGATATGTATTTAATTTGATTATAGTTCCTTTCTTTTTTATTTGAAATGTAACAACATCAGTTACACCTTGGTTTGAAAGTTCATCACAAATTTCTTCCACGGTAAGGTCACCCAGATATTGACTACTGTCTCGAATGATTATTTTACAACTGTTCAAACTATTCTGAGGATAGGCAGAAACATTAAAGTTTGTAATTGTTTTCATTGTCAGCAAATTTGTTGATTGGCTTTTGTTTGAACATTCAACCAACAAATTCCTTGATCTCTTTGAAACTTTTTTAACAGTGCCAGCAATGCTTTGGATTTGTTTGTGAATCACAAAAGGAGATATCTTTGAAATAGGTTTTTCGATTGTACCTGTAATTACTGTAAATCGGGGCCAACTGCCATCTTCCTGACATGGCACTGAATCATCATATTTTCTTTTTTTTATATAAAGCTGATTTAGAGGGTTGGTTTTGCTGTGCCAAAGGAAATAAGAAAGGTTCACCATTATTTTCTTCCATCCACCTCGGAGTGCCTACAAGGGCGATGATGTGTTTTCGTGGCGATCCTGGGTCAAATGCTAATGCCGAAAACGAGATCCAAGTATAATGTAGCTTGTCCCCAAAATTAGCGATCAAGATCCACCGCGGAAAGCACCGGATGTTCCACTATATTCACCCATGAGCCATCGCCTTCTTCATTTATCTTAAATATAAATAGCTTAGAATAAATAGCTGTGTATATAATATGAAAGTTTATTATTGAGGATTAACTGAAGGGCTCGACATGACCAGCCGATTGATCGGACCGGGGTCATCCGACCTCCCGTTTAGATGATATCGGAGCCAAAACAGCTTATTGAACTATAGTCTCGTTCGTCCGGGTATTTTCTGACCGTAAGGAGTCTGGCTACAGCCCTCATCCGCAAGGATCTCTTCAACCACCGACACGGGTAGCAACCCACGGCCGACGGGTTGGGATGCCTATTTTATTTAAAACATCGGCCGATTCGTACGATGTTCGGATCACTTTAGTCTGGCCTCTACCTTTCGACCTGTCCAGCATGGGTGACCCTATCAGGAGACAATACTCCAGCTGGAGTTGGGGTCAATGAGACACGCAAGCCCCCCGACCACGGCAAGGATAGCGGTCGGAGGGGTATGTGTTTCGGATGAATAAGCAATTTGTGCATCAATATTGGCACCTGTCAAGTCACTCATTGCACATGAAGAAACTGTAATCACTAACATTTGGTAATGCAAGAATAAATGAAAAGATGAAAAAAAGTGCACTCGAAAATGTTTTATAAATCTTTTACTATATTTTTAAGGACAAAGTATTGGATTGATTAAAAAAAATCATGTTTTGTACCTATAATGGTCGCATTCCAATATATAATGATATATTTGAAACTAAACTTTTGGTGTGTCAAATAGTACAGTAAAATAAAAGATTATTTCCCCTTGAATCAGTTCATTTTGTTGATTTTTCATCAAAATTAATCGTGAAAGATCTGGTAACGCATTAGTGTGACCAGACGGTAGCAGGTCGTTTGCGTTTTTTTAACTGTAACACTAAAAGACATGTGCGCTTCAAACTTTGATTCACCTGCCAATTGCCTTTTAAATCTTTGGCTAACGTTCTCAACATGTAGAGTAAAGTCCGTTTGAATCGCTCCACCTGTCCATTACCTTGCGGATGGTACGGTGTGGTCCTACTAGCTGTTACACCTGCTAGTTGATGTAAAAGTTTAAACAGTTTATTCTCAAATTCATCTCCTTGGTCATGATGAATTCTTTGAGGAACCAAAACTTTTATATATAATCATTAAAAGATTTTCTCGGCTACTGTCCTGACTGATTTTTTACGTGTAGGATAAACTTGTGCAAATCTTGTAAAGGTATCCATGACCACTAGCATATATTCATAACCACACGAGCTTTCTAGATCCATAAAATAAATT
This sequence comes from Mytilus californianus, assembly GCF_021869535.1. Taxonomy (NCBI): domain Eukaryota; kingdom Metazoa; phylum Mollusca; class Bivalvia; order Mytilida; family Mytilidae; genus Mytilus; species Mytilus californianus. The sequence goes on along the minus strand of NW_026262593.1, from coordinate 61,115,980 downwards.
GATACTAATTCGAACGGAAATGCTGTTTATGGATTGCATTAGTGCAATTTCCTTTTTATTTGGAATCCTTTCTTTTAAGCATTAACACTCATAGTTTATATATTATTCCATGTCTTTGAACATATTAGGTCAGTATAATCTTTCTCTGGTTAGTGTCCAAACTCTTTCCTTTCCAAGATGTCCCATATCGTTATGTAGTTGCTTTAACACTGGTTTACAATAGAACTTAGGTACGACTAACTGTTCTTTTATTTTTCCATCGATGGTTGCAATTCTTTGTAAAAACCCTTTTTACATTGCGATTACCGTGAGGGCATTCCGATGCACTGCTATCGCCTAGATTTCCATTACGTAACTTTCGTTTAGGGTTTGTAACCGATCTATAAACATGATAAATACGCGGATATTAACGAGTGCAAACTAACATTCCTTATCGTTTGTTATAAATACATCTCTTCAATGAATACTGATAAAATATTTTTTTGTTTAGAACATAAATTAATAATATAAAAATGTTTTGTCGTTAGATATATATATATATATATGTAAAAAGTCAGTGATAATATCTATACACACGTACCAAAAATTGTGTTAATGCATGCGGAAGAATATCTCAAGAACGTTTAGCGACAATCCCGGCAAGGACCGGTAACTCTGTCGGTTTTTGCGGGAAAATATGAATGCCTACTCGTATCCAATCTTTTCGAAAAATCGATTTTTTACAGAAGAGTCCACCATGCACTTGCTCTGCACTATTATTAGAATAGAAGAATAGAATGATATACAGATGGATGAAAATTATATATACATGTAACTGTTATATTGTGGCACTATTAAACTCTATTGCTAGGGAAACTGTTTTTAGTGCCTAGTTACAATCTGAACTGTCTTGTTAGGGACAATTCTTTTTATACAACTACGAACGTGACTTTAATTTAGAAAGAATTTTGTTTATGATAGGTACTTACTTTTAGAAAGCCCAAAGCCACAAATAAAATTGTTCTAAAAAGTGACCATTACTTTTTGGTCCCATATACTTAACGTTAGGTTAATTAAAGCAAACCTATTAAAGTTAAATTAACTGGCCACTACACGATGACCACCTGTGACTGAATGAAAAAGCAATTGTCATAAACTTGAACACCCCTAAAGCCAAAGCATGTACATATAGAAAGTCACGTTTTTAGTTTAACAATAATACATACTTTGATTTTATAATTATAAATAAACTTTACCAAATATATTTAATAATTGCAATTCTTTCGATCACTGCATAGTGTTACAATATAAATATAATATATAACAACAAACCAGTGTATACTGATTTGTATCACTACAATATAATAGTTATTACGGTGAGGTTGAATTTACTGTCATTTATTCATTATCCACGCACGAACTTGTCTCAGAAAAAAATATATCTCTGTACTTTAACCTCAGTTTTAGGTATAGAGATGTGATTTTTTTCTGTGACAAGTGCTTTTGACCATCCACAAGAACTTGCGGTCATCCGTTCTTCAGTACTTCAGTACTTTGATTCATTTACAAATAAGTTATTCCAATCCCTAACAAGAATGTTCTTTGCATGATTAAACTGACGTTTCTTAAGGTTCCTTATCGGTCCTAAATCGGGATCCTGATTCTGTGTTTCTAAAATAGTGTTAATGGTATTGTCCAACTTGTCTGGTGATTAGTTTCTAATTTGTTTTCATGATTTGACATGTACAAAATTGTCAAGACATCTGCCTTTTTTACCTATAACAGTTAACCTGTAATCTTAGAAAATTTACCATGCAAAGATGTACATATTTTCTTTGAGAGAACAAACGACAAAATCATAAAAGAATCACCAGACATATACTAATATAGTATACGTTTCTAGGTAAGCGATAGAGAAAAACGTTTATAGATGGAACATTTAATTTTGTCCGAATTCTTCAATAAGCTTTTTAATTAGTGGATTTAATATTGGAAACTATCTTCCACTTGTGTCCATTCTGTTGTATGTATTGTCCGAAGGACTGTGCCATACTAGTTCATCTAAGCTTGTTTCAGTTTGTGAAGACCGAACTATTTCTTTTACCAATTGTTACACTTGCAACTACTTGAAAGTAAAAGTATATGTGTATGTATAATGCTTAATACATCCGCCATAGAAATATATGCATGTGTACGCATTTATGTTTTGTAAAAGAGGGGCGAAAGATACCAGATGGACATTCAAACTCATAGATCGAAAATAAACTAAGCGCTCCTTTCCGAAGCACCAGAGAGCATTGATAATTCTCGAGTTTTCAAGTGACCTGTGTTGTAGACTCTTGTATGTCTTTTAATCTTTTTTCTGTCTCATTTTGTTTTAAATTTACAGTATGTGTTGTCGGTTTTTCTTCCACTTATGATTTTGTCAATCAAATTAAAATATAGTTTTCTAATTTCGTTATACTCATATGAGCTTATATGTACGAGCACGCGAGTTAATAATAGTCATATATTGTCAAACAAAAATGACTTTTCTTTTATGAATATTTCTGTTACTTAAGAAAGACACGATACTTAAATTTACACTAAATACCAATTGGTTGATTGATGGTTTGCTTAATGTCAAGTTGCAAATATTTCAAGCATATTCCGGACAAGACCAAATACTTTTAGGTACTGTAATTGTTTTGAAAATTAAGAGCTTTACCGGAAAATGAAGATAAAGTTGATATAAGCTGAAATGTTGTCTTGTGAGTCGTCTCAAATAGTTGTTTTCAGGGTTCTGAACAAGGCATTGGATTTAAAGTCCCTATTCTGCAGGACGAGCATTACTGCATACTTACAAGTACATCCCGCACAACCAAAACGAACGCTTCACTTAGGCTAGACCAGTCAGAAGTCTGAATTGGCCATTTTTTCCCAAGTCACCTTTGTGTGGAACTACAAAAAAATTATATTTCATTTCCAACTGTTGATTAATCATTTTGAGATGGGAATGTTCCTTAAGTGTGACCTTACGATATGTCATTTTCACGTTGTGTTTGATATGCCTGTTTATGCCGCCATTTTTTTTGGATTTCATTGAACGCAGTCTTGAAATGATATATTTGATAACAATACTATCAAACATTTACAAAATTCTTTTACATTTTATTAATTTATTACTAAAATATTATGCCGGGAAATTCCTTTGTTTTTAGTAGGAATTAAATTAATTTTTGTATTCATTTATTTTATAGAGATTTCTTCATAGAGAAAATCCGCCAAAGGGAACCTTTTGGAGAAAGGTGGAAGATTTATAAACGGAGATTGAGGGAAAGGAAAAAGAAACACGCCTTTCCCTCTACCAAGGACTCTTGAGGAGGGAGGAAAGAGAACAATAAAAAACTTGAAACATATTGTTGTTGGACTATTTGGATTAATGTTTTCTTAAGATATTTAATAATGTTCGTACTTGTTTTACAACTGTCCTCAAATGAGGACAGTTTTTAGGACCTTGCATAGTCTTGATGCATATATACTGTACAATAACATCTGGTTAACACATCAAATGGGTGAAATCTCTTCGTTCTTACTGTGCTACAATCTGGATAATACACAGCAAAAGTGTGCAACTTTAACTACCTCAAACAGGGCGAGGGATAATAAGCTGCAGATCAATTGTTTAGATACGACATGTCTTAAAAATTAATACAGTAGAAAAAAAAAATTGCAGTGGGAACGGGGGAAGTCAAAGATTGAAAAGTGAAACATTTTTTTTTCTGTTTACTTAATATTTCAAATATTGGTAAATTTCTCCTCGGTTCACTTCCTCTAAGCATATTATTGAGGGAAAGAATGTAAATTAATATACTCAATAACCCTTTCAGTTATGATTTTTCATACATCGATTTAAAAGTACACAAAACGGAACTAAAACTGTAGGAGATGTAGGTTGTACATCAATAAGTCAGCAAGCAAATGACAAAAAAAAACCATACTAATGACTACTAGAGGACAACGTATAGTATTGTTTCCAACAACAGATAGGCGTCCTTTGTTGTTCGGGTTATTTATGGTCACCCGAGCCGTGCAGATTAAATGATGTATACGGACTTGCTTGGTTAATAACTATAACATGTAATTAACTTGAATATCCTTGTTAAAAAATTGATGTGCATGTGCAATAACCTAGCTAACATTTCTTTTTATTCAAATTAGTATGAACGAATGATGTCTTAATACCCTAAAATTATTCAGCTCTTCATTCAAAATTGTCCTTCAACATCAAAACCACACAAATAAAAAGATAAGAAAATCGGTTTTCAATTTATTCTCGTTGAATACTAAATACTAATGTTGAGTATTTCAAGACATTTCTTAAAAAAAGAACGATTTTTGGTAAAAAATAATCAATTGTCAGATACCTGAAATACAATTTAATCACGAACATTTTAACTTTTTTTAAAATTTGTCTAGTTCTTCCTGCATGCTTAATTTCATTTGAAATTTTCAGTACTGAAAAAATGACTGAAATATTCAGTACTGAAAAGTGACTGAAATTTTCAGTACTGAAAAATGACCGAAATTTTCAGTACTGAAAACAATTTTTTCTCAACATTACTAAAAAATGATATATAAATAAACGTACTGATTAGTGATGTTTCTTAAAAGTACTGTTAATATATCGGTATTTAATGTTCTGATTAGTGATGTTTTCTAAACATACTGTTTATATAGCGGCATTAAATATACTGTTTATATAGTGGCATTTAATGTACTGATTAGTGGTGTTTCCTAAAAGTACAGTTTATATAACGGCATTTAATGAACTGATTAGTGATGTTTCCTAAAAGTTCTATTTATATAGCGGCATTTAATGTATATGTAAACGTTAGGCAAATTGTTAGTAGTGTAGTAAATTTGACCTTTGACCTCTGGAAAAATGTCACTAAATGGAACCGGTAAACTAATAGAAGAAATCCGCAAAATAATTGAAACTGGACAAGATGGTCCTAATAATATGGATTTACTTAATTTGATCCTCAAAGTGGTAACTGACATTGATTCCAGAGTTAAAGGAATCGAAACGAAACTAGACAAACGTATAGATGACCTTAACCAATCTATGCTGTCAGTGTCCGCAAGAATAAGAACATTGGAAACTAAGACATGTGAAATCAACGTGCAGCTTGCCGATTGCCAATCGAGTTGTCAAGGTGTAAGCAACCTTTTTGATGATATTCAAGGTCGATCCGAACAAATTTTGAGAAAAGTTATACACCACAACGCAAGAATTGTTCAGCTAAAACAAAGTCCAAAAGAACAACTAGAGCTTCCTCTCAATGAAATAAAAAAAAGACTGAAAGATTCGATCTTAGATCTACAATGTAGGTCTATGAAAAACAATTTGATTTTTAAAGGTTTAGCCTTTGCAAAATATGTAAATTGTGAACAAAAGCTACAAAACTTCTTGTACGAAGAACTAGCAATACAACACCCAGTTGAATTTGGAAATGTCCATAGATTCGGAAAGAGAAGTCTCAATAGAGCACGACCAATAGTAGCTCGGTTTCTATATCATCGTGACTAAGAACAAGTTCTGAAAAATGCGTACAAGTTACGAGGTAAACCTTTCGAAATAAAAAAGCAATTTCCAGCGGAAATAGAAGAAGAACGAAAAAGGCTTTATCCCGTTATGAAATTGGCAAAACAGGACGGAAAACTTGTCAAAATGTTCCGACACAAACTATATATTGATGGGGAGCTGTTCATTCCGAGATCAAATACAGAAAACCCCACTTAGCAAATCAGTACCAACAGAAACACAGCGCGAAGGTAGCGGAGAGAACACTGGATACAGGGACGTTCTGATGACTCCATCCAATGACACATAGAATGGACGATACAAACGACAGCGTGCAGGGTCTAGTCCTGAGACACCTCATTAGAAATGCCAAGGAGAACATACATTCATAACTATAAACGAATCAGAAAAAACAATGATCCATCTGTTAATAACATTAATATAAATTAATAATTAATAAAACTATAAAAATGATACATGTAAAACTAAAGATAATAATGATTTAAATATTATAGGTCTAAACTGTTGTGGAATTAAGGAGAGATTGAAGTATGAAGAATTTGAAAAATTAATAAGAAAAAATGACATAATTTGTTTAGTAGAAACCAAAACTGATGATATTGACACAATTAAGCTACCAGGATATGAATTCCATATGAAAAGTAGAAAAGCTATAGCTAAAACTCGATCTGGGGGCATCATTCTTGGCTACAAAAAAAAAGAAATAGCAAGTAAAATAAAACCATTACCTACACATTCTAAGTACGTGCTTGGTTGCTTTCGGCTGGTGTCTGCTCTATGGTCGGGTTGTTGTCTCTTTGACACATTTCCCCATTTCCATTCTCAATTTTATTTGGTTTGAAGTCTCATCTGACATTTTAAATTTAGATCAAGATATTGTTGTAGGTATAGTATATATACCCCTGAATATACCGCATTTTTTCACAGGATGCATTTATTCCACTGGAAGGCGAGTATATAAATTTCTCACAAAATTACAAATTCGTAGCCCTTGTATGAGACTTTAACGGACGAACGGCCAACGACGATGACTTTTTCCTTTCAAAAGAAATACATGGAAACAATGCGGCGAGTTTTGTAGAAAACAACGTTCTGACGCTTGACTCACTGAATATACCACGAAAAAGAAAAAGTTTAGATCCTATAAGAAACAGGTACGGAAATAAAATTTTAGATTTTTGCAAAGGAAATAATTTATTTATTGTAAATGGGAGAATAGGTGAAGACAAAATGATAGGAAAGTTAACATGTAAAATTCAAGCATTGTAGATTATTGTATAAGTTCTACAAGGTTATTGAAATATTTTAGAAATTTTTCTGTACTTGATTTTAGTCATTTTCATTCAGATGTTCACTGTGCACTTGCAATTTCATTGTCGGGGTCATCCTTGGATAATGTAGAGAAAACTGGTGAAAATTGTAATCGTCAAACTTTTTCCGAAAAAATTAAGAAATGCGACCATGAAAAATGTCATGAATTTAAAGATCAGATTGAACAAGGCAAAGTTAATGAATTAAAGATACTATTAGACGAAGTTGAATGTGGAAACCTAGATTTTAGTAAAAAGTACTCGTCAGTCGATAAAACAAAAAATAATACCTTACTTGACCATTTATGTTCAATATTCTATAATTCTGCGAAATCCACATTTGGAAATTGTAAATTTTCTAATTCTAAGAAAAAAGGAAAAAAGAAACTTGGAAATTTGAAAAAAGAATGGTTTCATGACGACTGTCATTTTGAGAGACAAAATTTCAAAAAACGTAAAAGAAAATTCAAAACAAATAGAACAAATCAAAATTTTTAAGACTTGAAATTAGCTGAAAAAAAATACAAAAAAGTTATGGATCAAGCTATTCTTGATCACAAAAGAAAGTTGTCAAAGAAATTTTAAATTTTAAATCAAATAATTCACAGGAATTCTGGAAACTATTAAAAAATGGTAAAAACAGGGAGCAACCCGACATTCCTATGGAAAAACTTTTTGAATTTTTTAAAGCTTTAAACGAGGAACCAAATGACAAGCAAGACTTTAACATACCATATATTGACCCGAACGATATTAAACGTCTTAACGAAAGTATAAATAGGAACATTTCAAAAGAAGAAATTAAAAAATGTATTAAAAAGTTAAAAAAAAATAACTCCTGATTGTAAATGAGTATATGAAGTCAACAGAAAATATATTCATAGATATTTACGAACAACTATTTAATATTATTTTCGTGACAGGCGTTGTCCCGGATAGTTGGCTGATTGGAAATATTAAAGCGATTTTCAAAAACAAAGATGACAAAATGGACCCAAAAAATTATAGACCAATAACAATTCTGAGTTGCCTTGGTAAACTCTTTACTGCAATTTTGAGTGAGCGATAAACTGAGTTTTCAGACGACTTTCTTATCTTGAATGAAACTCAATGTGGATTTCGTAAGGGCTATTCAACAACCGATAATTTGTTTATAATTTTTAACTTTTTTGAAATTCTAAAAAACAAGAAGAAAAAAATGATTTACGCATTTATTGATTTTGAAAAAGCTTTCGACAAAGTTTGGCGTGATGGACTATGGTATAAGTTGCTAGTCACGGAATAATATGAATGGTAACATGTATAATATAATTGTAAATATGTATAACGGTACAAAGTCTTGTATTTCTTATAATGATTGTAAGTCAGAATTTTTCCCTTGTAGTAACGGGGTACGCCAGGGGGAATATTGGTCCCCATTTCTTTTCGCCTTATTTATGAACGACCTCGAGTCATATTTATCAAACTGTAACTTAGATGGTCTGCAAACGATTTCTATCGAAATTGAAATCAAACTTAATACATATTTGAAATTATTTATAATTTTATATGCTGATGATACTGTGCTAATGGCAGAATCACCTGCAGATCTCCAAAGGCAACTTGACTCATTTCAAGATTATTTTACTATATGGAAACTGAAAGTTAATGCTGATAAAAGTAAAATCATGCTTTTTTCTAAATGAACACTTCTAAGGAACCTTAATTTTCACTTAAACGGAATAGAATTAGAAATAGTGAATAGTTTTAATTATCTAGGGATAGATTTGGCCAGGAGTGGGAACTATAAGAGAGCGAAACAGTCCATAGCTAACAAAGCTACTAAGGCTTTCTATGAGGTTCTAAAATTAGGCAGAAACCACGGCCTTGCAATCAAAACGCAACTCGAATTATTTGGCAAAATGATAAAGCCTATTTTACTGTATGGGTGCGAAGTATGAGGTTTCAGCAATAACGAAATAATCTAAAAAGTCCACCTAAAATTTTGAAAATTGCTTCTACATTTAAAATCTTCTACACCATTGCATATGATATATGGCGAACTTGGAAGATATCCTCTAGAAATTGACATAAAAAATAGAATGATATCATTCTGGGGTAAAATTCTTTCTGGAAAGGAGTCAAAATTGTCAAAAATTGTTTATTACTTATGTTTCCAATTGTCATATAAGAATGGAGATAAGTTTTTTATGGTTAGATAACATAAAAATATTCTAAATGAATGTGGCTTAACATATATTTGGAATACACAAACTTTTATTAATTTGAACTGGTTGCGTCTGACAGTTAATAGAAACCTTAAAGATCAATTTGAACAGAATTGGCACTTATTGTTAGAAGAATCACCAAAAGCTGTAAATTACATAGTATTTAAAGATAATTTTATTTCGGAAGTTTATTTAGATATTTTAGATAACAAAAATCTTGTAGAATTTTGCAGATTTAGAACGACAAATCATAAATTATCTATTGAAGCTGGTAGATGGTATAACACCAGCAGACAAAATAGAAACTGTACTCTGTGTAAAAAAAATGAAATGGGGGATGAATTTCACTTTACTTTGGAATGTCAATTTTTTTAACAGGAGAGGAAAAATTGCATACAAAAATATAGTTACATCAAACCAAATATTTTAAAGTATAAATTATTAATGTCATCAAAAAAGAAAGTTAAGCTTATTAAACTCTGCAAATTTATCAAAATTATAAATAAATCTGTGTGTACTCCAGGCTTAATCTAGTGTGAAGCCACCCCTGATATTTTTTATAAAATGTCTTGTACTAATTGTATTTATTAAATATTGTATATATTGTACATATATGTATTTCTCTATACCTTGCCAAATGATGGTTTATTGAGAATAAAGATATATATATATAGGATGAGGGATCCTTCATTTCTGTATGCTTTAATTACCGGTATTTACGCCATTTTCTCTATTCTCTATATTTTAGCACCTCACTATCCTTTATTCTTTATTTTTTGGGTTCATTTTTTTCTATTTTCACTTTTTTTTACCATTATTCTCTATTCTGTACACCCCCATCCACATCCTCATTGATGGACGAGCCAACATTTATCTTCCAAAACAAGTAAAACCCACATAAGATTTATAGATCAGTTTACAGGAATAATTATTCTGTGACTTGTACATTTGGTGACAATACTTTAACTAAACGTAACAATGACTGACGACTAAAAGAGAAGCGACGGATACCAAAAGGATATTCAAATTCATTAGTCGGCGACAAATTGACAACGCCGTGGCAAAACCGAAAAAAGAGGAGAAACTACAATAACAGTATACTGTACTAAATACTAAAATTAGCATTTCGTTACATTGCGTAACATTTTATTACATTTCGTAACATTTCTTTACATTTCGTTACATTTTGTTACATTTCGTTAAATCTCATTACATTTGGCTAAAATATTTCCGTCTAAAAACAACTTCAGGAAGATAAAACATAAACTCTTCGACTAGCTATTAGCTTCATATATATATATATTAAGATTAGCTGTTTCGATTGAATTTTTGAAACAAATGGTATGCACTCTAAGATTTTTAATTGAAACAGAATATAAATACAAATTTAAATAATCGTAACAGTTTCAACTGACCGTATAACAAGATACTACGGCAGCCACACAGAGCTCTGACAGCCACACTAGGTTAATTACACTCCAAAATGTGATGAGGGTATGGATGGTCCTTCATTTCTGTATTAGATACTACGGCAGCCACACTAAGTTAGTTGTATTCCAAATTGTGATGGTCCTTCATTTCTGTATTCTTCAATTGTTTAGCCCATTATTCTCTTTTTGTTATTTTTTTTGGTCCATGTTTTTCTATATTTTAAGTGTTTTAACCTACACATGTATAGATACATTATTTACCCATGAATTCCCATTTACGATAGATTTAGGTGGAGTGCACGTGGTACTTGACCTATCAAGTGACGAAAATACAAGTACTTATATCACTTAATGTAACAATTATACGCTGATGTATTTCCTTGTGTAAGAAGATAACTTTTCTTTTGTGTTACTTTTATGGCCTTGCGATCTTTAAACTTCATTATTTACAAAAACCAGTGTATTGAACCATACGTACGAATCTAATCAAGTGGTGTCTTAACTTATATAAACAAACAACAATAATAGTACTAATTATAATAATGATTATAATACCACCGTCACCACCACAACACAAATATTCAAATACTGAATTAGACTTATCATTGGGTTTGTACTTATATGATCAACACGACGGGTGCCACGTGTAGAGTAGGGTCTGTTTACCTTTCCAAAGAACCTGATATGACCCCCAGTTTTTGGTGGGGCTTGTGTTGCTCAGTCTTTGGTTTTCTACGTTGTGTGTTTGTGTTAACAGGTGTTTGTCTATTGGGCTTTTTCTTTTCTTTTTAGCCATGGCGTTGCCAGTTTATTTTCGACTTATTAGTTTGAATGTCCATTTGGTATTTTTCGCCTCTTTTTAACTAAATATTATTTCTATGTATTATCTAACAAATATAGAATAACGTGTTGGCTATGTTCTGGATGGTTTGGTTGACACTTCGGTTTAGGGATGAATAGCTATGACCTAGCTGTATTCAAATCTGAAAATGTTCATCCTAAATATATGAACCTATAGTTGCTAACCTTCTAGGTCATTTTGGTGGTGAGTTGTCTCTTTGACACTTATATCATATCTTCTTATCTTATACTAAAGGGGAAAACATAGCAAAATAAAAATATATCAAAAAGAAAGAAGATATTTAATATTTGACGTAAATATAATTGATAAGAAGAATACTTTAAAAACTATCAACAAGCATTGGTATGTCAACTTATGTTTTTATTTCTATAATTGATAACATAATGAAATTCAAATTTTAATGTAAAATATTTCAATGTTGGTTACATGATAGGACAAATAGTCCCAGTTACGTGTTAGTACTAAATAAACAGTATGGAGATGTAAACTTGGATGGTGAGTTGTCTCATTGGCACTCATACCACATCTTCTTATATCTAGTAAAAAGCAAATGGTTTCGAGTCATGCATTATAGGTGTCGGGGCCTTTTAAAGCTGCCTTTAGGTATGGTTTTTGCTCATCGTTAAAGGCCGTACGGTGACCTATAGTTGCCGAAATCCGCTTCATTTAGGCTCTGTTGGATAGTTGTTTCATTGGCAGTCCTTCGCATCTTCTTATTTCATAGTACTATTTTCAAAACGTTTTTATCATACACGGCCAATAGTTTGGGAAGCGACGAATATAAAACATTTTTGTGATTTTAAAAGTCGAACGAAGAGAATAAAAGCGATAAGGTATTTTTCAGGAATCGGGGATTTTTTTTCTTTTAACATTGATTATTTGACTATGAATAAAACGATATTCCTACAATCTCTCCCTCTCTATCTCTCTTCGCGATCTGTTTAATCATTTTTTATTATAACCGACGGCGCGAGACCCTCATGGGTAGCGAATACCTTTAACACCCCCTAGCTGTTTGGTTTATTATTATTATCAACTTTCACCCAATTTCCGAAAACGTCGCATGCACATCATATAATAGTTAACCGAACGCATTCCAAACGTTTATCAGCAATGTATATAATTTTATTTAATTTTCGTATAAAGTTTAAGTGTTTTGTGGGATAAAAATGTATTATCACTGCCAAAGGGTATCTGAAATATATTAGATGGTAAATGTAAATTGCACAGCAAACTAACGACATACTTTTTGTTTATTGTTCAAGACCGTATGATGATAAAAACTAGATAGTGAGCAATACGAAGGTTTGGCGCTGGCAAATAAATTTAACCCCGCCACATGTGTGTCATATTTGCTTTTCGTAAATTTCTTTGTAATAAACTTGTTCGTTTATTCAATTGAATTGTTTTACACTTTTTATGTCGTGGGCTTTTATAGCCGACTATATGGTATGTTTTTTTTTTAATTGTCGGAAGACTTATAGTTGCCTATAATTGCTCATAGAAGATGTGGTATGAGTGCCAATGAGACAACTCTTCATCCAAGTCACAATTTGCATATTCACTTCATTTGTACTTTGGTGGATAGTGGTCTCATTGGCAATAATACCACGTCTCCTTATTTTTATGTTGATAAAGATGTGGTTGAGTTAAACCAGTTAACTAAATTACGTTCAATGTAGATACCCCAAAGACGACTTATGAGTTTGAATGTTGCTTTGATATTTTTCCCTTTTCATTGTGTATCTGTTTTGTGTTTGAATTTTTGTATGTTATAAATTATACATAGTTTTAATTAGCACCAATTTCTCCGTGTTTATCCCATCCTGTGTCAGACTCCCAAGAAGCGTAGCAGTCAACATTATGGTATTTGAGGTTAAAAATGTCATTTAATCAATGTTTCAATATAGACTAAACAAATACTTAAAAGTTACTAGAACAAAATAAAACAAAACAATTAATGTTTGAGCACGACAGCTATTTCCACCGGCTATCTGAGGTCCATTACAAAAATCTGTTTCACACACAGTGACACAAGCTACTCTCTTTGAAAAGGCGTCGTAGATACACGATGTGTGGTTACGTGCAGGGTCTAAATCTAAAAACTTCGGGTCATAAAATGAATAGTTGTTAGCACTGTTGTGACAATCCCGAATATATGCATGGAGTTTTCCTGAAATTAGAAGGTAATCAATGTGGAAGCAGACTACAGATTACGATTAAAATAGGACATTTATAGTACCAATACTCAAGAAGCTCTCATTTGCAGTTGCTGACAAACAAAATTTCTTATATTTATCAATATCACAATCTAGATTTGGTGTTAAAGGGTCTCTGGTGGAGAGTTGTATTATTGTCAATTATATCACATCGTCTTATTTTTGTATTGAGCATAACATACAGATTAATTAATATCACAATCTGACATAGCTTGGTCGTTGAAGGTCGCAGGGTGACCTATAGTTGCTAATTACTACAGCATTTGGTCTCTGGTGGAGATTTGACTCATTTTCAATTATACCATTATTACCTTATTATTTTTTTTTTATTATTGAGCATATACATTGCAATACACGAACAATATAATAAATATGTTTGTAGCAATTCCACAATGAAAATATTGTACTTTTGAATCATTGTACTTTTACTACCAGCTTACAAAAAAATAATTAATATATAACCGAGAAAACAATTCCATAAAATAAGATAAATTGAGACTTACCGGCCACTTATCTAAACCCTTGTTTAGATTAATGACAATCAATATGGAAGGAGACAACAGAAAGAACATGAGCACACGGGTAACCTTGGCACTATGAAACTCAAGAAAATTTGCATTGTAGTTGCTGAGAAAATGCCACAAAAATTTCTAATATGCTTATATGTGCATCAATGTAAAAAAAAGACTTAGTAAACTTTTGATTGGTGTGTTAACCGTTGCAATGCCTTAAAAATTACATAGTATACTATCGAATTTTCCTTTTTGTACTTTTTTTAACCAATCTCTTGTTGAATATGAACTAAGTAAATACACTACCTTGTTCTTCTGTTCTCTCAATGACACACCTATCATAGTAAATACACTACCTTGTTCTTCTATCCTCTCAATGACACACCTATCATAGTAAATACACTACCTTGTTCTTCTATCCTCTCAATGACACACCTACCATAGTAAACACACTACCTTGTTCTTCTATCCTCTCAATGACACACCTATCATAGTAAATACACTACCTTGTTCTTCTATCCTCCCAATGACACACCTATCATAGTAAACACACTACCTTGTTCTTCTATCCTCTCAATGACACACCTATCATAGTAAATACTTTACCTTGTTCTTCTATCCTCTTAATGACACACCTATCATAGTAAATACACTACCTTGTTCTTCTATCCTCTCAATGACACACCTATCATAGTAAATACACTACCTTGTTCTTCTATCCTCTCAATGACACACCTACCATAGTAAACACACTACCTTGTTCTTCTATCCTCTCAATGACACACCTATCATAGTAAATACACTACCTTGTTCTTCTATCCTCCCAATGACACACCTATCATAGTAAATACACTACCTTGTTCTTCTATCCTCTTAATGACACACCTATCATAGTAAATACACTACCTTGTTCTTCTATTCTCTCAATGACACACCTATCATAGTACACACACTACCTTGTTCTTCTATTCTCTCAATGACACACCTATCATATTCTGATTTCTGGCAATTCTTTAGATATTGGTACTTTTTCGTCTTTGTGCCATCAGATATGTTCGGAACTGATTTCGTTGAGTTTGTAGTATTGAACTCGATGTACTCTGCTTCCATGGCAGCTGTGTCTGTTATACAGGAACCAGTGGCAGAACTATCACCACATTGGTAGCACCATAATGTATCTAAAATAGATTAGTATGATTCAAAATATAAATTAATGTATCATATACGTTTTATTTCTTTTTACATTAGTAAATAATTGTTTTCAACTCACCAAATGCAAGTATCGTGAGCTTGGTTTTCATTTACTGCACGAATATTTATTAAGACGGTTCAATCTTCTTAAAAGACTAAAAATAATCGTTGATGTAACTGGGGGAGGGGGCTTTTTATTGGGGGCAGTTTGGAATGATTGTTTTTTTTTTTTTTTTAAATTGTATTTCGTTTATGGATTGATTGATTGATTTTACTTGTGTAATCTTTACTTTTTGTTTTTCTTTCTCGAAATTATTTCAAATAAACTCGGAACAGATATTTCTTTTGTCTTTTTTTACGGGAGTTTTGCATAAATATGAACATACTTAATCCACTGTTTGCTTGTTATGTATTTACAAAAGCCAATTGACTGACTGTTCTTTCTTTTCTAGCATTTCGTAACACAAACATGTCAACCAATTTTATAAGGGTTATTCTTCTTTGGTAGGTATTTAGAATCAACAGATTTTACTGGAAAATTATAAATAATTTGGTAGAGTTGTAGAAAAGGACACATTTTTACTTCAATGAGGAGGAATTGTAGCAAAAAAGGTTATCATTTCCACTCAGGAGATAAAGTTAAAAAAAAAGAAGGACCAAGTAACCTAAATATGTTTCAGCCCAAGGTTAAATAATAAAAGTCCGTAATCGTAACTCAAACTCCCAGTACTCAATCGAGTTTCTGACAACATTATAAAAATAAATATGTATATATAAAGATAAGGAGAGTATGCTTACTAAACTTTAAATATAAAGATAAGTAGATGTGGTATGATTGGCAATCAGACTGTGCTAAATGTACTAAATATTGGGACGATCCAAAATTGTATCAAGTTTGATACTTTTGTTTTGTTTGTCTAAAAATGATAAAAACTACAATTTATAACCACAAACCGATATATACTTAAAATTTGGTCCCTTCCTCAGAGGTCCTCAACACAAAATACAGAACAAATACCAACCTCTATAAAAGGAATACACACACTCACACACACTCGTTCAGCGGAAGAATAGGGTCATGTTAAACAAACAAACAAATGATGTCGTCTTCAATAGACATGAATTATAGTATAATATCTAGCTAGGCTATACATTAGTGGGCTGATCATTATGATCATCGCTCTTAGATACTTGGTCTCACTTATTTATGAACAAATGTTTTGGTAATATATATAAAGAGGAATAACAGAGAAAAAAAACTGGACAGTAAAACAGACCACGTTAATCATCAACATCCGGCTAAAAATTAGTCAACCAAAGACAAGAAACATCATTTAACACATGAGGGTCTGAAAACAAGGGGGGGGGTACTTCATTTCTCTATTCTTAATTTTGTTATACCATTTTTCTCTATTCTTTAAATTATTCCAGACGTCGAGAACCTAAAATGTAACTATCTCGAGAAAAACAATATCGTTACTTTCTGTTAAAAAAGCTGAACATAGTACATGCATATGTTAAACAAACCTGAATAGTAAACGAATCCTATAAACATAAGAGAAAATATCCACAACCGACAAAAAACCACCATTGTTTTCCTTCCTTCTAGATTAAGGAATGGATGATCGATTTAAACAATAATAAACCACAGAGATATCCTTGTTTGAATAAAGATATCGACTGTTTACCTTTTATTTCACTTGTCAGTTTATTACATGTATATATTGAATTTTCGAGTGGTTAAATATTTTAATAAAAGTTTTATAAGATAAATGTGTCTCTTCCCTTGTATGCTCATTCTTTATAAGACATTTTGACAAACTTGTGATTTGAAGTACATAGCAGTACATGTACATTTTATCTATTGATATGCATGCACATGTAAATAAAATTATCGGTGCATTATACATTATCTTTAACTTCCCCAAATATGTACGCTTTAAAGTGGTACCTAACACTACAGGGAGATAACTCTGTAAAAATCAGCTAAACGTTTTAATTACGTTGTATTGCTAAGGAAATATTACGCTTCTCAATGATCAAAATTAGTGTTTGTCAAACTGCTATATAACCAACGAAATTTTTCTGATAAAGTGGTTGGTTCAAATTCTTTGAAATTTTTATATTTTTGTCAAAGGGTCAAAGTAAACATTATGTCAAAATTTTATGAAAATTAAACGAGCCAAATTAATTTTAGTCAAGGTGTTGGGTACCACCTTAAGACTATTAAGACGGTTTTAATTGTAATGTTTGTTTTCTCCTTGATATTTTTTTTTCATTTTTAATGTTATTTTTACACCAATTACTATCAAGAGACGCATTGAAAAGTTATGAAATTTCAAAGGCCATTTAAAATCAATAATATCACAGTTTAAATATAAAAAGAAGATGTGGTATAATTTCCAATTAGACAATGTTCACATGAAGTGGATGTTAAAAAACCTAACCTTAAATTTAAAGAAGTAAAACAAATGTAATAATAAAAACTAACAGTATACAGCTCTCTCACAATTAAAAAAATATGAACGACATTCTATCGAATGCTTTTAAAAGACCTTATTTGTTACGAAATTTGTTTCTGTAATAAGTTTGCTAATAACGCAGATATAAACTTTAAATGGGACCGAGAAATAGATTGATTGATTGATTGTTGGTGTTTTAACGCCACGTTTAAGCGTCACATTTGGGCTATTTCTTGGCCGCCAGATTTTATTTGTTGAGGAAGCCGGAGTGCCCGGGGAAAACCACCGACCTTCGATAGGAAAACTGACAATCCTAGTCAATTAAGATTGGATTCGAGTGCACCCGCAGGCGGGGTTCGAACTCACAATCGCAGTGTTGACTGGCTAGTAATTACAGTAGTAGAACTACTTAGACCACTTGGCCAACGAGGCCCCTCCGAAAAATAGAAGAAAAAAAAAACAAACAGGGTCATGTCAAGCAAGCAAACAAATGACGTCGTCTTCAATAAAGTTGTCGCGGTCTATACGAAATCCAAGTTAAAGCTAAGCTTTTAAGGTGGTACCTAACACTACAGGGAGATAACTCTGTAAAAATCAACTAAACGTTTTAATCACGTTGTATTGTTAAGGAAATATTAAGCTTCTCAATGATCAAAATTAGTGTTTGTCAAACTGCTATATAACCAGTGAAATTTTTCTGATAAAGTGGTTGGTTCAAATTATTTGAAATTTTTATATTTTTGTCAATGGGTCAAAGTAAACATTTTGTCAAAATTTTAGGAAAATTAAACGAGCCAAATTAATATTAGTCAAGGTGTTGGGTACCACCTTAAATAGTGTTTGTAACAGAGGTGTTGACTTAATCATCACATTCATATTATGTATGTGCCTTTCCCAAGTCAGGAGCATGTAATTCAGTTGTTGTCGTTTGTTTGTTCAGTGTTTTGTATATATATTAATCTAGCCGTTAGTTTTCTCGTTCGAATTGTTTTACATTTGTCAATTCGAAGCTTTTTATACATTTTGTTTGTAGCTAACTATGCTTTATGAGTTTTTCTCAATGCTGAAGGCCGTACGGTGACATATAGTTGTAAACTTCTATGTCATTTTGTCTCTGGTGGAGAGTTGTCTCATTGACAATTATACTACATCTTCTAATATTGATGGCCCCGCCGCAGTGGGAAGATGGCATTAGTTGTTACTCATGTTAGTTCGTACGTTCGTTCATTTGTACGTCCAAAATTAGCGTCGTTCTCTAACTTAAGTTTGTCTCAACCAACTGTTATGAAACTTATACACAATGCTTGTTACCAAAAAAACAGATCAAGTTCTAATTTTGTTGCGTCATTTTTATCGTTATTTTTACTGTCTTGAGAGTTATGTCCCTTTATATCGTTAGATGCAAGACGGGGTATTGTCCGTATCGCATGTACAATTTCTCCATTTATTATATATATAAAAATTATTCCTTTTTCCACTTTTTAAATGGATAGCTTTTGACTAAAAATATATCAAAAAGTATTGTTCCACGATATATATGAAATTATTGACAAAAATCTAAATTGAACTATATTTGATAATTTTTCCTGTTTCCGGAAAATCGTGAAACACATCTTAGTTTATGACTCAAAGTAGTAATTTCTGGTTTTGAAATTTTGTCAGTTTCCGTACACAATCTTCTTTGTTATCTTTAAATAGAATAAATTTGATCCTGTTATCATTATAAAATCTCAGGTTTTACTTTTTAAAATACTAATTCCGGTCTTCTTTTCCTCGAATGTGACTTACCGAATTTCACTTATCACATGTTTTGTACATATATGAGCATAACGACGGGCGCCACGTGTTGAGCAGAATCTGCTTAACATTCCGGAGCACTCAGGTGTTTGTGTTAGTGTTGCTCAGTCTAACAGTGTCCGTTATTGTAAAGAAGCGATCATTTTTTGACAACTTTTCGCAAAGAAAAAATCTTTTTCAAATAAAATATTGAGTACTCTCTCTACTTGTCTGAATCCGCAACTGTCTTATTTCTCACTCTTTGTTATTATATTATTTTATTTGTTATTAAAAATAATCATGTCATCAAATACTATTTAAATGGGTCTGGGTGGGTTTCAAGAATAAACAAATTGCAAAAAAAGCAGAATAAAGGACTAAAAAATATAGAAAATAGGGCGGCTAAGGCAAATAAATAAATAATGGAGAATAATGGGGTGCTAAAATATGCGGACAAGAGAATAAAAAGTTAGAGAGTAAAGAAATGAAGGACCCCAATCCAGACTTCTATTTTACACGAGGAATCGGTTGATCAATTACGAACAATTCTAAAAACTTGTTCAATATCATCAGGAAAAAATAAATATATACAACAGTTACTATACTTTCATTAATTGTGATTAATTGCCAAAGTTTAACATAAAACTTCTAAAAGATCTGTCTATCTCCCCAGTTTTACATGAAAAGCAAGCACTTTATGCACATAAAAAAGTCTATTTTAAACCTTGCTATGCGGTATGGGATTGGTTCATTGTTCAAGGCCGTACGGTGAGTATTATAGTCTCTAACATTGTACATCATCTGGTCTCGGGATAAGAGTTATCTCATTGGGAATCCTACCACATGTTATTTTTATGTAACATAATCTGTGTCGTTTTCTGAATGAAATAAGAAGACGATAAACTCTTCTCAAAACACATCAAAACCCCATCCCAACACACACACACACACTACTATTAAAATCCAGAATAAAACACAGAAAGAAAAAGGGATACCCATTAGTGGTTCGTGTTGCTCAGCCTTTCCCTTTGTTGTCTGGTGTATGTATTTTGACTAATTTACAAACAGCCCAAATTTACTTATTTTTATATTTAAGAGGATGATTCACTAACGGTGTCTTCTTACAAGTTCAGACTTATACACATCTTTCAAAGGTAAATGGTATTAGGTAGATAAAGCAATGCATAAAAATCTTTAGCCTTGACCAAAAATAATGCGTTATTTGCGTTTAAAAAAACATTGAGATTTAATTTGAGAAGAAAAAACAACGTTACGAGATTTGTTTGAAAATCACTACAACACCACATAACACATTCAGCCATGTTTTTATCTGTAGTATTGATCCTCCATCAATCTGAGGTCCATTACAAAAGTCTGTATCGCAGATTGTAACGCATACCAATGTCTTGTTTGATCACTTTGCATAGATACACGTGGTGTGATTGAGACTAGGTTCAAGGTCATTAAACCTCGGATCTTGAATCGAGTAGCTCCTGTCGGTATTGTGACAGTCTCGTATTTATGCAAGCGTTTTTCCTGTAATATGATACTAATGAAAATATACCACATAAATATAACGTATCATTTGGTCGAAGATGAAGAAACAATTACTAATACAAAGACAGAAGCTATCTTCAAAGCGGTAGGAGACGATTCGAACTTGTTAATAATACTACTAAAAATTCTGTTTGGGATTCAATTTGTATCCATCTGATGAGATAATAGATATAAGCAGATGTGGTATGAGTGCCAATGAGACAACTCTCCATACAAAATTGCCTTTTTCAACTGATTTTTAGCTATCACTTTGCGTCCGTCGTCGTCCGTCCGGTGTAAACTATTTCAAACCACTTCTCCTCTGAAACTACTGAACCAATTCCAACCAAACTTAAGCTGAATGATCCTAATGGTATCTAGAAGAGGTTTGTGTTTTATTTTCTGTTTCGTCAAAAACACGGGCGCTATGGCTACATTGGGGGTAAAATGCAATTTTTGGTTTATATCTCAAACACTTAAGCATTTTAAGCAAATCTATGTTAGGTCAAGTTCTATCAGCCATGAAATTTTCAGATGAATCTAACAACCGATTGTTGGGTTGCTGCCACTAAATTGGTAATTTTAAGGAAATTTTGCAGTTTTTGGTTATTATCTTGCATATTATTAATGATAAAGATAAACTGTAAACTGCAAAAATGTTCAGCAAAGTAAGGTCTACAAATTAGTTTTATATGACCAAAATTGTCAATTGACCCCTTAAGGAGTTATTGCCCTTTAAAGAAATTTTACACAATTTGTTCATCATGTTTGCTTACTTTCAAAAATCTTCTTCTTTATAACTACTAGATCAATTTCACCCAAGCTTAGACTGAATGATTTTCAGGGTATCTAGTATAAAGTTTGTGTTTAACCACTATGGCT
This sequence comes from Mytilus californianus, assembly GCF_021869535.1. Lineage (NCBI taxonomy): Eukaryota > Metazoa > Mollusca > Bivalvia > Mytilida > Mytilidae > Mytilus > Mytilus californianus. The sequence goes on along the minus strand of NW_026262593.1, from coordinate 61,094,027 downwards.
AAAATAAAACATAGGGGTAAAATGCATTTTTGTTTTGCTTTTGAAGTAAATATGACCGATACAAAGAAGCTTTAAATGGCATTTTTAAGGACACATCACTGTTCATTAAAAAGCAAAAATAATCATTGATGAAAGATTTAAGCAAAAATTTACAGGTGAGCGATTCAGGCTCTTGAGAGCTTCTTGTTAAAGTTCGTTCTTAGTTGTACTGTTGCACCACTGTCCCAGGTAAGGGGATGGTTGGGATCCCGCTAACATGTTTAACTCCTCCACATTCTGTATATATGTGCCTGTCCCAAGTCAGGAGCCTGTAATTCAGTGGTTGTCGTTTGTTGCTGTGTTACATCTTTGTTTCTCGTTCATTTTTTGTACATTAATAAGGCCGTTAGTTTTCTCGTTTGAATTGTATTACATTTGTGATTTCGGGGCTTTTTATAGCTGACTATGCGGTATGGGATTTGCTCATTGTTGAAGGCCGTACGGTGACCTATAGCTGTTCATTTCTGTGTCATTTTGTCTCTTGTGGAGAGTTGTCTCATTGGCAAACATACCACTTCTTCTTTTTTATAAGAAATGCGTTTGGGTAAGATGTTCAAACCTGTTCAGTGGCTTGATACATGTACAGGCATGATATACTCATTAATTATGTAGAATGTTTTGATAAATTTAAGTACTGAAACAAGTCTTATCGAATTAAATTAAATTATATTGTATGATGAGACTTCAAAACAACATTTTAGGATTGTTCTTCTTAAGTGGCAATATGCAACAACCTTCCGTATTTACCCTTGTCCATTTCCTGTAGAAGCCATAATTTCCAAATTAGTGCGGTTTATCATATCGTTGAATAATTGAGTGGTCGTCATATTGGTAGCTGAACTGTTCTGTATTGTGCGTTTTAAAGCTAACAACATACGGTCTAGGTAAATTGGAATGTTTGTCTGTATGAAAAACTGATTTTGTGCATGTACCAAGTCGAGTTATTAACACTATGAGCTGTTGTTTGTCTTTGTTTTGTAAGTCGGTTTTTTGTCATGGCAGAGTTGGTGAAGTCTGTAAAACTGTCCAGTATTGTTTTGTGTTTTCTGTGATCTTTTTAATTTATTATCGTGCATACCCATTTTGGACACATACCGGTATTAAAACTCAACCAGTCTATCTTTTTTGTGTTTTATTTGTACTAGAACACACCCGCGAAATCGCGGGTATTTAGAGCTTGGTTGAAAGTATGTAAACTGTTGTAGGAAGAATTTTTGTAAAAGATTTTGTCTGGAGAATTTCAGAAAAGGTATCAAACTGAGTCATAGGCACTTGGAGACAGGACAATTATTTTAAGCCCTCTCCCTTTGTTCCAAAGTCCGTTACTTTTTTTCTCTCTGTTAAATTCCATGATTTTCGCGTTTCTGTATCTATGAACATACATATAATATAAATAAAGTGTATTTGCTATTAACTATCAATTCCAAGTTTCTTCTCCTTGGCGATCACTGCTATATTATATAGAGAGTCTCTATATATTATAGGATTATAATCATAGTATACATGCAGAATAACGCGAAAATAATTGTCCTGTCCCCGAGTAATTATGAAAATTATGTTTAAAGAGGGGAGTAAAGGGGGGGGGGTGGTATCTGCACGGAAGAACGCGAAAAAAAAATTGCCATTTCACGATGAGCGAACAATTAAAAATGTCTTGCACGTTGATCTTTTTATCGATTTCAAGAAATACGGTGAATAACGAACCTTTTTCACGGCTGCACGTGAAATAAAAAGTGGCAAAACACGTTGCACGAAAATAACCCTTTACCCCCCCTCTTTTAAAGTTTAAAATCGGAAGTCTTGGGTATGACTTAAAAGTCGGTCTGATGACGAAAACAATATCCGGACGCCTTTTTTCTTCGTTTTTCTCCCAAAATAACCCAAACTTAGTAATCATAAGAATGGATGACAAATGCGACTATGCATGGTACCTATAGGACACAGAGGCATGATGATTAATTTATTGGGGAAGGAAAAGAAGCGACACACAAAATGAGGTCTTATCGTTTAATAGTATAGCTGTATGTTCGATTTGGATATTTAAGGCAGTGATGTTGTATGTCTGTGATGTTTGTTTACACTGCTGTATCCCACTTATTGTCAATTGAACCTTTTATGTCTGTTTGTGTTTCTCATCCATTGTTGTCAAAATAACAGAAATAATAAACAACTGCCATACAAATGGGAAGTATAGCTTTTATAACCTCCCCCCCCCCCCCCCCCCCCCCCCCCAAAAAAAAAATATTTACCCCACTATTTTCTACTACAAATGCTTATACTAAGTCAGGAATAGGACAGTTGTTTTTCATTCGTTCCGTCATCTGAATTTATGGACCTCCTCTTTTTAATTTACCTTGTAGTTCGGTATTTTTGTTATACTTTATTAAACGTTAGAGAGTCTATCATGATATATCTCACCCTGTTCTTCAATTCTTTCTATGATACAGATTTTACTGGTTTTTGAACAATCCTTTAAATATTTATATGGTACTTTGTCCTTATCCGGATCCGGCTCTTTTAGAGAAGTATTCCGTCTGTAGTACTCTGCTTCCATGCCGGCTGTGTCTGTTACACACGGTCCTCCGATTGAACTATCACCGCATTGGTAACACCATAACGCATCTGGATATACAAAAATTATTTAGATTTTCTTTTAATATTCAGCACACTTAGTTTTGTTTTGTAATACACTAGGCCGGTTTTTTTTCTAATTTGAATCGTGTCAATTTTTTCATATTGGAGCCTTTTAAAGCCGACAAAACTTTTTTTTTCTCATTGTTGAAGGCCCTACGATTGCCTATAATTGATAACACCCACTTAATTTAAATGTTGGTTGAAATTCGTCTCATTTGCATTCATACCATCTTCCTATTTAATATTTATCTAGGTGGCCAGTTGTGGTAGAAACGGGAGTACAGGGAGAGAACCTTCGGCAACAAAACTGGCCGTCCTGGTCATTTGTGACCTGAGTAAAAAGCACCTGTCACGGCTGACCTTCGGCAATAAAACTGGCCGTCCTCGTCATTTGTGACCTGAGTCAAAAGCACCTGTCACGGCTGACCTTCGGCAATAAAACTGGCCGTCCTGGTCATTTGTGACCTGAGTCAAAAGTACCTGTCACGAACGGGGATTCAGCTAACCGCCTATAAGTGTTACCAGGCTAGTGACAATGTAGATCAACGGCTTATACCACTTGGCCTCATATGTAAAAAAAGACGACCATTAACGATGTTTCATACCTGGGACAGAAACATAAATATCTCACTAAGTTGAACCAACTTTTTGAGATATTTTAATAGCTCGATATTCGATGGGTTTTTCAAGCGAAACGAGTTTCTCAGTTACAATCAAATTGAAGGGCAAACGACATCTTCGAGTTTGAAAGACCATTGATAATCTGTTGATCACTTTTTTGAGGATGTTAATTTGACTTAAATTCTCCCTCGCCATGCTCGTCCGAATTTAGAACATTTCTTTACTAAAATCCTTGGTATAATGAATAAAACAAAACTCTAGGTATAGGTTTAGTTGCTCGCAGTAACTTTTCTCTTTTCTAGCAAGCAATGTTTAATAACATTATAAACCAACATATTATAACAACAATATTCAAAGTACAACCACAATTGTCCAATACATTTAAATGGACTGAAATCAAACTTGATATTGTAATCATACATTAGTATGCGACAATAAACTGCAAACTGACTGTCGTAGTTACTGTGAGCACTTTCGATGAAATGACACCTACAAATTTTCTTTATATAATATAACGGAACCCCACCTTTTAAACCGCCAAAGTATTTCACGTGCATATATTACCCATATATATTTATAACCAGAAACAAGAACCCGTTATACAACTACTCTCACTAACCAGTTTTGAACTTATAAATAGTATAACTATAACACAGGGAAAACCCCAAGTCTCAACGAAAAGAAATTTAAATTGGCACGTGCGCTTATAATTTGTAACGCTATATTGTGTATCTTTCTTTTTGTCTTTTTTTGTGCTAATTTTCTATATCATGTTACTCGCTTGGTACCCTCTTTGACTAGTGAATTATCTACAGCTAGCATTTTGTGTTCGTTACTCCAAAAAAAAAACACCAAAAAAAATGTTGATGAACCTTTCGTTGAGATTGTAGCTGAGAAACACCCTTTCGTTTGGAAAAAAACATCGATAATCTATAAATCTCAAGCGTTTTATAAAAAAATCTCAGAAAAAGATCAAAAGAATACTACACAAAATAGTGATAACAACCGTCATTCTATTAAAATAAACAATCTATGTAAAATGGATAACAAGAAAGGTTTAAATAAAGGAGAAGTTACGATATAATGCATCAGTCAAATGATATCTTTCTGATGCTAACAGATGTTAGTGTCAGTATTTAAGTATATATAGTAAAGGTTTCAAACTTCATGTTTTTAATGCGAAAATGCACATATGCCCAAAAAAGTTATGAAAATGGTAAAAAATAGCCAACAAATATTTTCAATAAGATATCCTAATTTAGCAACTACAAAGATTATGATGAGGCTGAACTATTTATTGACTATCGCTGCTGATTTTTTTCCATAAACTTGTTTCAAAATGACACTTGTTTTGTCTTCATTCGAGTAACTCAATTTCATCCTGTTTCAAAGGTCAAGTGACACTACAAATGACATTTCTGTACTATTGAGGGTGAAATAAAGTTTTTTTTTCATACCTTCACATTTAATATAAAGCATGTCCTGTTTTGTTACCAGTTATTTAGTTTGATTTTAGATTTACGTTTGTAAAAAATGATTTTTGTTGGTTTACAAAAAATAACAGTTGTTGTCAAAGGTGTTTTGTGCTTGTTAACACGATTTTATTTTGTTTACAATGAGATGTTTGTAAACAGTGATTTTTGTTGTTGTTCAAGTTTTGAAGGGATTTTGCTTTGAAAGCTGGGAATCGAGATTTTTTACAATGATATTTGTTTGTTGAGCGAGATGATTTTTTGTACAGTAAATCATGGTTTGTTTACAAATAAGTAAAGGTAATGACGGAATTGATTTGATTGATTGATGTTTGCTTAAGGCTAGTGGCAAAACTCTCATAAATGTTAAAACGAGAACAAATTAAGAATAGATACATTCTACTAATTACGCTCCTCGGCTCTTCGAGGATATAACTATAGCATTCATTTCCCGATGGTCAACGAGGCATCTCATTTAAAAGAGGTCAAAATCCTTGACGTATGGGTATGACGTAGCTATACCTAGCTATAAATACTGCGGCTATTACCTGTGCCAATCATATTATTTTTCGAGCAGCGAGGTGTCTAACTCGTTAAATCTGACACGACGTCCAGAATTTTAAGATTTTGTAAAACTGAGAACGTTGTTCCAGTAAAAAAATGTTTTATAAGCATTAGTTATCTTGAGAACTTTATATCCAAGTTCGTTAATACAACGTATTTTATCGTTGTTCTATTTTCTAAACCTTGTTCTAAAAATACACGTGTACTGTGGTGTGTAACACACAGGTGCTTATCACGTAATCAATGGTGGACCGAATGTGTTCTCTTTTAAATAATTTTGACATTTTTTCGTCTAAATAAATTGATACATTATCGTAGCTATTTTAACACGAATGAATCTCTATACGGAAGTGTTGAGTAGAATATTTTTCTTGATTTTCAAGGTAAGTGCAAAATGTACGAAGGTGTACTCGTATATTCTTGCTATAATGTACCCACGTAGTGACGTACAATTTATAAAAAATATAGCAAATATATTTGAGATTTTATTATCACAAAATGTTGTGATTATAATACATTTCTTATTCCAATATAAGAAACTGTAATGTAGTGCATTGGAATATGCTAGACTTCTTGTCGATATATAGACAATAATAGTGCATTGACTTGACATATCAACGATATAAGGATGAGGCTTAGAAACGGGGAAATGCGAGGCTCTGCCGAGCTTTTTCCCCGTTTCGGGCCGAATCCTTATATCGTTGATATGTCAAGTCAATGCACTATTATTGTCTTTATACTGCAATCTAAAAAAAAAACATTTTTAATTGTTGCTTAATGTGTTAATGTTATTATTTGATTTTAATATTGGGAAACTTCCCCCTTTTATAAAAAGGCCTCATATCATGCAGGCGGAGAAATATACAACACAATGAAATGTACATTACCTGTTGAAACCCGCAATCGATGGTGAACGAATTTGTTTGAGAATGAACTAAAATATCAACAATAAGCATAAAACATAATGATTTATAGTTTGCAAACCAAAAATATTAACAAGTGAAATATGTTTTTTTTCTAAAAATTGCAAAAGAAATAAGTTTGAGTCGTTGTATACATTGGATACAAGAACAGGTTGAATAGGTCGTATGAATAATTAATTATAATTTCGGCAATTTCTATTTAAATATTCATGAGGAAAAGTGATATCAGGTCAGTGACTGTATATGACATAGAAATATACGGTCAACGCATTTTGACTGCTCAAATAGAACGAGTGCAGTATAAACACCTGTATGTGTGTGTTACTATAAATACACAAGGTTAGTGATAATACGGAAGGCATTATGTGCCACTTCCAATCTAAGGTATCTGAAAACCTTTGCTATAGATATGTTATATCAAATAATGATCAAATAGCTAATTTTTAAAATCTTATTTGTCTAAAGCAATTAATGAGCCTAGAGACTTTTATAAGTCCTTGGTGTGTCATAAATGTGACAGCAGTTTCGAATGAACTTACAATATTGTTGAAACTGTCAAGAATATGTGTATCTGTAATACACAAAGCCATTTAAGGCTTCAAAATAAGCTCTTAGTGAGAAATAAACTGTGTTACAGTTGAAACATTTACAGAAATAATATTATGTGATTGATATTTAATATCTGAATATTGAGAGGCCAGTGGAATATCACGGCAAACTTGACCAGAAATAGGTCGAAGTCGGAACATTAGCAAGTTCCTTGTAGAGCATTTAACATGCCACTAACAAACAATCTATTAAGTAGAAACATACTGTTGAAAATAATAGTAAAACAATTATTATTGTTTGAAGAAATCTACAACAATGCAGTTTTAAAATGCAAACTTTTGTTGCATAATTCTGCACATGAAGTTAATCTCATGTCTTTACTATGATTAAGATAAACAAACAATATCCTGCAAGATTTTATATCTTTATCTTGGCAAAAAAATAAAGCAGAGGAGCATTGCTCATTGTGAACTTTAGTTCTTTGCCTTTGAAAAAGAAAAAGTACAATATGATAATAATGTTGTAAATTGTGAGAAGTATGTTGCCAACATATCAAAAATCACTAGTTGATATAAAAAAAGAAAGATCAAAGGATCTTCTGAAAAATTTATATGACTGACATGCATTAGTCAGATGTAAATTCCTTTTTTCATGGATACTTTTTATGATGTTGACAAGTATAACATGCATAATGTTTCCAACCATGCAAGGGCTGTATAGTCAGTCAAGGTCGTTAAAAACTTCCTTATATATGCATAGTGTGGAAGGAAATAAAAATAATTTCCATTGGATGGTTTTATCTTTGCCTTGAAATTCATCAATGTAGATTTTAGATAATGAATTAAATTATTTGACACTTGTAAAATGATACATTCATGTACATTTATTACCATGTTTTTATAAAAGATATCCTCACATAGTGGAAATAAGACAATAGAGTGTTTCAGTCTTATATCTTGGATTGTTATAACATTAATTATGAATATAACAAACAAAGCCTTAGAACATGTAGAATAGATAAACAGTTACTCTTTTCCGAAGAAATAGTTCAAAGTTATTGTTCTCATTAATCAGAACACAATTGTAGATCCTGATCTTGCTGTCTACAAGGTATCAGTAATAGTAAACAACTTTTTACTGTAAAATATAGTTTGAGATACAGCTATAAAAATTATTTAGATTCTGCCAAGAAAGGAAGATTCTTTTCCAAAAGTTCCTATTTTGACTTGCAGAAAATATTGTACAAATGTGCTTATTTTATTAAGACAAATTGTGCTTTACAATCTCAGTAATGATACTAGATTTGATAAGCTATAATATATTTATTAGATTGCAAGTGGTAGCAGCAATGAATGTTGAAGAACTATACAAATGAAAACAGGAAGATTTTTCTCTCAACATGCAAATTTTGCTTTGATGTTGGACATGAAATATCTGACTTATTTTCCTTTTAAAAAGGAATATTATAATGTACATTGGATATGTGCATCACTAATCGTTATGTGACTAAGTGTTGCCTTGTTATAGGCTAAGTCATATCTCTGTAAACAATTGTATACAAGTGTTTAGGGGACTAATCCCCTACACATTTTTCATGTCAGATAGCAAATACTGAAGAAAGTAGTATTACATGAATTTATGTAGAATTTATAAAGTTTCTATAATGATAATCAAATGATTATATTGTATCTATGCATCTGTATTATGGAAATCCATGATGGAAATTAAAATAGAAAATGGTGATCTTTCTAGACTCCATGAACTTGAAATAGAATTGCTATATTGATGCTTTTGTATCATCAGTTAATAAGAATTGACATATTCATAGTATGAAATATATATATATATATATTTTTATGCTCCATCGAGAAATGCATCTTTGAAAAGTATTCTATAAACCATTAGAATTTGCAAAACAAATTGCAAACTTATATTTGTACATGTAAGATGTATCATAAGAATATTGTACAGGAGCAGTTCAAGTCTTGACTGATATAGGTTAATATACAGTAATAGTTATATTCCTTTTTAATATCCAACATGTGTATGGATATCAGGATGGGTGAAGGTCATTTTCAAATGTGACAGTTTACAATGAAGTATAAACTTTGTAACCCTTCTCCAGTTCTTTTTTAAGAAAATTATCAGATTAGCAGATGAGTGTTCACAGAACAGTATTACTTAAATCTTAGGATTTTAAAACATGCTGGATCAAGTTTTAATTCTGGATATATTGATCTATATTAATTCTTATAACATAAGATATTAAATAGCTATACTGTTTTTTGTATAATTTGTTTATACGTAATGAAATATCATAACGATGATACTTTTGAGATGATTTACTTCAGAATGTTACATTAGATGCAGTATGTATATGTCTACTAGACCTAGTCTATATGAAGTGTTGGACTTTAAGATTCAATTTATTATCAATACTGTTTGATATATATATACTATTCATATACTACATACTCATTGTCATAAACAGACATGGAATGTAAATTTACTGAACCAGACACCAAATACTATATTGTAGTTGGTATATTCCAGATACAAATGAATAAGAAGAAATTTGTAAATATAATCACTTTATTAAGTGTCCTGAATAAGATCTACAGTAGAGGCTGATCATCTTTGACATCTACATGTAGCTTTAAATAAGTCAACCTTTAATTAACAGGTGACCTTAGTGTGACAGTAATTTTGATTGCTAAGTTATGTTAAAGTTATGAATATTAACACTTTTTGAAACTTTCGTTGCTTACTTGAGCTTTTGAATCAATTTTTCTGTTCTTACAATATTAAGGACAGACTGAATTGCAAATGTCATGTAAAGAGATAATACTTGTAGAACTTCCAGTGACAGTTTTTTGCTTGTAAATATACTAGATATTTTACCATGGATTAATATTAGATTATTCAGATATACATGATATTGAAAACTTCAGAAGGCTAATGAAAATCTGTATCTGGCAGTGTTTACATTGTTACTTAAACTACTGTCTCCTGAATTTGTCTTCAAATTCTTGTTTTTTTTCATATACATCTGAACTACAGAGAGTGTCATGTTAGAAGTGTACAAAAAAGAAGGGCTAAATAATTAAAAAACTTTCAAATATTTAAGAAAAGTGTTGCCGAATAATATGTCAGTAGATATTTAGATATACAATTAATGGTTTGTAAGCAAGTATCAGGCAAATGTTGTTTTTTTTTTGAAAATTCAAAACTTGTTATATAGATATTGGAAGATGTGGTATGAGTGTCATGCTCTTTATATAGTTAAGAGAATTTGTCCTGAATGTCTAGAATAAGTTATTATTCTTGAAAATAGTGAAATTCAGACTACAAAATATATTGAGAGAAATAGATATTTTGTTGTATATTTATTTTCAAAATTGAATGTTTTTGAAACTATTTATTTTTTATACCTATTGGTATTGGTATACACTATTGGTACTTTACCTTAATATTTAGATTATATTTATTATCAAGTCAGAAAGATTAGTTAGATTGACTACTATCTGAGTCTCCAGTTTATTCTGGACTGATTCAGCAAATTCTGATTTGCTCTTTGTTAGTTGTTCAGGGAACTACTTGTTTGTGCCAACACTTTGAATATGCTATAGTTACATCCTCGAAGAGCCGAGGAGCGTAATTAGTAGAATGGACTCTCATCCAAGTATAACTTGGAGTATGAAGGATGAGAGTCATTCTAGTAATGGAGCCTGAGGCTCAAGAGGATGTAACAATTTACCCACCCAGTTTGGAGGGTACTGTTTGCCCATCCCAATTGTTTTAGTTGCACAAACAAACTTTGAATCATGATTGGCACAGGTTATAGCCGCAGTATTTATAGCTAGGTATAGCTACGTCATACCCATAAGTCAAGGATTTTGACCTCTTTTAAATGAGATGCCTCGTTGTACATCGGAAAATGAATGCTATAGTTACATCCTCTTGAGCCTCAAGCTCCATTACTAGAATGACTCTCATCCTTCATATTCCAAGTTATACTTGGATTAGAGTCCAATAGGTAGGTAATGTAATAGATTCCGTCCGAGATGAAGATAATAGGACAGTTCGACTGCCTCTGAAAAAAGGATATACAACATAGGGACATAGTGTGCCTTTTAACAGACTACTGACGTACCCCTCAAAATGTTGCAAGGATTATCAACGCGATGAGAGCGTGCCACACTCTATACAGGAGGCACAGGGTTTCACGTCGACATTCTGACTGAAGGTGGCCGTAATTGATTTGCCTACTATATAGATTAATTTGGAATTCGGAGATCATAATGATTGTTGTCGGCTTTATGTTTTGAACGTATATTACATCAATACTCAAGATGAAAGAGAGCTAGTTGCAAAGGTCAAATTGCTTAATGATGAGTAGGAAGGACCAATAGGTCAAATGTTAGTAACAAAACAAAAAAAAAAATCCTAATGAAATCCTTGGTCAATAGTTTGTCGGTAAAAACAATATTTGAATCATTTAATGTCTAAATTACGTTTGTGCTGTTGGTCTAAAAACGCTATCCTCTCAAATTCAGGGCCAATTTACTTTTCTTACGTTCCAAACCAATTTTTAAGAGAAATAAATAAGCAGAAAACTGTACCTACTCAGCCTTTTTAACTTACAAAATTGACTACGTCATGAATAAAACAACTTTAACAGAAACATTGTTACATTGTTTTATATATATTTTTACATAATTTGAAATATTTATATAAATACCCCAACCCCAATATTTTAGAAAAAGTATTATGAAAAATAACTTGTAAATATCTACAAACCTGAATATAATATAAGTCCCAAACAAGCTACACAAACAATCCAAGCTCTGATTAAGCACACCATACATGTACTAATAAATACTTTCTTTTCGACACAACTATATTATGTTTGTGTTATAAGACAATCATATTGTATTGTTTTCTTCCTTGTTATATCTTATATATATATAAATATATTACCGTATATTTCATCACTTAATTCACTGGTAAAATTTATTTTATCATTTCTATATGAAAAAAAGGATACATCTTTCCTCCGATCTGCCAATTTCTTGGAAAAATTGACATCAGCGATGATGACCATAAACTACATCTTCAATTTTGATTCTATTCTATATTGTATACCCAATAAACACTATACAAAGGATTATGACAAAAATTAAAAACAGACAACAGAATCAAGCAATCGGAATATTTAGTGCATAGTGTAATATGTCAAAATTTAAGTTACCGCTTTAACAAGAGGCTTTTATACTAAATTCATACTGAACGAAATCGAATTTAACAATTGAGCATATTTTTTTTTAAATTCAAAAGATACATGTATTGCTTAAATCATACAATAATGATGTAAAACTTAAGAAGTAATTCAAGTAAAATGAAAACGTTTTGTCAGTAATAGTCAGTACACAAATAATCCAAGCTCTGATTAAGCACATCATACATGTACTAATACTTTCTTTTCGACACAACTATATTATGTTTGTGTTATCAGACAATCATATTGTATTATTTTCTTCCTTGTTGTATCTTATATATATATATAAATATATTACCGTATATTTCATCACTTAATTCACTGGTAACATTTATTTTATCATTTCTATATGAAAAAAGGATACATCTTTCCTCCGATCTGCCAATTTCTTGGAAAAATTGACATCAGCGATGATGACCATTAGACTACATCTTCAATTTTGATTCAATTCTATATTGTATACCCAATAAACAATATACAAAGGATTATGACAAAAATTAAAAACAGACAACAGAATCAAGCAATCGGAATATTTAGTGCATAGTGTAATATGTAAAAATTTAAGTTACCGCTTTAACAAGAGGCTTTATACTTAATTCATACTGAACGAAATCGAATTTAACAATTGAGCATATTTTTTTTTTATTTAAAAGATACATGTATTGCTTAAATCATACAATAATGATGTAAAACTTAAGAAGTAATTCAAGTAAAATGGAAACGTTTTGTCAGCAATAGTCAGTACACAAATAATCCCCTTTTTTATTTGCCTCTTAGTTAAGTACGTTTGCTATACTTATTAGAAAATAGATGCCAATGTAAAATATATACAAACTTTAGAGAAAATCATTAACCGCTTAAGATGTTTGTACCTCAAAACAATGACACTGGCCTTCCCTTTTATTTTTGCTTTTAAAGTTCAGTTTTATACGTACTATCATTTGGTTGAGGTCTTTTTAGAAGCCTAAAATTTTTATACATAGGAGCAAATATTCTCAAATTAATTTGATATTTTTTTTTATTGCTAAAATCAATTTGGTCATGATTTGGGGTCACTGGTACACAATGTAACACATTATTTTCGGTTATTTCAAAACGTTACTAACCTATGCCTAGAAAAGAGAAAATGGTTTAAATGGCAAACTTAATGTTACTTCTAAGAATAAAATTAGACACCATTGCATGATTTTTTACATTTTCTTTACTTTTGTAGTATTTGTATATAAATGTTAATACTCAACATTCGTTTTGCGACATTATTGATTTCAACTTTTAAATAGTCAATTTCAATATTCCACATTTGTTTTTCAACATTTGATCCCAATATTCAACATTCATTTGTTAATATCAAACATTCATTTCTAACATTTAACATGCGATTTCAACATTGAACATTTAAAAAAAAAAAGAAATATAAAATATTGAAATTAAATGTTAAACGCTGAAAAACGAATGCTTAAAATTCTGTCTCATAGACGAACATGCCACATCCTTCTTTTTTATGTGTCGTTAAAGTACTCTCTCATTAACGGATATGACATTTTTATACTTGTGTCGTTAGGTTACTGTCTTAATGACGAATATATATATTATATATATACATATTACATGATATGACCGTTTTTATTCTTTGGAGTTATGTTTCATTAACGTTTATGCCGCATCTATCTCTCTTTTATTATTTGTGTCGTAAAGGTGTAATACCACCATTGATTTTCCCCTATTAGTCTTTGTCAAATTTTCAAAAAATTGTGCAGAATTTATCTTTGTTTCTAATAAAGAAATACTTGGCAATAGTAAAGTTTTATTCTGTCCAATACTATAGAAAAAATTTCACATAACATTTCATTGCATATAAAAAAATAACCATCACTAGAAGTTAACCAATCAAATTTTCGCCTCTTTTTAACCTGTGTACAAGCTTTAGTAACCATGTAACCTCAAGTTTCCAAAATATTCTATAGAAACCCCAAATAAAAAAAAAATGGTGCTTTGAAATACCCGAGATATATGTTTATGACCCAGAAATGTTTTACTGCAATGAAATGTAGGATTAATTACCTACAACTATCAAATTCAAGGGAATATTTTTTTCGACCCTTTTTCGTATGCAACCGGATGTGTCGTACTATGATTTGGTGGTATTACACTTAAAGTCTGGTTAACGTATATGCCACATTTTTTTTTAAACATTATATATTTATTCACCAAATATGCTTGTTACATTGTTACTTCAAGAAACCAAGCTTTACTTGACGTATCCTATAATATTCCACTGATTACCCAGGTTAGTAGTCAGCTGCTGGTATATATGTATGTACACATTTCTTGAAATACAATTGTACAACATTTTTATGCATTATGATTTTATCTATTCAATCGTCTATACTTCTTTTTAGTATGGATTAAATTTCATTGTTCTGTTTTCGTTATATCTTTTTATGTATTCTTGAACAAAAATTTGATAAACATTTACATTTGTCAATTTCTGATTAGATACATTGTATGATTTGTATATAGAAAAACCTACAATTGTTTGGAAATAATTCAGACCAAAATAGTTTTTCTCAAAAATTTACACTTGACACTTTTAATTTGCAAAACACTCATTTGCAAATCCACCGCCGCCTCTCCTTAGAGCTACAGTGTCATGTTTATAACCAAAATGTGCAGAATTACATGGAATTCAATAAATCCATTGCTTGTCTGCTGTTATTATTAAATATATTTTGCAATTTGATTTAGAAAAACATGGGATTTTCAATATACCATGGGACAGGGCAAATTCCCATGGGATTGACCATTATCCCATAGGATTTTGGTTAAATCCCATGGGGTTTGGTTGGGTCCCATGGGATAATTGTAGTCCCATGGGACAAAAAAAATCCCATGGGACTATAATTATCCCATGAGATGATTGATTTCCTTTAAACATCAATGAAATTAAGTACAGTGTTTTTTTTGTGTTTTAGTTATCCAGTTTACTAGTATTGTTTCTATGGTTGATGAATCTTTTTAGTTGAATATTTTTAATCCTTGGATATGTTTATGCAATATATTGTTTTATAACTGTTCAAAACTAAACATTTTTACAACTAAGCAGATAATGTAAGTATCAATATATGTTTATTTATGAATTCTAGAATACCTTTTTTTTTTGAAAAACAATTATTTCACATTTGATATCAATGAAAACATTTAAACTCTATTATTAGGCTTAACATAGCTATTTACATAAATATCTTTTTTTCAGGATATCCCTCCACCCACATAATAAAGTTTCTTATCCAGCATTGTGTGATATTAATGTATAGTCCATTTTTTGGCCATTCAGCACAGAACATTGTCATGATTATGGTTTCAGTATCTATTGGTATTTAATAGAACTTCAATTCATTGACTGATGAAAATAATAACTGATCTGACTTTTGTCTTTGAATTTATTCTGGTCTTGTTTCTGTGTTTTCTCCTTTTATTCTAAATAAACTCATCATAGATACCAGGATTGAAATTTTATATTTGCACCAGACGCGCGTTTCGTCTACAAACGACTCACCAGTGACGTTCGAATCAAAAAATGTTAAAAAGGCCAAATAAAGTACGAAGTTGAAGAGCATTGAGGACCAAAATTCCTAAAATATTTTGCCAAATACAGCTGAGGTAATCTATTCCTGAGGTAGAAAAGCTTTAGTATTTCAAAAATTTTAAGTTTTGTAAACAGTTAATTTATAATTATGAACATATCTAAGTGATGCATTTCAATCCTGATGAAAAAGAACCAATAAAATCCTAAGTTATGGATAATAAAATGTGTTTGCATACATGTAGCAAGAACATATCATTTTTAACAAAAATAGCTATGCGGTATGGATTTTGCTGATTGTTGCAGGTCGTCCAGTGTCAACAGTTGCTAACCTCCTACATCATTTGGTCTCTAATGGAGATTTGTCAAATTGGCAATTATTCCGCATCTTCTAATTCTAATATTATATAACAATTAATTTATGTATACTTCTCTATAAACATTTGCGTATTGTTAAAACTTTAGGCAATTACAATAACATTACATTTTTCACAAGAATTTGCAATATATACAAAACGCCAACAACAGAACCAGCAATACTTTAAGCCTCTGTAAGAGTTCAACTTCTGCATGTTCTGTTTTATTTCAATAAGAAAATACCTTGAACTCTTAGGACGTTAGAACATTGATACAAAAAAAATTATTTTGTTTTTTTTTTCTTTTTTTTGTGTTGTTCGGTTGCTGTCTCATTTTTATATATGTTTATACATTCATCCTAAATCTTCTTTTTTTTATAATATAAATTATTAATAGTTAAAATGGGATATTTTTGATTTGATAATCTCAAAACATTATTATTCTATCAAATAACTTACTTCCGAGTTCACAAAACACCAATGTGTCAGATATTAATTTTAATACATGTATTAACAAGCAGTTGTTAGGATGTCATGCAAAAATTCCACTATTATTAAACATTGACAAAAACTCCATACTCAACGACAGTACAGGACACCATGCCCGGCGAACACTAGCATGTGTCAATGTTTAGTCAATTGTGTAATCAGGCTCAAAATCTTAGTCTGGCATTGAATTGAAAGTTCACCACAAACATGTGCATGAAATTCAATTTCATTATAAGCTATAAACTTTAACCTAAAAATGTACTATAATTTCACATTATGACATTTCTATGTTCAGTGATCCCTGAAATCAGGGTAAAAACAGTTATGTGGTGTTTAATGTATTAAAAAATACATCATATGAACATAAGTACTAAATTTTAAGTATATAAATGTAAAACCACAAGTGACTTACTGAAGTTCATGGTGAACTGTAAACATAAACTTTAAACGGATACAATTTAGAGCGGACTGGACAGATGGATGCACAAAAACTATCAAAACAGGGCATAAAACTTACCAAACATTTCAAGGCCTTTTATGGCTTGCTAGATGGTAAGGCTTTGGCTTATTGTTGACAGTCATACCGTTACCTATACCTAACTTGTGCATCATTTGGTCTCTGGTGGGGATAGGCCTACTGAAGATAGTCAAACTGGAAATTTGCCGGATTATGAGTATTTATCCAAATATGTGGCAGTATAAATTTCTCCGACCTTAATCCCTTAATATATTACAGAACCTATTGTATTGTATTTATTGTGAACTTGTTTTCGTCCTGAATATGCATGGAATATTTGCCACTGAACGTTAAAAAGCCAACAATCAATCAACAATCAATATTGTGGGTTTGTTTTTTTACATTGGCTAGAGGTAAAGGGGGTGGGGGTTGAGATCTCAATAATACATGTTTAACCCCGTCGCGTTTTAGCGCATGTCCCAAGTCAGGAGCCTCTAGCCTTTGTTAGTCTTGTATTGTTTTTATTTTTAGTTTCTTTTATATATTTCTGAGTTTAGTATGACGTCCATTATCACTGAACTACTACACATTTTTGTTTAGGGGCCAGCTCGAGAACGCCTCCAGGTGCAGGATTTTCTCGATGTATTGAAGACCCATTGGCTATTTTCTGCTCTTAGGTCGGGTTGTTTGACACATTCCCCGTGTCAAAAAATAAATTCTTTCCTTTAAGATATGGTCATAATCTCAATTCAAATTTCTAATGGAGTTTGCAACCATAATTACCCGTTTAAATATATCATAAAAGTCTTAAAATAGGAAATGACATTCATAATCATGGTTAAAATTAATATATTAAATATTCCTTAATCAGCATTTTCCCCCTAAGGGTGACTGGGGAATAGAAATATGGTCACCATTGGTCTTCCTCCGACTGGCGGTAAAACCCTCGCTAAAGTGGGACGTCCGTTTGGCTGTGTGGGATGTACAAGTCCGCAGTCACGTCCGGTCAGAATGGGGACGTTAAATCCGATGCCTCGTGTAAAGAGAGTGCCACGTTCTTTGCACGTTAAGAACCCTTGCAACAACTCTTTGAGGGGTCCGTAGGTGGCCTGTTGCAAGGCTACATTTCTGTCCTTATCCAATATACCCTTATTTTCTCGTGGCAGTCCAAATTTCCCCGACCTTCATCCCGGACGACCTCTATTACCTACCTATTGTATTTATT
This sequence comes from Mytilus californianus, assembly GCF_021869535.1. Classification (NCBI taxonomy): domain Eukaryota; kingdom Metazoa; phylum Mollusca; class Bivalvia; order Mytilida; family Mytilidae; genus Mytilus; species Mytilus californianus. The sequence goes on along the minus strand of NW_026262593.1, from coordinate 61,075,837 downwards.
GTTAACTTGTTCTCGTCCTGAATATGCATGAAATATTTGCCACTGGACGTTAAGCAATCAACAATCAATCAATTAATCAGCATTTTTAAATAGTTACTTCTAAAAATAAATTGACAGCTAATCACCTGAAGACAATACAACATTTCTTTATACATAATTTAAAAGCAGTGTAAGGGAGGTAATCCTAACTTAACATTGTACTTTTTTTTTAATTGTCCATTAACCAGGAAACCCTTGTTTTTCCCCCCTTTTTTGCCCCTAATTTCTAAACGGTTTGAGCCATAACCCCCCAATGCCAATTCTTACCATCCCTTTGTGGTATGGAAACTTGTGGTATAATTTCAGAGAGATCCATATGCCTTTCCACAAGTTATTGTCTGGAAAAATGCTTATTTGGGCCTCTTTTTGGCCCCAAATTCACAAACTGTTAAAACTATAACCCCCAAAATCCCCCGGGAACACCAAGAAAGATGACAGACGAAGAAGTTATGGAAACTTTATTGACCTTATCATATATTTCTGATAGTTTTCCCGACTTATTCACATATTTTCAAGCTTGAAAAGGTGACCTATTCCAGCGGCACGTCCTATCACCTTGAATATAGAAAGTGCAATCCCACCCTCCCCCCTCCCCCCGAGATAAATACGCAGCCTCGTAAGGTAAAAAGGAGGAATTTTGTCCATACGAAACATACCTTGTCCATTCATTTTCTTGTGGCAGTCCATATTTTTTTGTGTTAACAAAAGTGCACGAGCTGAAATGTCTCACATGCTTTACTAATCACCATTCATGATTGGTTTTATGTTGATATTCCAAAAGATAAAGTTTTACTACAAGTATCAGAAAAAAATAATATTATCAATGATCATGAAAATGAGGCCAAGCTCAGATAAACCAATCCAAGCCAGCCTTACACAGTGGCGGAACCAGAATTTTTTATAAAGTGGCGGGGGGGGGGGGGGGGGGGCTGACTGCCTAAGAGGGGCCTGCTCCAGTCATGCTTCAGTGATTCCCTATTTAATGAACCAATGGGCCCTCCCCCTAAATCCGCCTCTGTTACAATCATCCCATCAACCAAATATTTTGAAACATATATATAGTATGCCAGTAACAGACAAAACCATGAAAATGAGGTTAAATTCAGATAAACCCTGCAAGACAGGCATATTTGTTTTTCATTCATTATTTTGTACATAAATCATGCCGTTAGTATTCTCATTTGAATTTGTTTTAAATTGTTCATTTGTCATTTTGAGGCCTTTTATATCCAACTATGCAGTTTAGGTTTTATTTCTGTGTTATTTGGTTTCTTGTGGAGTGTCTCATTTACAATTATATCACATCTTTTTACTTAATATTTCAATATATACATTTAATAATCATACCATACACCAAATATAATGACCTATTGATTACACAATGTAGCATGATAAAAGAGGACTTATCATTGACCAATAAACCATGCAAATGTGGTCAATGACAACTGCCAGATAGACATGTACTCCTTACATTTGTGAATCATTGCATACATATAGTTTATCTACTACATGTACTTTTAGTATTAGGAAAAAAGACAAAAACACAAAAAACATGACATTGACAAATGACCTATTGCTAACAGTATCTGATAAACAAACCTAATCAGGTAACTTTAACCTTGATCTCTGATCCATGAAATGAGGTTGAGATCTTTGTTGCAATCTGTATCAATTTGTTTGCATATTTAATTTAAAAAAACAATATTAATCTGGATCATTGTGATACTGTAAATTTAGAAATTATTGTGAGATTTTTATTAATGCAAATAATGCGACAGGGTGAATATAGCAATAATAAGAACTTGCATTCTGATAACTGAATTAAAGATCTTTATGCAGATTTTTTTGTTATCGCTATAATTAAACTTGCAATTTAGTCCACTTTCGAAAAATCGCAATAATAAATGCACGCAATAATTTCTGAATTTACTGTAAGTTAAAATGTTGTCAGTTAGTGAGACACAAATTTTCCCAGACAATATATAATTCTTTTGGTTGTTTTGTTTGGTTGCTGTCTCATTGAACAAAACTGTATTTTATTTCTCCTTTTATCCAGAAAAATATAACTTTTGAAATAGAAACTGAATAGCATATGGATGGAAAACAAATGTCAAATGATGTAAAATAAGCCAAGTGGCCATTTAGGTCAAGGGTTGGTGAGGTAAAAGATGAGACAAAGGCATATGCATTTACCACAACTGCCACTTGGTGATTTCCAAAATTTACAAATCTCATAGCTACCTTCTGAATTAAAGACAACTGCATATAATGCAGTTTGCATATCATGAATCGTGTTTGCAGCAAAATTCACTACAGACAGCAAAAAAAACAACAACAAATAATTCAGCTCTATTAAAATTCATTTTTTGAAACATTTTTGATTTTTATTCGTAAAATGTCTATGAGATCAAATTTATAAAACATTTATTTGCATTGTTAATTTCAATATACTAGTAATTGTTGACATGTATACATCATGTACATGTGTACAACCATTAACTGATCAGCTCCATATTTTCACTATTTTTATATAAATATTCTTCTTCAGTGTTTTTTTTTTAACAACTACACAATCTGTATTCATCATTGGGACAGGTAGGTAAAGTAGGTCCTTTTGATCTTGGATTTTTTAATGGATTTTGACAGTACTAAAGCATATAGTTCGAAATTATAGTTGATCTTGGCTTCTTAAGTGGATTCTGACAACACATTGCATATAGACACCAAGTGTAGATGATCTTGGGTTCTCTCATATGGATTCTGACAGTACTTTTATTATACATGTAGTTCCAAGTATTTTTGATCTTGGCTTCTGATGTTGTTCTTAAGTTTCAGCACTTTACATATAGTTCCCAATTGCAAGACAAGATGATACTGGCTTCTCGTGTAAATTCTGTCAGTTCTTTGCCAACAGTTTCCAAGTAAAGTTGAACATTCCAGGATCTTTCACAACAAATCACTCCTTCTTCTTACATGTACGTGAAGCCTGAAATTAAATGTCATAGTAATTCTGTCAGAAAATCATCCATGATTGACATTTAATCCCTTCGTAAATTTTACGGACGCCATCATGAGTTGGTTGACCGTTATGGAATAACCGTTTCACAGATAATATCGGATATGTTCCTTATGTCGTAACTTCAATACCCTTCCCTTTTCACGAATGTCACTTACCGAATTAGACTATTTACCGGATTTGTAATAACATAAGCAACACGACGGGTGCCACATGTGGAGCAGGATCTGCTTACCCTTCCGGAGCACCTGAGATCACCCCCAGTTTTTGGTGGGGTTCGTGTTGCTTAGTCTTTAGTTTTCTATGTTGTGTCATCTGTACTATTATTTGTCTGTTTGTCTTTTTATTTTTGGCCATGGCGTTGTCAGTTTGTTTTCGATCGATGAGTTTGACTGTCTCTCTGGTATCTTTCGTCCCTCTTTTAAAAGCATAATGTAGTTTATATTTAAAAAAAAATGGGGAATGTGTCCATGGGACATAGATGATGCCCCCCCCCCCCTCCCCGCCCCGCTTACATATAAAGTTATAAAGGACTATAACTAAAGAATGGTAAGAGTGACACTACCATGACTACCGAAATTTTTACTTGATCTGAGTTTTGTTGTAATAAGTAATGTGTATAAGATTCATAACATTTGGATGAGGCAAACTAAAGTTAGAGAACGGAAACGAAAAATTCAGTTCGATTCCTGCACGTGGCTCGACTCCAATTTTTTCCATTTGTAAAGTGGCATAACTCTAGAAAAGTGACACCACCAAAAAAAATTGAACTTGTTCTGTGTTTGTTGTATAAGTTTCATAACATTTGGTTGAGGCAAACTGAAGTTAGAGAACGGAAACCAATTTTGGGATGTACGTACAGACAGACAAGGGTAAAAATTAATGTCCCCTCCACTACGACGTAAAAAGTGATTTTGTTTTTATATATATGTTGAATACAGACTTCTCAAGGCATGCTGTTTCGCTGCCAGGGACAAGTCATTTCTCTGCCTAAAATTCTGAAATGCAGCTGACCTACATTTGTACTCCTCGTCAACCAAATTATGCTGAGGTGTCTTGTAACCTGTTTGGATTATGGGATACACAAATTTTGTATTTAAAAATACTAAACACAAAACAATAATGAATTTTTCAACTCAAATGTATGTGTCATTTGGTAAACAAGATAAGCCGTACGTGTATGTTTAAACCTGATACTTGATGTTATGAAATTTTTTATACCAAAGAGAGACGGGGGAAAGGGGAGGGGGTTCATTGTAAACAAATTGTGATCAAGACGAATCCATCAATAAAATGTATTGCCTCGTACTGTAGGGGTTAATTTACAAATTAGACCATTTATATTCTCAAAAAAAACAAACAAAACAATTGAACTCCTTGAGGGGTTGGACAGGGGTAAGGAAACATGAGAATGAGGGATCAGGAAGCAGGAAAAGGGGGTACCATGTGCAGGTCCGTTAGTTAGCCTGGTCTGAAGTGAAAATGAAAGTAATAACTAGTTTGGTAGAAGTATATCTTATGAAGATTATAAATAGAAAAGACCCTTTGATCTCGTGTGAGTCACTTTATTTTTAAACAATTAAAATAAACTTAATATATCTTTATTTTATCCTGTTATCAGAACTATACTAACAAAAGCCTGATTTAGAATAAAAGGAAGGGTACAAACAGACTGAGGGTGCGAATTTCGAAGGTGTGGGGTGTAAATGTAAAAGGGATGAACGGGAATTGGAACGAATATAATTTTGGGTGAAAGAACAAGAATTCGATTTTGATTTGATTTTTGGTGTTTTAACGCCACTTTTAAGTACCGCTTTTGGGCTATTTCGTGGCGGCCAGTTTTTATTGGTGGAGGAAGCCGGAGTGCCCGGGGAAAACCACCGACCCTCGATAGGAAAACTGACAATCCTAGTCAATTAAGATTGGAGTCGAGTGCACCCGCACGAGCGGGGTTCGAACTTACAACCTCAGTGTTGACTGGTTAGTGATTACAGAAGTAACTACTTAGACCACTCGGACACCGATGCCCCCTAACAAGAATTCGAAAAGAGGGGGGATGAATAATCTGGGAAATATATTTTCCCATTTTTTTTTTTTGTCTGGGAGCAAGAAGGATGGAAGTAGAAGTAGAGGGAGAACATTTTAGAGTAAAAGGGAAGGGAAATGGGAGTTGGGGATATGGAGTGGGAATCATGGACCCCTGTCCGAAGGAAGTTATGGGGTACCCCACATTGCAAGTAATTAGACGTTAACGATAAATATTTTACTCCATTTGACCCTAACGTGGCTACGAAATTTGATTTTACGAATGACGATATAAAATCAAGACTCATTTGACGCTAACGGTAGCGCATAAAGGACATTCTTGATGCTGAAAATGACATCCCCTCCTCTTTGACTGTTTGAAACGGATATTTAACTAATATATCTTCACAATGTATCCTGATATGTAGAAATAAAATGGACTGGTCATTGCTGCAAAGGTGTGATTGCTCTTTTTCAGAGTTGTCTTTTTGCACCTTGGTCATCTGTGCCATAATTTCACCAATTATGTTCTCAAAAATCAATTGTAAAAAATTGAGAAACTACATTCCCTGAATATGTTGAGAAATTGTCAAAAAATGTCTGTCTAAGAGACACATTCGAACATGAATTTTTCGAAAATTTTGACTTTTATCATTACTTTGTGTAAGTTTTGAGTTTGACACTTCTAAAATTGTGAAAATATCATGTTGTAAACATTCCTTAGCAGAGGTATTGTTGTTTACACAATTCTTGAAAATCGTGTGGATTTACATCAAATGGATCATTTACAATATTTGATGTTTGCAAAGAAAAATTGTACTAAAAGTATCTTTAGACAACTGTGTATATTCAGAACTACAAGATTTTGCAACTTGTTTTTTTTTTATGGCATGCTGGTGGGTTTTTTTCAAGATTTATTTTCTCAAATCAGCTTTGGTCATTTTGAAAGTAAACAATAATTCTTTTAGATCAGCTTGGGTCATGGCTGTTTTAAATTGAATAGTAGAAAGGAAACCGCAGAAGCTCATTAAATAAACAACATACTCAGTATTTCTTTTCTAGTTGATTTGAAATATATGTGTATTGTATTGACATACTTTTAGTGAAACCCTTAAGCAGATTATGGTCATTCCTTATTATTTCCATCTTCTCTGCATCTTTAATCTTGTGCCATAATGACAAATATAAATGGAAATATTCTTAAAGGAGAAAAGCTATTAATTCTAGCCTTGGATAGGAACTGCACAGATAACTAGCTTTATATGAAAAGGCAATGTGTGTTTATAAGGCCGAAGGTCAAATACAAAATAGCTGATGACAGAAGCGAAACTCCGGAACTGCTGAAGGTGACAGTTTGTACCGACGTAACAGTATGCCGTTTCTTTAATGAATGTATCCCACTTTTGATCAATTTCTAGGACAATTCTCATGGATGCAGAATAAGGTCGCGTATTGAACATGTTGGAGGAACCTCAACGGATTTCTCTGTATGAGATGCATTTGATTTTGAAACTTCAATTTGAAAAGTACCAGACTCCGATGACTCATGGTCCAAAACAATGATTATTTCACATTGTGCATTAGGGATTTCTGAGCTCTTTGCTAATATAGATTGTAACGTATATTGCGATTCATTTGGTCTCTTTAAAGTTGATAGTTGTTCTTGTACATCACTGCGAATCTGTTGCTGGAGTAAGTTGGGTTTTGGAACCTGGACATGAAAGCAAAGATTCATTTGCATAATGCTTTTTTTTTTTGGTCTTTTATCAACTATCGCCAACTTGTCATGGTCCATGTATATCAGATTCGCAGGAACTACTCGACATTCTGCCTTAAATTTGATCAATGGATATCTCGAACACAACCATGGGTCAGTAGACCACGTACAAGATAGCTTGTACCAATACTAGTTTTAAAAAAGCAGTTGAATGAAGACCTTGAATGGAGAATATAATTTATTGTAGCAAATATAAAATGCCTCAGTCCACCATGTCCCAGGTAGTCACGAGTCGATACTTATCTTCCACTGTAGTGCTAGATATTTAGTTAGGAGTATCTGACAAGTTGAAAGTTGAACACAATGATACCGTAAAACTATGGAAGATGTTTGGAAAGTTCATGCATTTGTACGTTGGGGTGAAGGATCAAGTATCAAAGCATTTCTAAACTAGGTTTAACAGAGCCAACAGAAAATATTTCAAGTTCGAATGTAACCCCTTACATGCATTGTATCATGTACCTTTTTTTTATTTCAAATTTGGCCAAGGATGAAAATAAGCTCTGCAGAACTGCCAGCTATCTAAGGTCCACTTGAGAGAACGCAATTTGAATCGGACACCAAGTCTCATGTTCGGCAAACCTAAAACCATGGGTCTCTATTGGTAATGAGGAATTGCATGGTGAATTTACTAGAAGATCAGTCAACAGAGGATGAACAGCCTCTAGATATTGGACGGTTGACCACAGATGGGACAGCCATGCCTACAGAGGATGCATCAAGAAACATAGTTAAGTTGTGAACCTGACATAAAAAAAAACTTGCGATCTGAGACACTTGGCGTCAAGACGATTGCGTAGTATTGATAAACAGATTTAAGTTAATTTATGTTTCCTAGAAGGACAGAAGAAGACCGTGAGAATATTCACAGGATATTATCCTTAGATTTAACTAACATGTGCACTGTGGAATTTAACTTTGCTATGAAGGAGGCAGCTGGGGAATGGGATAGACTTGTAAATAGACTAAATTATGTAGCGGATTGCATTATTGGCCATTACACAAGACATTGTAGTGATACATGCCGTGCCTATTCCGTAATTTGTTACGGGTCAGAAACTGATTTCTGGGGAAAATAATTCTTGCCTGAACATGCCAGATGCTTATACATGACAGAAGATGATGAAAACTTAGTACGTAATTATATGTAGGAAGAAGAACCTTCAGAAACGTCTATAAAGGGAAGTGGACGGAATTGGGAGTATCAGTCAAGGCCATTCCAATCAAGAAAAGAGCAAACACTGAAATGTTACTAACGATTGTAAAAGAAATTAACATTAACTTCAAATTACGTCAACTGAACATTATTCAGTTATTGTCTGTTGCTCGAGCCGGTACTACAATTTACCTTCTGCATAAATTTATTATGGATGCAATATGGAGGATGCAATTTTCAGTGAAGAAACAGAGCTTGATACTCCCCAAGGGTGACTGGGGTATAGAAATATGGTCACTACAGGTCTTCTTACGACCGGTAGTAAAACCCTTTCCAAAGTGGGGCGTCCGTTTGGCTGTGCGGGATGTATCAAGTACGCAGCCACGTCCGGTCAGAATGGGGACGTTAAATCCGATGCCTCGTGTAGAGAGAGTGTCACGCTCTCTGCACGTTAAGATCCCTTGCAACAATTCTTTAAGGGGTCCGTAGGTGGCCTGTTGCAAGGCTAAATTTTTGTCCCTATCCTATATACCCTCATTTTCCCGTGGCAGTCTAAATTTTCCCAAATGACCTGTTTTATCGGACCTACCTATTGTATTTATTGTTAATTTGTTCTCGACCTGAACATGCATGAAATATTTGCCACTGGACGTTAAGCAACCAACAATCAATCAATCAATCGGAGATTGATATTGATATAACAGCTAAGGACAAACTAGAAATAAGATGTGGAATGAATGCCAATGAGACAGCCCTCCATCCAAGTAAGTACATATCACGAAACAGGTGGTCCAGGTCATATATGCAGTTTGTGGAACCCGCGGTTTTCTATCACGATATTAAACCGGTAAATATGTATGTGATTTATAGTCGTTTGCTATTAAATATGAAACCTTTTATTGATCTTTGGTTATTTGTTACATGAGCGAATACATTGCTTGGCGCAAACGTCACCTCTTGTCATTTCTGGGGTTCCGACACATGTCATGTGTTGTACTGTGTTAGTTCTTAAGATTCTTATAAGAACTGGAGCGAAAGTACAGACCGAACCCTCTCTACCCGTAACGTAAACGGTTGAACTACCGACTTCTACCGACTTAGAATTCCGCGAGACAAATATGAACGGCACATCCGTCTACGTTGCAATACATTGTTATTTTCATTTTTTCTTTGAAATCCGTTGGACACTTATTTTTTATTGTGGACAATTTGATGCATGTGGATTTAAAACATCATATTGCCTAAATCAATGTTGATCAATTAAGATTGCTTGTTGGTTACTTTGCGTCCAGTTACAAATATTTTATGCATGTTCAAGACGATAACAAATTAACAATAAATAGAAAAAGTAGGTCGTTATAGTGGCCGTCTGGGAAGAAGGTTGGAGTAATTCGGCTTTTCACGGGAAAATGACGGTATATTAGATATGGACAGAAATTTAGCCTCGTTGGCCTCCTCAAAGAGTTGTTCCAAGTGTTCATCAGTTTAAAATAAAAAATATCTTGCAAAGAGCGTGGCACTCTCTTTAAAAGCGGCATTTTGAATTAAATAATTGTAAGGCCAAACAAAGTAGAAAGTTAAAGAGAATTGTGGACCGAAAATTCCAAAAAGCTTTGCCAAATACCGCTAAGGTAATCTGTGCCAGATGGTAGAAAATCTGTAGTTTTTCGAATAATTCATAGTTTTTTATCAGTTAATTTACCAAAAATAAAATACAATATGAATGATATTTTATGTCACCGACGTGTTGACTGCTGGCTGGTGATACCCTCAGATACGAAACCGTCCACCCACTGTGGCATTGACCCAGTGGTTGTAAATACTTATCAAAGGTACCAGGCTTTAATTTTTTTTCTACGCCAAACAAGCCTTCAGGTCACCCGAGATGCTAAGGTAATATGTGCCTGAAGGTAGAAAATCCTTAGTATTTTGAATAACTCATATTTATTCAAACAGTAAATTAATAAAATCAAAGTGCTTGTGAGCACTGAAGAGTAAAGATTGCTCTAATTTTGCAATTTTGAGAATTTTTAAATATAACATTGAATGGAAAGTTAAATGTTTGAGTTGTAATTATCTCCCTTTGTTCATGATTGTACATTTATAGTTGAACCTATTTTTATAACAGATTTATACACCATGCATTATTGTGTATTTTTTTATAATAAATGTTAAATATTTTCTTGACAAGAATGCTATTCAAATACACACCATATTGTAACTTGAATAAAATTATAACATTATCATCAATAAATTGCATGACTTTGACTGGATAGGATCTAAAAGAGAGATGAAAGATACCAGAGGGACAGTCAAACTCATAGATCGAAATCAAACTGACAACGCCATGGCCACAAATAAAAAGACAAACAGACAAATAATAGTACAGATGACACAACATAGAAAACCAAAGACTAAGCAACACGAACCCCACCAAAAACTGGGGGTGATCTCAGGTGCTCCGGAAGGGTAAGCAGATCCTGCTCCACATGTGGCACCCGTCGTATCTAAATAATGATCACTTCACTGCACAATTCTGTTTCAGCTATCAAAGGTAGTGACCAACCTTGGAAGATATAGATATCAAGTTAATACCATAGGGTTTTGAATGCATCTCATGCAATCTTTACCCAAAAATATTACAATATTTATAAATTTTCAAAATCAATGATATTCATGTCATCACAGAAGTGTTGAATACTGGGCTAGTGATACCCTCGCGGACGAAACATCCACCAGCAGTAGCATCGACCCAATGATTGTAAATACTTGTCAAAGGTACCGGGCATGAAATTTGTCTACGCCAGACGCGCCTTTCGTATATACAAGACTCATCAGTGATGCTCGAATCAAAATAATTGTAAGGCCAATTAAAATATAAAGTTGAAGTTTATATCAACAAATAATACATTTTGTCTTTATAGTATTCATTTCAATCGTAAAAGAAATATACATTTGCTTTGTTTTTTTTTTCATCAGGGAAAACTATGATATGAGGACATCAACCCCCAAATTAAAGCTAAGAACAAGTAAAGCTTACTTCACTGCAGATGACGCATTTAATGCCATAAGATCAAATGAAAGGCAGATAAAATCCATGGTCATAAAGCAGATTGTCATAAATATTTAAAAGTTGGCAGATTGACAAACCATTGACCTCTCCCTTATTTATTGTGTAAGGAATGAGGTGAAGAAGAGGCATCTTATCAACTATTGTGGCCATGGAGAATTTATCAAAAGATTAAAAAATGATGATTGATGTTTGGTAAGAATCCAGTGGCAAATATTTCGTGCATGTTCAGGACGAGAACAAATTCACAATAGATAAGTCATGCAATAGAGGTCGTGGAACTTTGGACTGCTACGGGAAAATGACGCTATATTGGATAGACACAGAAATGTAAGTCATGCAAAAAGGCACCTACGGACCCCTCAAAGAGTTGGGTTCAAGTCAAATCGGCATCTGATCAAATTGGCACCTTTTTAAAGTCATTTCGTCATTTAGTTAATCAATTCGGTGCCAAATAATATTTTCACCTTTTTCTGCTGTTATATGATCATGCGAAAAATAGAACGTCACACTCATGAACTTATGAAGATGTTGATGCCAAAATATCTGAAAAATTAAGAACAAAGGATGCTACAACTATACCCCTGCACTGCTCAGGATTATTCTAAATGTTACAGAAGTAAAATACTTGTACAACAAACGAGATTGGTTAATTCCTGTGAAAAGTAATTTTCTACAACTTACAGATCCCTTGCATTATCGTTAAACAAAGACACGCAATCAGATCAACATTTACAAGAAGAAAACCATGGGTACAGTTGAAATACGGTGCTTTCTCTTATGACAATAACAAACATCTATATTGCAATAGGGTAATGGAAACAATTGATTCTATCTTAAAGCGATAGATATATGTTTGATAAAATAACAAATGTGGACACAGATCAGTGTGGATAGTATGTTTGAATGTTTAACACTGTTTCCTGACAATAAAGTTTTCTTTGTTTATTTTATATTTATCATTGTGTTTGTGTGTGAGAGAGCACGGGTGTTGCACAACTTAGCACATTATCAGACTTTTAAATACTTTAAATTCAGAAATTATATTCGAGGTTTTATTAATGCGAATAATGTGACTTGGTGAGTATCACAAAAATAGAACTTGCATTCTGATATTTGATCCATATATATATGCAGATTTTCCTGAGATCGCAAAAATAAATTTCGCTTTTTTATCCATTCCTCAAAAATAATAAATGCTCGTAATATTTTTTTTTTTAATTTTATCCCTCAGAATCCGGTAGCATTACAGTTAATACCTAGAAGTGTCATTGATAAGAAGACATCATTGGAAAAAGTACAAAAACAAACTTTCACCTGTTGCATCGAGTTCAAATTGATACTTAGCAGGTATAAAATATTATCCAGTTACCTTCTTTGTACAAAAATTCAAGGAAGAAAAATCTTGCTTTTAGATTATTATGGAAAATATATAAGTATGGTTGTTCAATGGTTGAGATTTGTATTTTGTTAATTAATTTTAATACATAGTACATATCTTTCAAGGCTTAACTGAAAAAGATATACTGATAGCTACTCTCCCCATTGTCTTTTTTTCTTCATAGCCATGCAATAAAAATGAAAAGAAATCAATGACAATGACCCTCACAGAAATTGACAAAATAAATGGTAAGTATAAATTGTTATGACAACACATTTATATCTTCCAAAAGAAATGAATGTGTGCATTTGTGTGCACCTGTCCTAAGTCAGGAACCTGATGTTCAGTGGTTGTCGTTTGTTGATGTGGTTCATAAGTGTTTCTCGTTTTTTATATAGATTATACCGTTGGTTTTCCTGTTTGAATTTTTTTACACTAGTCATTTTTGGGGCCCTTTATAGTTTGCTGTTCGGTGTGAGCCAAGGCTCCGTGTTGAAGGCCGTACTTTGACCTTTGATGGTTTTCTTTTACAAAATGTGACTTGGATGGAGAGTTGTCTCATTGGCACTCATACCACATCTTCTTATATCTATGTATTGCATTGTCAAATTGACAACGTGATGAGTTTGGAAGTGTTATTTATCATTTTTGTTTAACCTTCCCTAAAATCAATTCATAATAGAAAAACAAAGGATAAAGGGTATCCATTCATGACACAACAATCAGTACATGCACAGCAAAAAATACACAAAAGCAAAGGAACAGCGCTTTTAATGCTGTTCTTCATCTCAAAGGCACAGTGAGGCCTTCAAAACGGAGCAAAAAAAAAAACTCTCACCTCTCTGCAAGTTCAAGACTGCCCCTAGCACCGTCTTATGCGGAATTCTTTGCGAAAATAGTTTGGATAAACTTAGTTAGATGTAATACTAGATCTTCTTGTGTTTTTTTTTTTTCAATATTTAACAATGTTTGCTGACATGTTACCATTCAATTTCATTGTTGATAATGGAATGCTTAATTATATTATCTCAGTCCTTACAATTTTAGTATCTAACCTGATGAGAAAAAATCAGTCAATTGAAAACTCATTACATCCTTACCAAAGTTTATGGTGGGAATGTTACAGATGCTGATATCACTTCACTTTTTAGCAATAATTGGTTGACTGATCAGGTTAGTTTCAAAATATTATAATAATTTACCGTCATTTAATCATTATCTTAAATTCTCACATCATTGTATATGTAATTGGTAGAGCTATTCCATTGAAAGAATGTACCAGGGCTGGACGGCAATTTAAAAAAATCCCATTGGTTGTTGAAATGTTGAGAAAATCGGTATTGTTGGTTGTTGGTCTACTTATTGGCTATCGGTTTCATTGTGTTATTTTTTTATGTTTATTTCTAAATTTTTTTGCAAGGACTTATATAACCGGTGGTTTTTTGTCTCCTGCTCTTATCACGATATTTTGGAAAACATAACTGTTCTCGAGACTTACGCAGCAGTAGGCGCAACGTTGTATACTTCCAATGGTACCAGTTCCGGAAGTGGAAAAGTTACTTCCCTTTAATAACAAGAACATGGCGAATGGCAGACGATGTCGAATTCTATTGAATGTTTTAGTTAAATAATGTTTTTGTATGAAAATGATAAATCCAGACGTTAGCTATCGTATGAAATTGCTTTAAACTTAATATTTCCAGCGGTGGTTGGCCTTGATTAATGTTATAGTATGGATTTCCCAGCGGTTGTTGGCATTGATTATTGTTATAGTATGAATTTCCAAGTGCTGGTTGGCTTTGCTTGTTATTATTGTATGAATTTCTGAGTGGCGGTGGGCATTGATTGTTGTTATTGATGTCAACATTGTTTTGCCTGGAATTAAAGATCTTCAATTCGCCATGACGCAAACTAGGTTTGTTACTCATAGTTGGAGGTGTGTTAGCTTGAGTGAATGGGATGTTCATCTGGCGCTTCAAAAACTTCACAATTGCAGATAGACCTCTGCTGTCATTCAGATGTACATAGTCGTAAAACATATCGTCTGTGGGTATAAATCCTTTGAGATGTCTTAAGTTGGATAGTCATGTGCTACTGATGTTATCCTGTCATTTGCTTCATCGATAATAAAGTTTTCAATATCTCTTCTATATAGAATTACCCCCAAGGGTGACTGGGGAATAGAAGTATGGTCACCATTGGTCTTCCTCCGACCGGCAGTAAAACCCTTGCTAAAGTGGGGCGTCCATTTGGCTGTGCGGGATGTACAAATTTGCAGCCACGTCCGGTCAGAATGGGGACGTTAATCCGAAGCCTCGTGTAAAGAGAGTGCCACGCTCTTTGCACGCTAAGAACCCTTGCAACAACTCTTTGAGGGGTCCGCAGGGGACCTGTAGCAAGGCTTAATTTCTGTCCCTATATACTATATATACTATATATATTCCATGCAGCTTTCTTTTTTAACTTTTAAAACATATATTAAATGACTGATTCTGTAGGATAATGTTTTTTTTTGCATTTTGTTTTAAGGTGGTACCCAACACCTTGACTAATATTAATTTGGCTCGTTTAATTTTCATAAAATTTTGACAAAATGTTTACTTAGACCCTTTGACAAAAATATAAAAATTTCAACAAATTTGAACCAACCACTTTATCAGAAAAATTTCATTGGTTATATAGCAGTTTGACAAACACTAATTTTGATCATTGAGAAGCTCAATATTTCCTTAACAATACAACGTGATTAAAACGTTTAGCTGATTTTTACAGAGTTATCTCCCTGTAGAGTTAGGTACCACCTTAAGTATGTTGCCAACAAAACACCTTTTTATCAGCTTTTGTATACTGGTAATCATTTTCTGCAAAACAAATTTTTGTGTTTTGTATAACTTTAACATAAATGCTTGTGCAATCTACATAAAGTTATCTCACTTTGTATCGTCTGACTTTATATAAACCAGTGGCGTACCATCAGAGCAGAGTCTAACTCTAACACATGAACCGGCCATTTAAGGGTTTTTAAACAACAGGTTAAACTGGCCCTTTTAATAAATCTGAAAGACATAAATGTAGAGATTTTTAGTAAAAACATGTAAAATCTGAAATCGGAGTTATATGTCTTGTATTTATAGTACAATTAAGTTTAACAGTAACTTCAAGATGAAGAACAGCAATAAAGGAGCTTTTTGTTTGCTTTATTTACATTTGTTTTACATTGTGAGTCATGTCATTTTTGTCATTTACAATAACCCCATAATGTGCAGATGATATCTGCCTTTTTCATTTCTAAACATGTCACTGTTCAAATCTAGAAAATGTTACTTAGGAGCCGCATTAGCTCACCTGGCGAACATGAATATGTGAAAACATAAGTCCTGTCCTGCTAATTATTTTGAACTAAATAATTTTCACGGTACAAACAAAGAAGCAGGTATTATTATATGGTTACCTGTCATATTTATTGTTCTGACCACTTTTCTGCATGTTCTGTGCTTGTTTTTTTCGTGGCATTCTGCATGGAAAATATAATTGTATACCAGATGAACAACCCTTCTATTGCATTATAAAATGTATGTAAATTATGTACGGCTCATAAAATTTTGTAACTTTTTTCTTATATCTTAAAAGCTAAAAAAAGCTACACATAGGTCGGAAATTATTTGCTGGTCAAGTCCATCTTCAGTTTTAAGATTAATCTGACAATCCATGTTAGAGTTATTGTCACTGACATGTCCTCTGTTACGAACTTTCTCATTGTCAGGTTACTATTAGTTCAGAAATTATTTGGAAGTTTTTATTGATGCGACTGGGTGAATGTCGCAATGAAAATAATTCCCATTCTGATATTTAATTCGTATATCTGTATGCAGCTTTTCTCGAAATCGCAATAATGCATCTCGAATCGTTTTCCATTCTCTAAATATCACAACAATAAATGCAGGCAAAAATTTCTAAATTACATTGAACACTGTTATAGATATAAAAATTCTACAAATAAGTTAACATGTTCGAAATTATCAATTGAAGGAGTTATGAAAAAAAACAGATGTGGTATGACTGCCAACAAGACACTATGGTATGACTGCCAACAAGACACTATGGTATGACTGCCAACAAGACACTATGGTATGACTGCCAACAAG
Organism: Mytilus californianus; assembly: GCF_021869535.1. NCBI lineage: Eukaryota > Metazoa > Mollusca > Bivalvia > Mytilida > Mytilidae > Mytilus > Mytilus californianus. Next base: position 61,059,228 of record NW_026262593.1, on the reverse strand, counting down.
ACACTATGGTATGACTGCCAACAAGACACTATGGTATGACTGCCAACAAGACACTATGGTATGACTGCCAACAAGACACTATACACCAAAGACTAAATGATGTAGATGTAACTAACTATAGTTATGTGATGACGTAAACAATCATGTACATCCAATACCGTATACTAAGCCACGACATGAAACAATGTAAAACAATTCAGACAACAGAAAACTGCCCGATTGATTTTCTATGTGATGGTTCCCAGACTCAAGTCAATCAGTACACATCCAATGGATTTATTGTTAAGACGATATAAACAGTATAACAAAACTTGAACTTGTACAATGCCAAAATATATGTTAAGGTTTCGTAACAGTATTTAAATAAATATCAATGTTGGAATCACCAGCCCAGTAGTCGGCGCTTCTATATTGACACGAGTTATCAGTGATATGATTCCAAAAGTAAATGAACTGTTTACGAAACTTTGAAGTACTTTGGATTTTAAAATCCAGGAATAGTTTACCTTAGTAGTAATTATTGAAGCCTTTCATAATTCCGGGTCCTCAATGCTCTTTAACTTACAATATTTGGTATTTATTTTGGTGTAAAATTAATGACCTTTCAGAATAAATTTTCTCATATTTATAGCATCGATATGTTTACATGGATGATAATAAAGAAAGACGATATTTACAAAAAATTTGGTTTTTTTTTTGCTGAATTTTTATTTGAAAAATAGAAAAAGGTAAGGATATAATTTTCAGCGAAATAAGATTGAGAAATAAGTCAATGAATTTTCTTTCCTTGAATACTAGCTTCCTTGGTTACGGTGTAATGAATCTAATTGTCTTTTCTTCGAGATGATGACAATGGAAACAAATGCGTATTGTCCCCCGCGTAACGCGTTGCAGGGATTATGGACATACCGGGCGTCCGTGTGTCCGTCCGTTCGTCGGGTCATGTTAGCGTTCTTGCCCCTTGGAAATATTAAATTTATGGAAAATGGCCTTATTAGCTCTCACGGATACAATTCTTGCCAGATATTTATAAAACTTATACTATAGGTTAATATTAGCAATATCTCGAACAAGATCTATAATGGTGGCCGATCGACTTTTTTAAAAGAGTTATGCTCCTTGGAAATATTAAATTTATGAAAAATAGCCTCGTTAGCGCTCTCACGGGTACAATTCTTGCCAGATTTTTATAAAACTTAATACTATTGGTTAATATCAGCAATATCTCGGACAATTTTTTAAATGGTGGACGATCGACTTTTTTTTAAAGAGCTATGCCCCTTTGGAAATATTAAATCTATTGAAAATTATCTCCTTAGCGCTCTCGCATGTACAATTCTTGCCAGATTTTTATAAAACTGATACCATAGGTTAATATTAGCAATATCTCGGACAAGATCTATAATGGTGGCCGATCGACTTTTTGTAAAAGAGTTATGCCCCTTGGAAAAATTAAATTTATGGAAAATGGCCTCGTTAGCGCTCTCACGGGTACAATTCTTGCCAGATTTTTATAAAACTTAATACTATAGGTTAATATCAGCAATATCTCGAACAAGTTCTATATTGGTGGACGACCGACTTTTTTAAAAGAGTTATGTCCCTTGGAAACATAAAATATGTGCAACGCGGGGGACATTGGAACTCTGTTCTTTTAGTCAGTTAAAAAGATTAAAAGATTAAGTGCACAACACGAGTTACGGGAATAACCTTTATTAGGTTCGTTCGTTATTCCGAGCATTTCTAATCTACCTTTGTAGGAAAGCAAGAGAAATTACTTGTATGTCTACATAAACGATTACATGTAATTGTACTCTTAAACAAACTAACATATGATATTTTCCCATACTTGTTAACATGGAAGTTATATCATCAATAAAAATAAAATTTTTAACAAAATATACAAGATTTTATCGGCTTGTAGAGAACCCGGAAGACATAAAAGGAGAGCGAAAGGATATTTTCTTGGATAGGACAACCGACGACCACAATATAAGTTATCATGCTTTGACCCAACTAACATGATTATTTAGACAGTGTCGAAAATAATCATGTAAGTTGGGTCAAAGCATGATAACATTTTTGTGCGGATATGCTAACCGTATTGAATATATAATTAATGAAACGTTAAACACACAAATGTCCTAGATTTCACTTCGCAAAGTTCACATGTTTACTCCGCCCACTGACCGCGTGCTTGACCCTCACTCTTAATGTGTATGCTCCGCCCACTGATCGTGTAACATGATGGTCTATTGATTTTCCATGTAGCGCATAGTTGATGTGTTTTTATGCCAACTAAAGGTGGAACCTGGTAAAAGACGATTTGTCGATACAAGTGATGAAGAAATCGAACGAAAACGTTTGAAACTGAGTGCTGATAAAACAATAAAGCAGAATATAGCAGCAGCGACTATTTTCCGGGAGTATTTAAAAGAAAAGAAAACGGATCCAGGATTAACATTATGACACATTAAAACTAGATGATGTGTTGGGCCATTTCTATATGGATGTGCGTAAAGCTGATGGGAATCGTTATAAAACAAATTCACTGCAGTGCTTGAGATATTCATTGAATAGATATTTAAAGGCTCCACGGTACAATAAAAAAATTGACATTGTGAATGATGAAAGATTTAGCACTTCCAGAGAAAATTTCAAAGCGGCAATGGCAGAACTAAAACGCATGGGATTAGGAGACGTCGAGCATTATCCGTCTATTGACGAAGCTGAAAGAAGGAAACTATATACCTCAATATATCTATCCCCAAATACACCATTTGGACTTCAAAATAAAGTTCAATTCGATATTCTCTTGTATTTTTTTCGACGGGGAATGGAAAATATGCCACAAATGACAAAATCCACGTTTTCTGTCAAAAAAGATCCGAAGACGGGGCTAAACTATGTTATTAAAACTTTCGATGAGCTGACAAAAAACCATCGCAGCAGTGACAAAGAAAAAACTTCAGGGATAATGCCAGAAAATTGCGATTCTGAATTTTGCCCCGTGTCCTCCTTTGAAAAGTATGTAAATAAATTTAATCCGGAGTGTGACAAACTATGGCAGAGACCGAAAGATCAGTTCTGTGAGGAGGATCCTACATGGTATTATAACATTCCTGTGGGCGAAAAAACGCTTGGCAATTTCATGTCATGCCTGAGCAAGAAGTGCAACTTGTCTGAAATCTACACTAACCATTCTATCCGAGCTACCGGGGCTACTGTTCTAGCTAAAAATTCGTATTGCAATGCACAGATCATGGCCGTAGTCAGTAGCATCCCTTTCTTTGTACCAGCGGGTTGATAATGATAAGATACGTATGAGACAGAAGTTAACAGAAAGCATCACGGAACCTTCTAAAGCATTAGCTTTAACTGTTGGTGAAATATCATCGAATATTCGTGCTTTAGCCAGCTCCAGTTGTACAGTGCCTCCTAAAACTTTGCCAATTGGCCCTTCTTCTACATTTCTTCCTCTACCAATATTACAACAGGAAGCACCGCTGTCATTAGTACAAAACGTAGTTCCGTTACTTATAACGTCGGACAAAATACTCTATATACATCTGCTAAGGAACACAAAGCGGCGCCTTTACCATTTAGCGGACCCTTGCCATGCAATACTTTTAAGCCAAAACATTTAAGTACAACCCAACAAGGAAACAGCACACAGTCATTTAATGAATCATTGCAAGGTGTCAATCTAAATGAACTGTTCAATGATTTTACTGAAACTTCCGTAAATCGTACTACACTTTGTCCACAAGTTTTCAACAACTGTTCCGTAACTATTGTTTATAAAAAAGAATGACTTCATTTTTAGAACAAGAACGGATTTGATTGTTTTAGAACATATTTTTATTAAGAGTTTGGTTTAATGTGCTCGGGAGCATTTCACTTTATTTCATTCCATCTTATATTGTTTTTATTTAGATTTTTAAGGGTTTTCTGGACGAAAAACATTTTTTTACATCTGTTATCACTTTTAATTTTGTATGATATATTACAGAGAAGTATAATAAATATATTTTATTTGAATTGCTCTAGATCGATAAAGCCCTGGATTGCGTCATGCATGTATAGATGTCAACCAGTGGAATTTTCCATTGACCGGTTAACAGGTCAACTTGCCTTATGTAGGACAATACAATAAGGTTATCACAAGACAGCGTGTTCCTTACTTTTCTTTTTATAGGACACAGGATTGAAGGTCAACAGGTTGAGCACACATGATTAAAGGTCAACATATTACAACGATTGCTGGTTGGCTACAGGCACATGTTTTGTTAGAAGTTTTCTTTTTGGGGGCAATTTGATTGGGTTGTGTACGGCGAACATGGTTATTTAGCAGATGGCAAGGCAGCCAGTAGAATTCAAGTTTACAACTGCATAACCGTACAAAGGTAAATGAAATGTTATTCTTCACTATACAATTGATCATCGCTTTCTCAATTCTTTTATACAATTATTCATAATAATTAAAGAATTTGACATTAGTTTAAGTTTTTACTATGTTTATTTGGTTTGTATTCCTATATCCTATAAATGATTCAAGTTCCTTTGCATCAATTTTCGGCACATAGTTCATATCCGTCCAATACTTCACGTAGTTTAAAGTAAGACATAAAAGTGAAGAAATTTAAGTTTAAAATTGCAAACTTTTATGTCGCATAAAAAAGTTGCCAATATTTTCCATTATGTTAGAATATTATACAACTGCATTAAAATTCTGCTTTTTCACCCCTAAAGATGAATAGTTTTACACAGATTGAGAGGTCTATAAGTCTACTGTTATTAATATTTATGTCGATAAACACAAAAAGTAACAATATTTCTTTTTTTTTTATTAATATTCTTGTACATGTACTGGCCTAAAAATTAAGTACTTTTCTACCTCAGAATGGATTGTTAGACATAAAAGAAATTAAAGTTTAAAATTGTAAAATCAATAAAAGGTGTCAGTATTTTAACTTTGGTAAGACTATTATGTTACCGCATTAAAATCCTGTTCTTTCGGTGCGTTATAACGAGGGACATTTTTACACAGATTGAGAGCTTTTTAAGTCTACGGTTAATTGTGTGTATAACGATAGAAATAAAAATTGCAAATATTTCTTTTATTAAATTTAAGCTTGTACCATTGTACTGGCGGGATGAATTCTCTTTTTATACCTTCGCATGGATTATTTGACATAAAAGAGGGAATTATTTCGACGATTTTTTTTTATAAAAAAAACCAATTCTTTATGATTGCAGGGATGAACAGATTTGATAAGATTGACATTATACATCGTATAGATAAATATTGATCAACTTATTCATTTTTAAATTCAGAAAACCATGAACTACTGCAAACATTTTGAAATTAGTGTATTGTCTGAAAACAAAATATTATAGACCATTTGATGTCGTCTGTTTTATTTCAAATCTTGAAACATTGCCTATCTAAATCTATTAGGTTCGTTCGTTATTCCGAGCATTTCTAATCTACCTTTGTAGGAAAGCAAGAGAAATTACTTGTTTGTCTACATACACGATTACATGTAATTGTACCCTTAAACAAAATAACATGATATTTTCCCATACTTGCTGAAATGGAAGTTATATTATCAATAAAAATCAAATTTTTAACAAAATATACAAGATTTTATCGGCTTGTAGAGAATCCGGAATACATATTCTTCTCAGCATATAAAAGGAGAGCGAAAGGATATTTTCTTGGATAGGACAACCGACGACCACAAGCAGATGGCAAGGCAGCCAGTAGAATTCAAGTTTACAACTGCATAACCGTACAAAGGTAAATGAAATGTTATTCTTCACTATACAACTGATCATTGTTTTCTCAATTCTTTTATACAGTTATTCATAATAATTAAAGAATTTGACATTATTTTAAGTTTTTACTATGTTAATTTGGTTTGTATTCCTATATCCTATAAATGTTTCAAGTCTACATAAAGTTCTTTTGCATCAATTTCCGGCACATAGTTCATATCCGTCCAATACTTCACTTAGTTTAAAGTAAGACATAAAAGTGAAGAAATTTAAGTTTAAAATTGCAAATTTTATGTTGCATGAAAAAGGTGCTAATATTTTTCATTACTTTAGAATATTATACAACTGTATTAAAATTCTGTTTTTTGTCCCTAAAGAAGACTAGTTTTACACAAATTTAGAGGTCTATAAGTCTACTGTTAATAATATTTATGTCGATAAGCACAAAAAGTGACAATATTTCTTTTTTTTAATTAATGTTCTTGTACATGTACTGGCCTGAAAATTAAGTACTTTTCTATCTCAGAATGGATTGTTAGACATAAAAGTGAAGAAATTAAAGTTTAAAATTGTAAAAATTTGTTGTTACATCAATATAAGGTGTCAGTATTTTAACTTTTGTAAGAATATTATGTTACCGCATTAAAATCCGGTTCTTTCGGTGCATAATGAGGGACATTTTTACACAGATTAAGAGCTTTTTAAGTCTACGGTTAATTATGTGTATAACGATAAAAATAAAGATTGCAAATATTTCTTTTTATAAAATTAAAGCTTGTACCATTGTACTGGCGGGATGAATTCTCTTTTTATACCTTCGCATGGATTATTTGACATAAAAGAGGGAATTATTTCGACGATTTTTTTTTTATAAAAAAAAAAAAACAATTCTTTATGATTGCAGGGATGAACAGATTTGATAAGATTGACATTATACATCGTATAGATAAATATTGATCAACTAATTCATTTTTAAATTCAGAAAACCATGAACTACTGCAAACATTTTGAAATTAGTGTATTGTCTGAAAACAAAATATTATAGACCATTTGATGTCGTCTGTTTTATTTCAAGTCTTGAAACATTGCCTATCTAAATCAACCGTAATGAATATTGTTGTTCACATATAAAACTTTTTTTAATGTTTTGCATTATTTACATATCCAAATAATTTCTGAAAATATATTTTTAGCGATACTTTAATTATTCAGCATTTGCAATTTATGAATAAGCCAGAAAAAAAGATATATTTATAATTTCCAAAACAAAAAGTTAACGGGAATAGTAAACGCGTTTTCTAAGTGCACGTACAGGTAATGATGTAAAATCTGTAGTAAACGCTCGTTTACTACTGACGAAACGTACACAGAGTGAACGGACGTTTACACGAGTAGACATTTGATTGATTGTTGGTTGCTTAACGTCCAGTGGCAAATATTTCATGCATATTCAGGACGAGAACAAATTAATAATCAATACAATAGGGGCGTCCGAGGTTAAGGTCGAAGAAATTTTGTCTGCCACGGGAAATGAGGGAATATTGGATAGGAACAGAAATTTAGCCTTACAACAGGTCACCTACGGACCCCTCAAAGTGTTGTTGCAAGGGTTCTTAACGTGCAAAGAGCATGGCACTCTCTTAACACGAGGCATCGGATTTTACGTCCCCATTCTGACCGGACGTGCTTGCAAATTTGTACATCCCGCACAGACAAATAGACGCCCACTTTAGCAAGGGTTTTACTGCCGGTCGGAGGAAGACCAATGGTGACCATACTTCTATTCCCTAGTCACCCTTGGGGGTAGTAGACATTTTAAACTTCCATTTTGACCGCGTAAACGCAGATGCAAACATGCTACTTTAACAGGGTTTTTTTTTCATGTTAATGTTTTTTAGAAAAAAAAGACCTTTGCTAAGTACCATAACATTTAATAAGAATACAATAAGAATACATAAAATTAATATCTAGAAATATTTAACAGAGTTATTTTTTATAATAAACAATAAATAAACAAAAGATTGTCCTAGTAAATGTTAAAATATTTTTATTTTACCTTAATCATGGTGGGGATGTAAGTAATTTGTACTTGTGTGTTAATGTTTATGATTGATTGATTGTTGGTTGCTTAACGTCCAGTGGCAAATATTTCATGCATATTTAGGACGAGAACAAATTAACAATAAATACAATAGGTAGGTTCTGTAAGAGGGGCGTGAAATATTCTTCGTGTTTTTCTGCTATTAATGACGTCAAAGGTGAGATAACAGAATTACAGATTACATAAAATATCTGTTTATATTTGATTTGGAATGACAGTTCTTCATTGAAAACAGTTTACGTTGTAATAACCATGTTTGTAGTCTTGTAGTCTTGAAGTATTGATTTATGATCAAATCAACTATTTTTTCGAATAACTATAACATTTAAGGGCCTCCATTTTTTTATACTAAGTACTTAAGAGGCCGGTATAGTTTTTTTTTATATGCCTACTTGCAATATACATGTAGTATTAGCACACATTAATGTTAGCCCAAGGAAATCCGATTTATTTATTTTTAACATGTAAATCTTGATTGGATGAATGATTAAGTATTTCTTATTATAAACATCTACCAGTATATTGTTTAAAACAAATATCTATAATTTTAATCTTCCATTTAACCTTCTTGAAATGAAGAAATGGCAGTTTTCAATTCAGAAACTTCATAGTTTGTCATTCTCTCATCCTATCAAATGGCCATTTGTTTACAAATATGTTACTTTTGGTCGGTACATCTCGAGTTAATGAATGTGCCTTACATAATGTTTGTATAAAAAAAGCAATAATCATTTATCTATTTTGAAGGTGTTTATTTTGCAATTCGATGCATAAAGGCTTATGTAAATAAGATTTTTTTGTTAATAGATGGTGAATTGCAAACTGATCATCCGTGTCGTAGCAATTTTCATTGGAGTGACGCAATCTCCTGTTCATGTTAGCTGTCATAAATTTCCACCACAACAGGGAAAAGGAACACCCGTTGGGATGAGACTATTGCCTATTCCTGTACCTAAACCGTTTCCTGTTAAAGGACGTTCTGATGAAAGACCGATCGTTTTATTGGTCCACGACGAAGGATTTGATAATGTATTTGGTGGAGGATTTGAATCATTAATACCACTGTTATTTATACCCCTCCTATGTGAGTACTACTTTAAAGAATACTGACTCCCTACTTATTGCGTCACTACACTTCTAGTTGAGAAAAAATATCCAATTGTATTTTAACTTACGTTGCAACTCCCCATAAAAGTTGACCATGAAAGTATGTTTTGTTTAAGAGATGGTAAATTTGCATACTCACTACGTTTTTACGTCTTGATTTCTTCAATAGAAGTTCATCAAACAGTCACACTATCTTATTGACATTCTTGGTTTCTATAGTACCTAATGAAGGTCATCAAACTGTCCATTGTATTCTGATATGATTATACAGTCACACTATAATTTATTGACTTTCTAACTCTTGGTTTCATTAGTACCTGATGGTGATTATCAAGTTGTCCACTGCATTCTGCAAGGGTTGTTCAGTTACAATATTAGTTACATAGAGGTGTCATCCTCTATCTATAAGGAAAATTATCAGGTTTTGGCAATAAAACAAGAAAATAAAAACAGTATTCATATTGCCATACAAAAACAGTGATAAGGTATCAATTTGATGAAATAAAAATATAAGCAACTAAGGCTTGATTCCAAATGCATAGCATTGAAACATTTTCGGAAAGTGTTACTTACTGTATTCGGCAAATTTGAGATAATGATAATATTACTGGTTTATCAAATCTAGTTGCTCTTTTTAGATCAAGATAAAAGATAAGTGAAACTTTATAGATTCTATGTAAATTAGATATATTCGTCTCATATCTTATTCATATTTACACGCCAAATTTTACATGTATGGTAGATAGATTTATTTATAAACATGCAAATATATATGAGTGTTCGGGTGATTGAAAATCTATCTTTAGGTGGCACGTTAGTATTTCCTGGCCCACAGGGATAATGATAGCCCTTTAGAATTTTCATCACTTTCTAGCACTGCCCAAAATTCTACATACACCGTTAATTGAAGTAATTTTATTACAATATGCAAAAATTAATTTGAATATATATGATGACGGTTTACTTTTTTTGTTTTTGCTATCTTTATAAACCCAGGCCACTAGTGCTTTTATGTCTTTTATCATGCAGAAAATATAAAATTAGGAAAAATCTCAAAAATTTATTTTCACCTGTATGTAAAATTGTTTCATATTTTTCTACATCTGAATCATCACTCAGTTTGGGAAAGTATGTTAAAAAAGTGAAATTACAAAAAATACCGAACTCCGAGGAAAAATTAAAACGGAAAGTCCCCAATCAAATGGTAAAATCAAAAGCTTAAACACATCAAACTAATGGGTAACAACTGTCATATTCCTGACTTTATACATGCATTTTCTTATGTAGAAAATGGTGGATTAAACCTGGTTGTATAGCCAACTAAACCTCTCACTTGTATGACATTCACATAAAATTCCATTATATTGACAACGATGTGTCACTGTATATTTTATCCAATCAAACTGTTTAGGAACATTGACTTAAGTAGGGTAGAAAAAATAGCAACCTTAATTCTGAAATTTAAATATCACCGTGCCACTTTAACCATTATTTTTATTATTATTATCATCTACGAGAGTTTTGTAAATGCAAATAATATCAATTTATTCGAACATGTAAATCATATAAATAACCGCAAACACAGTAAGGATAACCAATTCGATAGTCCGATTAAATTAACAAAAGTATTTTGATATTTAAACATGCAAGAGACACCCTATTTATTCTTATCAGCCAAAAATAATTCGTAATAAATAAAATTAACCGTGTTGTTGGTACGCTTTAAACTGGAATAAGACGGATCGAGAGTAGCCGATAGAGGCCGCTAAATTTCTTGTATCACTACTTTCGAAAATGAACCCTGTTACGTAACCTTTCGCCGATCAAAATTGCTAAGTAAAAGGATTAATTATTAAACTTCCATTTAAATATTGCATTTGAGGAATGCTTAATCAAATTATCTTAATTTTCAATACAAAAATCAAGCAAACACATACTTTTACTCGATCTTAAAAGAACTATGAAATGAAAAACGTGTGCACTCTATTTTGACGATAAACAAATTGGTCATACACGATAACAACAACAGAAAATGCTTTTAAAAACTTAATAACTGAGTGCAATAAACGACAACCAATGCACGTAGGCTTCTTGTTTTAGGCATATACACTTATAGTGGGGTTAGACATGTTTCTATTCAATATTTTGATTATATTGCTACTACGAAAGCAATTTCCCTTAACTTTCTTATTTTTTTTTGGAAAACATATACCCGATTTTGCACAGATTTATTTAAATGTTAAAAAAGACAGTCGCATACTCAATATTAACCATCCACCTCCCACCCCTAATTTATGGAAACAACCACCTTTCTTTCAAATCAATTAAATGACCACCATCAGCATCATTGTACATCTGGTGACGCATATTAATATTATTTCTACTAAGACGAAAACAAATTAACAATTAAAGTTTACGGTAGGTTCTGCAAGGTATGTCTATCGGGATGCAGGCTGGGAAATTTGAAATACCATTATAAAATGAAGATATATTGGAAGGCGTCAGAAATGAAGTTCTAGCAAGGTATCGTGCACGTGCTGATTGATTGATTGATTGTTGGTTGCTTAATGTCCAGTGGCAAATATTTCAAGCAAATTCAGGACGAGAACAAATTAACAATAATTACAATAGGTTGGTTCTGTAATAGGGGCGTCCGGGATTAAGGTCGGAGAAATTTAGACTGCCACGGGAAATGAGGGTAAATTGGATAGGGACAGAAATTTAGCCTGGCAACAGGTCACCTACGGATCCCTCAAAGAGTTGTTGCAAGGGTTCTTAACGTGCAAAGAGCGTGACACTCTCTTAACACGAGGCATCGGATTTAACGTCCCCATTCTGACCAGACGTGGCTGCAAATTTGTACAACCCGCACAGCCAAACGGACGCCCCACTTTAGCAAGGGTTTTACTGCCGGTCGGAGGAAGACCAATGGTGACCATACTTCTATTCCCCAGTCACCCTTGGGGGTTAGTGCACGTGCTGAGAGCGTGGTACTAATCCTACAATGACAATTAAATTTAACACAATACGTTTAGAAGAAAATCAATCATTGACAGGCAAAGATCTGACATCAACTACACATGTTTAAATGTCCAATACAGATAAATATGATTTAAAAGACCTTTTGGGAGGGCACATTTCAATATTATCCAGTTATTGATTTTAAAATTTAAATGTTTTCCATATATACCAGTATGACATATAAAAGTAATCCCAAAAAACAAAAAAAAATCTTCAGCAGTGTTTAATGTTCCGTCGCTATTCTTATTGCAATTAAAACATCTTGAATATGTGTTAACAAAAATAATTGATATTTTATTGTAGTAATGGCGTTAAGTCTTGGTACAACTATAAATTCAAGTACAACTACTGCTATGGCTGCAACCGTAACATGCATGTTTTAATCTTTACTAGCCAATTTGTCTTCGGCTACCTTCTGTCATCACGTTGTCCTAGTCTATAAAGAGTAAGGATAATTTCACTCAGTATTTGTTTCACTTTCAGGATCAAAATTCTAAGTTTGGCAAATCTCACAAGAAATTGAGAATAAGAGAGTCTACATCATATACTTAAATTAAATTTAACAAATTAACATATTTCTGTTTAATCAAAAAAGTTATTCAACGGTACATGTTTCTATTGAAGGCAGATTATATAAAGTTCCTAAAAATTGGAGAATCATTTCTCAAAGTGCCATTTTGTACATTTCTTCGGGCTTTAATAATTTGAGTACCTGCTTAGAAATAAGCCAATTAACGTTAAAATTTCAAGGAACACAAATTTGACTTTGAAACTATGAATTTAAGTAAGTGTTTGAAAATAGACCTAGTGTGAAATGAATTCAAGGGGAAATTGGTCCTTGTACTTTTTGTCCTGAAAATCTGCTTAAATTTATGTTAAATAATTACTGAAACACAAATTTACCTTACTGATATAAAACAAAACTATGTAATTTTCATGTCTCTTTTAAAAACATCGTGTTTGGCTTTTAAATGTATCAGAATTCTTTGTTGTAAAGTCTTGCATATAAGTTTTGCCTTCGGGATTTTTCACCGATCTGTTTAAAGAAAGCTGTAACCCAAATTTTTGTTTGTAAATTTGGTTTTCGGGATTTTTCTCAAAATAGGTAAAGACATCTATGCAGCAAGTGCTTGCTTATAGATTTGATTTTCGAAATTTTTCATTGTCATAAATTCTTACATATAAGTCGGGTTTTCGGGATAATTCCCGAAATGTTTGAAGACTTCTGTGTTAAACATTTTGAATGCAGATTATTTTTTTCGGGACTTTTTTTCAAAATGTGTTGAGATCTGTTTGCACATATCTTTGCTACCAAATGTTTTAACTAATGTTGAAAATGATTTCGGGAATTTCCCGACTAAAAAGATGTCACGTCTATATTTACCACAAATTCTTTCATACTTTCATGTATTTTGGTATTTCCCTAGGACTAAATATAAATGTAAACAATTATAAGAATACAAGCATGGAATATTGTAAAAATTGTGTTTCTATGAAATCTGCATTAATTTATGGTACATGAAAAAGCTTATAAAAAGGTCAAAAGTAAGAATGTAAAAAATCCGAACTCCAAGACAAATTCAAAACGGAAAATCCTTTATAAGACGGCAAAATCAAAAGCTCAAAACATCATACGAATGGAAAAACGGCTGTTATATTTCTGACTTGGTACTGGATGGATTTTACTCTACAGTTCTCATTATTTACTTTTTTATATATAAAAAGTAAAATAATTAAACTCAAGTTTCCTTCTTACACACATGTCCTGTTATCCAGTTTGGTAGGAAAATAAGTCCGAGGTAAATAGTTGAAATACAAATATTTTGGGACATACTTAAAAAAATATTGTACAAAATGTTCACCTACAAAAATATTTAGATATTACAACAATTTCAGAACATGAATCTTCCTAGTAAAATACAGTACATGAACATCTTAAGTACGAAAAAAATCCGTGGACTTTTATAACACACACCAGACTAAAAATACTAGTAAGTTATCTTACTAAAGGATATTTAATTTGCGTAATTTATGATTATAGATACAATGATTAGGCGTTGATTCATATCCATTGTGTCTCTAACATGAACTATTGTGCTGATGTCTTTTCACAATTAAAGCTATTTCTTGATTAGAAGGCATTCTAAGTGAGTTTAAATAACCCTGTTATCATGTTAAACAATGCATTAAGAAATCAAAGTTCACAATTAATTGGTTAGAGAAATACAAATATAAAATAACACGTCTGTACTTAAATTATTATGCATCTGAATAGTATCCGTAATTTACAAAATAAGACATATTCTAACTTCTTTCTAAGTATATATGTATATAAGTATGTCACCAAAATTTCTGGCAAGAAACCTTATTCAAGGCACATAACGATTTACTCGGAAAAGGATTTACAAATAAGCATGTGTAAAGATATGTTGTAAAACAGATGAAACCATACAATATTTATAAAACAAAAATGGACATATTGAACGTAATCATACAAAAATATCCACAATAAATTACAAAATAAGAAAAACAGAAAAACTAACAATAGGGACAACAAAGAGAAAACGGGGATTCGAACTTATCCGACAAGTCTCTACGTATAACTTGACTCATGGATCTGAACCTGACGGCTATCAACTTATACTATACGATTGTCTATTATGTATATATTAAGGTACAAGCCCTGTTCGTCCGTTGTACTAATATATATCATATGTTCATTTATATATATAAAATAAACATATAAATGAAACCCATTGGTAGCCAAGAGGTTTCGTCGATGTGTTGATGTCAGTCGCACACAACAGATTTCAAGGAGGGTTAGATTCCCAGTGAAGGCATATAAAAATTACAAAAGATAAAGGCAAGTTTTTAAATTAATTTCATTAGTGAACAGAAATCATAAAATTGAGAATGGAAATGGGGAATATGTCAAAGAGACAACAACCCGACCAAAGAGCAGACAAAAGCCGAAGGCAACCAATGGGTCTTCAATGCAGCGAGAAAATCCCGCACCCGGAGGTGGTCCTCAGCTGGCCCCTAAATAAAATTGTGTGCTAGTTCAATGAAAATGGACGTCACACTAAAATCCAAAACATATAAATGAACTAAAATTAAAAAACATAGACTAACAAAGGCCAGAGGCTCCTGACTTGGGACAGGCGCAAAAATGCGGCGGGGTTAAACATGTTTTGTGAGATCTTAACCCCCCCCCCCCCCTATACCTCTAGCCAATGTAGAATAAAGAAACACATAGCAATACGCACAGTAAAACTCAGTTTAAAAGAAGTCCGAGTCCGATGTCAGAATAGGTAACAAAAGAAACTAAGCAAAATGACAATGATACATAAATGAACAAAGGACTACTAGCAGTTACTGACATGCCAGCTCCAGACCTCAATTAAACTGATTAAAAGATTATGTCTTCATCATATGAAAATCAAGTACAATCCCTCCCGTTAGGGGTTTAGTATCATACCATCATTAAATATATGAGAAGAACATAGCCCGTATCATGCCAACAACTGGTTTTAGAATAAATGTGTTTATTTCCGATGCAAAGCCCCCATTAGAGTGAATCAATATTAATACCAAAATGTGCAATCCTTAATGACTTGACAACAGTATCGTAACTATATCCTTTCTGAATAAGTCTGTTGTTTAAAGGTTTGGTTAGCTTTTGAGGTGAATGCCGACATTCTTGTGCTTTGTAAAGAATATTACCATAAAATATTGGATGTGAAATACCTGAACGTATAAGATGTCTGCATGTTGATTTATATTTACGAATGATGTCCTTGTACCGATGATAAAATTTAGTAATTGTTTTGGCTAGTTTGTGATATCGAAAACCCTGGTGTAATAATTTTTCAGTAATACAGAGATGTCTTTCGTTGAAATCAAATACGTTGTTACATACACGAGCGAATCGAACAAAAACAATGAATAATTAACAATAGGAAATGAAAAATCATCTCTTTTATCATAAATTTTGCTACTAAGCTTCCCGTTAAAGATAAAGATATCAAGATCCAGGAAAGGGCAGTGTTCATTTTTAGTATTAGCTTTATTTAAAGTCAGTTCGGCAGGATAAATCTCTTTAGTGTACATACTGAAGTCGTTATTATTGAGAGCCAATACATCATCTAAATATCTAAAAGTGTTATTAAATTTTTGAATCAGATGTTGTTTCGATGGGTCTTTGCTGATTTTAGTCATAAATTGTAACTCATAACAATACAGAAACAGGTCCGCAATAAGTGGTGCACAGTTAGTCCCCATGGGAATTCCGATAACCTGACGATATACGGAATCTCCATAGCGAACAAAAATGTGATCTAGTAAAACTTCAATGGCAGTTATAGTATCAAAGCAGGTCCCCAAAAAAAAAGTAAAATCACAAAAATACTGAACTCCGAGGAAAATTCAAAACGGAAAGTCCCTTATCAAATGGCAAAATCAAATGATAAAACACATCAAACGAATGGACAACAACGGTCATATTCCTGACTTGGTACAGGCATTTTCAAATGAAGAAAATGGTGGATTGAACCGGTTTTATAGCGATTTACATAGTTCTTTTGTTTGTTGTTACCAAAAAATAAACCTAAAAGAGTTTGAACATATCTTAGCATTCCGACTTTTTAAATGCCCATTTAATCAGGTGTTTGAATTTTTTCTTAATAAAGTTTATGAGGAACCGTGGTATATAGGGTAGAAAAATCAAAACTTTGAACAGATTCGAAATCACCAATATAAGAATGCAATTTATCAAGTACTTCCAACGAATTTTTAACACTCCAAAAGTAATTAATTCCACTATTTTCACAGGCCTTATGTGAACAATTTATTACCAGGGTTTTGATTGTACCAAGTGTACTAGTAAGTAGAATAGATAGTTTAGTAGTGGAACAATGGCTTGAAGACGAAATAAATCTATATTTGTATGGAGTTTTATGCAGCTTCGGAAGCCAGTACATAGTTAGAACTTTCATTGTATTTGGTTATGCTTGAAAAGAGGTAGCTAAAAGTTTATGTTTGTTACAGATGTCATTTTCCGAAAATGGAGTCAGTTGGAATGTTGGTGAATTCCTGATTTCCTTTTGTAGAACATCAATGTAAAATTTACGTCAAACAATAATGATATTGTTCGCAGCCTTATCAGCCGGGACAAAAATATATTCCTTGGAGGGTTATTTTAGCTTATGTTTGATACGGGAAATTGGGCTATTATGGTTGTTGTTAGCAGTAAAATGATCTTTAAAATGTTGAATACGTATATCAACTATGTTCATTACCGAATCAAAAAAAGAATCTAATGATTTCTTGTCAGCTTTTTCTCGTTTTATCCATTTACAGCAGTAAGTACGGAGTGAGTCGTGGATGATGTTACGACACTCATTCCAATTAATAATTGACGGGGGGCGATATTTAGGTCCTTTACTGAGGAATGATTTCAACTCTCGGTCACGAACGATGTTAAGGTCTCCTGTTATATAATGGGAACTCGGGCCATAAATGTATTCGGATTTACTGCAATTTCATGAGGTAGGTGTATTGTCACTGTTATTAACATCTTTACACACTTCGCTGTAATTAAACACATATTACCGGGTAGATTTTTTGTAAACATAACAAATAAGAGGGAGTTCAGTATTATCAAAATAGCCAGGAATTTGTTCTTTAACAGAATGATCATTAAAAATACCGGCAATATTTAAAATCAAAACCTTTATTGACAAATTTAATTTTAATAAAATGTTTTTTTTGTGATCTTCAGGGCGATCAATTTTGGGAAACAATTTAGAATAACAATATGCAATTATAATTTTGACGATTTCATACTTAGGACTGCAATATGGAATTGTGTTGCATTTCTCCGAAATTTGATGTAATTTATTAACAGGCAAAGAACAGAGCTTGGTTAATAGATAGTGTCTACCGTTGTTTTTTGAAATAGAAATTAGGTCCGAAATATTTGTATTGTTATTACGAAATTTTCTTTGATTCTACGCCCATGAGAACGGGTTTTACGTTCTGTTTCAGAGACTATATCCAAAATGTTAACAGAATCTGTTCTAGATATATTACCAATTCCCATGATATTGTCGTTAAGACCGAGAGGATAGACTGTCTGTAGTTTTTTAATCCAATTTAATTTAATTATTTTTCGTAATTAGCCAATTCAAACTTAATGAAATTAGGCACACGATGTGCCTAAGGAAACAGTTAGATATCATATAATGACGTGAGTCAATTTAAGCGACAGATTTCGGAAGCGTTGATTTTAGGAAAATAATCCACGGTAAGTGAAGAAGCTGACGTCATGGCAATGGTTTAAAGCTTACAAAAGCATATTAGAAATAAATTTAAACGATAATGTCGTCATCGAAAATGTTTCGTTTCTCTGTGTACTTGGTTGCAAGGAAAGATTTTGTGAATATTTTGATATGTATATTTTGATATGTATCCTATTAATGTCAATATTCATTTTACTTTCAGTGTCATTATGAAACACTGAATGTATTGCATAACGATGTTTATCACGATTAGGTGACCTACGTTTCATTTTGGGGGCAAAGAGTATGAGGATTTTTTCGAAGATGGAATTTTTTATTTCACCTGTTGCTAGTCACACTTCTTTATTTCATTCGAAAATGTATTTATAAACACAAATATATCCTGAATTTTTTTGGGGAAAATATGTATTTTCATACTGTCTTAGATTACTTATTCAAAGTTCTGACCGGGTCAATACATTCATTATAAAAGTCTATTTCTTCTCGAGAAAATGAAATAGTCGTCTCCTCATAATTGTAAAACACTAAAGGGAATAAAGAATCCACAATCCACAAATCTCCAATTTAACATGAACGGTCATCTCAGTACCAGAATCTAAAACTAACGAGACGACTTTAATTTTGAAATCAGTATTATTCAAGTTTTGGTAATATCCTTTTGGCGTTGCTCCGTATTTATACATCCCACCATTGTGGTATTGTGCTATGATCATTTTTTTGTGTTCTAGTCTTTAACTTTTCCTTATGTGCTTTGCCTATAGAGTGTATATATGCCATTTTGTTTTTCTTTGTTGACATAGTTGTTTGTTTTAGAGTTTTTAGTTGACATAGTTGTTTGTTTTAGAGTGTAATAGATTATAACACAATGTTGAGTGCTTTACCCCATTATTTGGCACTTACAATGTGTATTTGTTTTGCTCACACATTGTTGTCAGTATAACGGAATTCTATGCTACTGTCATACAAGTGAGAGGTTTAGCTTGGTATCAACCCAGGTGTGATCCACCATTTCCTACATAAGAAAATACCTGTACCAAGTCAGAATATGACAGTCGTTTTCCATCCGTTTGGTGTGTTATAGCTTTTGATTTTGTCATTTGATAAGGGTCTTTCCGTTTTGAATTTTTATTGGAGTTCTGTATTTTTGCTATCTTTTTTTTCATATTGTAATGATGTAAAATAGATTATCATCTTTTTATATTTCAGCTGCCACTGCAGCAGATACCACTGGTGCACCAGCTATCACTGCTGCATCAGCTACCACTGCTGCATCAGCTACCACTGCAGCATCAGCTACCACTGCTGCATCAGCTACCACTGCTGCACCTACCACAACTAGTTATAATGGCAACGGGTTTTAAGATATTTTGTGTGTACCCAACATGTGTTTCTTGTACTAAAATAAATTATCAATCTGTAATCTTTCATTGTATATCTGCACAAATTAAACGAGATGTGGGGAATTCCTAAAAGAGACAACATTATACGAGGTTTTGTCATTTGATAAGGGTCTTTCCGTTTTGAATTTTTATTGGAGTTCTGTATTTTTGCTATCTTTTTTTTCATATTGTAATGATGTAAAATAGATTATCATCTTTTTATATTTCAGCTGCCACTGCAGCAGATACCACTGGTGCACCAGCTATCACTGCTGCATCAGCTACCACTGCTGCATCAGCTACCACTGCAGCATCAGCTACCACTGCTGCATCAGCTACCACTGCTGCACCTACCACAACTAGTTATAATGGCAACGGGTTTTAAGATATTTTGTGTGTACCCAACATGTGTTTCTTGTACTAAAATAAATTATCAATCTGTAATCTTTCATTGTATATCTGCACAAATTAAACGAGATGTGGGGAATTCCTAAAAGAGACAACATTATACGAGGTTTTGGTTGGGGTTTACAGAAGAGACAAAAAATGCATATAGTGGAGGCCCAGAAATAAAGAATAAAGAAATAAGAAAAAATATAGAATACGGGTGCTGAAATATAAAGAATATATTATAGTGGACAAAACAATTGATCAAAGAACTGCTGGCTTAAAAAATACATAAATAAAGAAATGAAGACCCCATCCAGGCTGACAAAAATAAAAACAAAAGATATCTACAGGGCTTTAAACAGACTTTTAAAATAGACATTCATCCACATAATATGTCAATCTTTAAATCTTCCCGGGTCAATACAAGTTATGAATAAATTTTTCTCACTTTTTTTTTCATTATTAGATGTTATCATTCAATTTTCAACTATCAACATTCGGTTTCGACATTCAATATTCGTTTTTGAACATCGAACATTTCATTTTAATATGCAGCATTACTTTTTCGACATTCAACATTCGAACATTTAACATTAAACATTTCTTTTTAACATTCAACATTCGATTTAAATATTCAGCATTCATTTGTTTAGCATTCAATATTCGTATTTCAAAATTCATCGTTCGATTTTAATATTCAATATTCGATTTTGAACATTCAACATTTGATTTCAATATTCAGCATTTGCTTTTCGATATTCAACATTAAACTTTTTTTTTAAAGTTCAACATTTGATTTCAATATTCAGCGTTCGTTTTTTAGCATTCAACATTCGTTTAAACAATCAACATTCGATTTCAATAGTCAACATTTGCTTTTCAGTATTCAACATTCGATTTGGATATTCAGCATTTGTTAATCAACATTCAACATTCGAACTTTCAATATTCGTTTTTCAACATGCAACATTTGTTTATTAACATGGAACATTCGTTTTTCAACATTCACTTTTTTTTAATTAGATTTCCAACATTTAATTTTCAATATTCAATATTCAAATGCAGTTTTCAACAGTCGTTGTGCAACATTCAACTGTAATATTTAACAATATTATATGATGAAGACAACCGCAGCTACATTAAAGGGAAAATTCGCGATTTTTTATTTATCATCTTATTATGTTCATAATACCATAAAAAACATATTCACCAAGTTTTATCTGGATATGAAAACTAATAAAGAAGAAAATTGGGAATTATTAATTTTATTTATTCGAACTTCCTGACTTCTGTGACGTAGTTTAAGTCTTTTTGCATGCCGGGAGTGGAATTAATCTCATTTAAGTCTTGTTCGTTAATCATCTTATAACGCGATTTAAAGCGCATCGACGACTTTTGGCGTAGCTATTAACCAACTAATAATTAAGAAAGTCAGAGCTCCAGATAAGCTGCGTATTTGCGTGATCACGCAATAAAAATAATTAAAAACCCAATGCAATTGCCCATTGCAGGGTTCAAAAACCCAATTAATTCAAAGAAAAACCCAATTATATGCCAAAAACATGGGTTCTTAACGCTTTTATTCGCTATCGTTTGCGTTATTTACCCTTACTTGATTACAGTCGTCGCGTAAATCTATTTTTATAATATTTATAATTGGAAATGTCCTTTCGTTCTAAAAATAGAGCCCTGCATCAAGTAGCTGTAATGGATCCCTGTTGGAATTTTCCGTTGCTCAAAAGGTACACGTGTTTTATGAAAACATTTCGATCTTCTCGGCGTTTATCCAATTAGCGTGTGACATGCTGTCATATTTTTTCGAATTGCTCGGGACTTATCATAACATACAATGAATTAAAACGAAAGTAAACGTCCGGTAAAAATATTGAATAGAAGCATGTTTTCGGATTCTTTTTGATAGCTGAGGGAAAGTTATGATGATAACAAGACTCAGCTAGTGATTTTAGGAAGCGGCCATTGAACGCACGGGCGTGTTTGCGTACCATAACGAGAACATTTGCTAGAGCGATAAACACGGGGTTCCGTCAAAAACGAAATCAGTTGGAAAAAGTGAAAGGCCAAATCAATTATGACATGATATGTAGTTTGAAAGCATCGAAACCAAAAGTTCTGATAAGGGACAACTTAACCCAGATTTATGTAAATTGAATTAAACGAAAACAGTTTATATATTATTTTTTTCATTTTAGTTGATGAGTGAATACACATATCCGTTTTTTACGTCAATGTAGCTTGACACTTTCTTTGTTTTGGTCTAATTGTTCTAGATGCTTAAGATAGTTGTCTTATTGGCAAGTGCAGTATAACATTGTCATTTATTTACTTGATGTTGCAGAATTATTTGTAAATTTAAGTTGAATGTGGTCTCCGTCATTATAAACCACCCTATAAACCTCAAGGTTTTGGGGTATATCTTAAATCCGGAAACTACTTTTTATTTTTATTAAAAAGTAGATCTGGCAAATAGGTGAAAGGACTGGCAAAACTTTCTTACAGCACCTAAATTTCACATATATTACACAAAAATCTAAACACTTAGCCACACCTACCCCAACTATAATTAAACTGTAGGGTGATCATACTGGATCTAGAAAGGCAATTAGTTCCTGTCCAACTAGTGACACCAGCTGCAGTTTACATAAGTTTTGAGAAAATACAAAACTGACAGAACGTTTAAAACGGACACAAATTAAATGTACAATTGCTCGTCAGTGAATAAACCAAATAAAACAGCTAGCACATATTCTACAAAGAAAGAAACACATTTAAGATGGAAACACATCTGGGGTTGATATAATGTGATTATAACATGGCATTGCCTAAATATTCAATATTGTGTTGATGAAAAAACCCAATACATTGAGGAGCTTGGAGGTGAAAAACCCAATTTGATATTTGCTTGAGGGGTGAATTGGAATTGATAATGCAATTAAAAAACTTTATCACCCAATTACATAAAAAAATGGTGGGTAAAAACCCCAATTTGTGAATTCTTATCTGGAGCTCTGCAGAAAGTAAAGTGATCAGCCGTGCAACTTTTAAAAATAAAATGTACGATTTATATTTTAAGGATTTCTGATATGATTATAGTCATTATAGTAATAAAAGTAAATCATACAATAGAATATTTTTATGAATTTTTTTTCCGACGGATATTTTCAACAAACATATTTAACTGATAGTGTATTAAAAATGCATGTTTGTATTCTCACCTTTTACTTCAGTCCAGCAAACATTTTCCGCTAGTACCGTGTAAATACAATGTGTATTGTACTGTAACACTTAGTGACTACCTGTTGAATGCGTGGTTAAATTCAAGGTATTTAAAGGTTTGCATTCTGTAATTCTAATCTTTTGATCTTCACTCAGTGAATTTTAGCCGTCACGGTTCACCGTTCCAGGTGTGAACATCATTTCGTATGAATGATAAACGGGAGTGATAGTTTGAGACAGAAAATAAAAAAAGAAATATAATTATTTTGAGGGAGTAATATGGTGGCACAATAACTGGATAGCCGTGGTATATTTTTATATTTTCCGTAAGCTCAGTTTAAAATGAATTATGACTGCTGAATATTTTTGTAACAATGAAATACTGAATTAATTTAATTGAATAAATAATAATGGCATTCTAAACACGAGTGTATGAACTAAAAATTGTACTATTTTAAATTAGAATCGGTAACCTTGAATATTTGAAATAGATAATTACCAATTGCAATTATATAATTTGGTCCGTCCAAAGCGATCTTTATTCACATATTCAGGAATTAATGTCCTTATCAAAATATTTTAAATCTCACAACGTATAAATACTTCAGCCATTTGAAGAAAGATAATTAAAAAGTTGACAGGAAATTTAAGGTCAACTTTGTCTTATTGGAATGAGATCGAATAATTAAGAACAAAAATTATTTTCCGGTTTGAAAAACATAAAAAAAAAATGATAAAAGAGAAATGTGGGTTTGAGACAGAAAAAAATAATTATTTGGGGAGGAATATGGTGACAAAATACCTGAATCGCCGTTATATATATTTTTTATATTTTGCGTTAGCTCAGTTTTTAAATAGATGGGTGAGTACTTTGTTGTAACATCGGAATTCTGAATAACTTTCAATGAAATAATTTTATAAATAAAAATGGCCCACGAAAACGAGCGTATAAACCAAAAACTGTGCTATTTTGAATTATCATCGGTAACCTTGAATATTTAAATGTGCAGAGAAAATTATCAGTTACATTAATATAGTTTGGTCCGTCCAAAGCGATCTACATTTACCTAATCGGGAATGTCCTTATTAAAATATTCTACATCTCACAACAAATACTTTAGCTATTTGACCAACGATGTTTAAAAATTTTTTACAGAATCAATCTAACGTCAACTTGCCTTTATTGAATGGAGACAGACCGGCGGAATCAATGTTCAATGTGCTTTATATCTTGTACCTTTGTAAGACTTATCATTCATTCATAAACCATGTTTATACCGCAGACATATATATACATATAATTATATGTCTGTCTTAACTGACAAGAATACTGCTGGTTTTACACTAGTAATTTGTTGGGGCCCTTTATAGCTTAATTGGTGTTCGGTGTGAGCCAAGGCTCCGTGTTGAAGACCGTACTTTGACCTATAATGGTTTACTTTTATAAATTGTGACTTGGATGGAGAGTTGTCTCATTTGCACTAATACCACATCTTCTTATATCTATAAGCAGTATTATCTTTAAATTTCTGTGATTTAATACCAAGAAAGAAAAAAATCCCGAAATTAATTTGATACTTTGATACTCAATATTTTTCCTGGAAAATATTCACATCCTCATTCGGTCCGAAAATAAGATAAGAAACTGGTATACAAAACATGCAGAAGTGTGAATGTCATAAAACCTTGTTATATCAGAAACCATTATAAATGTGAACCTGTATACGTAAGACCTCATGGGACGATGTGGACCTAACCACATACAGGTAATATACAAGTAGCTCTGTTATACCCGGAAATGTCAAGGTTAATCACTACCGATACAGAATGTACCAATGCAAAGTAAATTCTGATGATTGTGAAGCATGACCATTCATGATTTTAGAGGAGTATTAGGTGGGGGATTGTCGGAACGATTTAAATTCTGACAAGATTTTTTCTCAATTTAAATCACTGAACTAAAAAAAAAGAAAGGAGAAAACAACGTCCAAGAACAGAACTCTTCTTGTAAATTCATAAATACAACGTTCTTATTTTGTAACTTTCGATAGACTTGACCTCCTTTTTTTACCAGATATGCGACTTTTCGTTTTTATATTTTCTCTTATATTACTCTTATTTAATATTTTATGCATAAGTGCAATAGTGGGAATGGTTTATTCCCCCACAAGCTAACGTAATAAATTAATCAACCCTCAAGCTGATCAGACGTTAATACAACTACTATCAGTCTATCCGGAGTGAAGTTTCTTTATTTCTTCAAATAAACTTTTGGGGATCATTAGTGTACGTCCAGTGGCATATATATTACATGCATGTCGGAACAGGAAAATTGGCATAAGGTTCTATTAGAACCATGTTCACATTAATATACATTATACCCAACAATTGTGATGATAACGAATTTCTTCAACTGTTCGAGAACAATCTAATTGAAATATAAATCTGTGATTTTACTATGTCCATAACTTCGATGAACCAAAGCAAGTTAGATATCGACCTGTATTTAAATCAAATTGGTTCTAGATGTTCTTTCTTATATTCAATATACAATTTTAAATTGCGACTATCTATAGTTCCGTAACTTTCTATCTAGGCGTATAAACCAATGATCGACAAGTGCGTATTTTTTAAATCAATAGTTTTTCATGTTTCAAAATGTCCATCATTATTGACAACGAGTATATACCTACATTTTCCCCAATTTACCCTTGGAAAAATATGTAAATAGATTTTTATTTTATCAAATCTTTTTTTGGAATTATTTAGATTTTCATAAATATCATTCTTTACACTAGAAATGTTATTTATAAACAAGCGTATGAGTTTAGTAATGACTAGTATATCACTATCGGACACGCAAGACAAAGATGTACATTACACCTGATAGTTTTAAAATGGAAAGTTACAAGTTATCGGCCGTGTACACTAATCAATACCCTCAGAAGTGAAGCGATGCATGAACATGCTTTATGTAATTGTGTAATAAGAGTTTTTAAACCCGACAGGAAATCGCTTGAATACCTGGACGTTTCACCTCACAATACCTCAGGGAATAATTCCTTTAGCCATGCTGGTGATCAGATAAGAGAAGGTCCGAATTTATTTAAATAAGTTTATTACATAAAAGAATTATGAACAAATTAGATTTTCGAAAACGATTTTACACGGAACACGTATTTATGACTTTGAACTTTGATTTTTAACTAATTCCCATATAAATTTCTTGTTTCAAAAACTTCGTAAAGAAAAAACAGTTTTAAAACGGCAGACCATAGTTATTTAAAAAAATAATTACATTTTCCGTATCAAGTTAGTAAGTCGGATAAATGCGACTACGTTAGGTTACTGCTGGTTTTGGTCCTTTGTGGTTTATAGATATATCGGGGTTTCTAAACCGAGAAGATGTCAAAATGGCCGCACGCAGAGAATTGATACTCTAAATTTAAAATCGATGGTGATCTCTTATCTAGCAGAATAAAACTTTAATATTTATGAATTTGTGCTTTTTTATACAGAATGGACATAATATCAATTTTTTATTTTTTTGCGAAGTTTCCCTTTAAGGCCGTTTTTACACTACTTGCAACAAGGGCAGATAACTCTGTTCAATCTCATTAAATATTCATGCGTCGTTCTTGCCGCGCCGCCATGATCGACCTGAAAAATGTCCAGTTCACCAACACTTGATGAAACGACGTTGCAACAACTATTGCGTTAGGGTGAAGAAAGGTTCAAATCAGGGTAATTATCAAAAAAATGTACATAATAATGAATAATTATTGTGATTTACACGATTTTCTAACGAGTAATTAGTCCCGCCCTCTATAAATTGTAAGCCAAACAGAAACAACCTGATTCATTTTTATCATCGTTTAGTTGATTTAATGTAAGGTGTGTGGTATATACGGTAAATTTCCTTACAAATTGAGAAAAGTACGAAAGGAGGGGAGGGGGGGGGGCTACAAGTTTATAATTAATACATATAAATTATCCCTACAGTACAGGCTACACACAGGGAAAATACTATCTGTAAGCAGCTATGTAGACAGGCTTGTGGCTAAGTCTGTCGTTGTTCTTGTTTGCACCTAATATTTTTCACATATTGCCCTAAATTTCTTTGCTACTGCTAGCAATTAACCTTATCACTATTCATTCCATAGAAATAACTAGACATCACTAAAGCTCCTTTAAATGTTGACATCACAAGACAAAATATCTGATGCAAGGAATACGATGGAAAAGTGACAGTTGTATGAGGTCAATAGTTCGAGTGATGCATATTCATTTAATGTCACAGATCCCCATAAAGTATATTTGTAAAATGCTTGTTTTTAAACTGCATTTGTATAAGTTTTCACCAGGAAAGGGTTTGTGCCAGCAAACATGTTAAACCCTGCCATATTCTGTATGTTTGTAATTCAGTGGTTGTTTGCTTCTGTACATTATCATCATACTTGTTTTTTTAGTATATATATATTGATTTGTACTTTGAATGCACATGTTCATGTGACATGTGAGGCTGTAAGTATTTTTCAATGAAATTGTTTACCATCAGTCATATCATTGCCTTTTAAATCATACTTTGTGTATGGGTTTTGCTCATTTTTAAAGGCTGTAAACTAAAGTGACCTAAGTTGCTAACATTTGGTCTATGGTGGAAAGTGTCTCATTGGCAATCATACCACATCTTTGAATTTTATTGTACCTATGTACAAATTTCATGAACTAGATTTCTTTTGTTACTTCATCTTTAATTAGCAATAACTAGAAACAATAATGTAAACTAAATTATATGTGATATGTTCCTTTAATCTGTTAAATTTATGACAATTTTTCATAGCAATATTGAAAATTACAGTCAGATACTAAGGGCACATGTAAACTTTATCAATGTTAACATCAGTAGGTATTAACAAAAAGTTTGTGTACATGCATAACATACATGTACATGTATAATCTGAGTTAATGAATCCTGATCAGACTTAGACAAACAATGAAGCAGTGACATTTAAAACAGCATTCCTAAATGAATATTTATGTATATTAACTGGATGAAATCATTCAAGTCCTTAATGACCTTAATGTTGTTGATAGTAAATATTTCAAGTTGAAAAACATAATTGAAAGAAGCATAATTTTAAAAGAAACCTAACTTAAGAATAGGACTGAAATGAGATGGTGGAAAAATTGATTGATATGAAACAGCAAATCAACAACATGAACAACAAAAGTAGAGGTAAAAAATTTATAACTGGTCAGTCTTACAGTGTACCATACCTAATAAAAGGCAAATATTGCACGTCCACCGGTTTTATTGGTGAGTACACTTCGCTTCCTTAAGCAAAGCGCCCCCTAGCGACTCAACACGAGGAAGTTTGGCAGTATTTTTTTTCAAAGTAGCTTATTTCAGTTTAAACTTCATAACTTAACCTCGTATTGAATCATGAGCAGAACTCGCACAATACTACACACATTTTATATAAACTCCCAATTTTTTACCCTTTAAATAAAAATTAATTTCTAGAAAAAAGTTCTGATATAAACATTAAAGAATATATTTTCTTGAGTATTTGCAAATTAATTAATTTAGATTGCTAAAATTGCCCCGAAGATTATTATTTATATGTTATTGCAAGTTCTTTCCTTTTTGATTGCTTTTGAAACATACATGAACAAAAAGTGTACTTGAATGAAGAAAGAAAGGTTTCTGAAATTTGTAGTTGTTTTTAATTTGATAAAACTTTTAGACTTTTGGTTTGTACATCTTGTTTATAAAAAAATATTAAAATATATTATGAAAAAGCCCTTTCTTTTTGGAGTACATATAAGTACAATTTACATGTAAACAACAATTGACATGATTGACTGTAAAAATACAAGTTACATTCAGATTTTTGTATTATTTTACATTTTAACATACATGTTTGCCCCCTCCCACAATTGGTATGATGATAAACCTTTAAAATTCATGGACATGTAATAGAAAAAAAAATACATTTCCATTACCTTAAATTATGTATAATAGGAATCAATATGTAATATTGAATACAGAGCTCCAGATAAGCTGCGTATTTGCGTGATCACGCAATAAAAATAATTAAAAACCCAATGCAATTGCCCATTGCAGGGTCCAAAAACCCAATTAATTCAAAGAAAAACCCAATTATATGCCAAAAACATGGGTTCTTAACGCTTTTATTCGCTATCGTTTGCGTTATTTACCCTTACTTGATTACAGTCGTCGCGTAAATCTATTTTTATAATATTTATAATTGGAAATGTCCTTTCGTTCTAAAAATAGAGCCCTGCATCAAGTAGCTGTAATGGATCCCTGTTGGAATTTTCCGTTGCTCAAAAGGTACACGTGTTTTATGAAAACATTTCGATCTTCTCGGCGTCTATCCAATTAGCGTGTGACATGCTGTCATATTTTTTCGAATTGCTCGGGACTTATCATAACATACAATGAATTAAAACGAAAGTAAACGTCCGGTAAAAATATTGAATAGAAGCATGTTTTCGGATTCTTTTTGATAGCTGAGGGAAAGTTATGATGATAACAAGACTCAGCTAGTGATTTTAGGAAGCGGCCATTGAACGCACGGGCGTGTTTGCGTACCATAACGAGAACATTTGCTAGAGCGATAAACACGGGGTTCCGTCAAAAACGAAATCAGTTGGAAAAAGTGAAAGGCCAAATCAATTATGACATGATATGTAGTTTGAAAGCATCGAAACCAAAAGTTCTGATAAGGGACAACTTAACCCAGATTTATGTAAATTGAATTAAACGAAAACAGTTTATATATTATTTTTTTCATTTTAGTTGATGAGTGAATACACATATCCGTTTTTTACGTCAATGTAGCTTGACACTTTCTTTGTTTTGGTCTAATTGTTCTAGATGCTTAAGATAGTTGTCTTATTGGCAAGTGCAGTATAACATTGTCATTTATTTACTTGATGTTGCAGAATTATTTGTAAATTTAAGTTGAATGTGGTCTCCGATATTATAAACCACCCTATAAACCTCAAGGTTTTGGGGTATATCTTAAATCCGGAAACTACTTTTTATTTTTATTAAAAAGTAGATCTGGCAAATAGGTGAAAGGACTGGCAAAACTTTCTTACAGCACCTAAATTTCACATATATTACACAAAAATCTAAACACTTAGCCACACCTACCCCAACTATAATTAAACTGTAGGGTGATCATACTGGATCTAGAAAGGCAATTAGTTCCTGTTCAACTAGTGACACCAGCTGCAGTTTACATAAGTTTTGAGAAAATACAAAACTGACAGAACGTTTAAAACGGACACAAATTAAATGTACAATTGCTCGTCAGTGAATAAACCAAATAAAACAGCTAGCACATATTCTACAAAGAAAGAAACACATTTAAGATGGAAACACATCTGGGGTTGATATAATGTGATTATAACATGGCATTGCCTAAATATTCAATATTGTGTTGATGAAAAAACCCAATACATTGAGGAGCTT
Organism: Mytilus californianus; assembly: GCF_021869535.1. Classification (NCBI taxonomy): domain Eukaryota; kingdom Metazoa; phylum Mollusca; class Bivalvia; order Mytilida; family Mytilidae; genus Mytilus; species Mytilus californianus. The sequence goes on along the minus strand of NW_026262593.1, from coordinate 61,028,406 downwards.
GGAGGTGAAAAACCCAATTTGATATTTGCTTGAGGGGTGAATTGGAATTGATAATGCAATTAAAAAACTTTATCACCCAATTACATAAAAAAATGGTGGGTAAAAACCCCAATTTGTGAATTCTTATCTGGAGCTCTGTGAATAAGAGTTATGCTCCTGGCTTTTAACTTAAAAACTAAAATAAAACCTAAACATCCTAAAGCCAGTTAAGGAATGAAAAGAAGACACAAATTCATGCAAGTAACATACATTAACAGACATTCATGTAATAACATCATTCAACTTCAGTTAATCATAATCATTTTAAAGTACTGTATAGTTATTTTTTGGTTTTTTCATGCTATTGGCTATTTTAAATTGTTAATTGGTAATATTCTTGCATTGAATTTTCCCCTGTTACAGTTAGTTACTTATTATACACCCCTGACTAATCTTGTAAGTTGTAATAGAAAAATTCTAAAAGAGTATTAATTAATTTATCCTTTTTTCTGGAGTCTTTTCAATTTATAATGATCTGCTTTCTTCATAGGATTGTTTGGATATTAATGAATAATGGCATTTTAATGACATGATAGATGTGACATCTTTGTATATTATATAGTATAGTATTATCTCTGAAACAAATGAATAAAATAAGAAAAAAAGTTGAACACCATGCACAGAAATATACTTACTCAACATAACAATACATACATTTTTTTTTGTAAATGTACATGCAAATGGAAGTTTTGTTTTAGTTGCATATATTACATGTAATTGGTCTATGTTTCATGTATATAATATTTGGTTTTTTTTTTCTAATAAGAATATTTTTTATAAGTTTTAAAACACATCTACTTTATTTGAACTTTTCTGGATTTTTTTTTATATTGGTTAAAGTAGAGGAAATTGAAATTTAGTTATATAATTAAAATTTCTTTTTCGAATAATTCTTTATTCCAGTTGTAGTCAGAAAATGCCTATACATTTTTGTAACAATGTTCTTGGTATAGAAGTAAATATGAAATATTACTTTCCGTTTGACCTACCTATATGTACGATTACTTGTCAACATAACTACATGTACATTGTTTTATTAAAATTTAGGTTCCTTGGTGCCAAGGCGACCAAAAATACGATAACACCTTAACGCCCAAGGAAACACCCATCCTAAATCTCCCATATTCAAAACACATTATTAGAAATGTTTAAAACCCCATTTTTTCATCAGTATTTCTGCCTTCGTTTTCTTTTCTTGTAAAGTTGGATCATGCAGTTCCTCCAGCTGGTTTTTGGTGTTGTTATGGAAGCTTTTTACTGCCATTTGTAGTTTGGCCAGTGCAGTCTCGTAGCTTTGGAGATAGTTTCTATTGGCAGGATAAAGACTGTTCAGGCGTTTCAGTTTTTTGCAGTTGTTTACATCATCAGTCTTTCCAAGTATCTCCTCAGTCTGCTATTTCAGTATCCAATCTTTCTCTTTTGTTGTCTGAATATAGAAAGAAATTTTGTTTTGTTAGATAAAAAATAGTGGTCCATGTGTGAAACCTCAAATAGATATTAGTGATTGTGGTACAAACTATTTCTAAAAAACTTAAAGTTAAATAGATGTAAAAAGATGTGGTATGAGTGCCAATGAGACCATCCAACTCTCCATCCAAGTCTCAATTTAATAGTAAACAGTAAATCATTTTAGTTCAAAGTACGGCCTTTAACACGGACCCTTGGCTCACACAAAGCAGCAAGCTATAAAATACAAAATTACTAGTGTAAATCCATTCAATCTGGAAAACCAACAGTCTAATCTATTTAAAAAATAAGAAACAAGAAAAAATGCGTTATTATATATCCTTACTTTTGAAGATATTGGAAATTTATACATGTATGTTTATTGATTTTAAAGTGACTTCTACTTTCAGGTAATGAGGAAGTATTTGTGATAGCAATCGAAATAAAGGTGAATATTCATTTGACCATACACTTCATAAAGGAATGCAATGCAAGGGAAAGGTAGAGTAAAATATTTTGGATCATTCTGACATGCAAGTAAGAACAAATAATTGGTTTTAATTAATTTTCCTACTGGATTTTGCATGTTTTATCCAATTTAATGTTAATAGATGCAATCCGCTTACCAGTAACAAGTCGATATATATTTTCATTTCACACAGTGTGTACTGATTTTATATTGTATGATCAGTACCGTGTGTGTATTGGTAATTATACGGACTATTTCAACTAAAATTGTTACAGATTTGTTAAACATTCATTTATTGTTTATTTCATTTATTCTAGAAATTGTACATTATGTTGTTTCTGTTAACCTTGAATTTTTGAATGTTGGCATTCATCTTCTAGCCTGAAAGGTAAATTTTCAGATAAAGTAATGTCTACAGTGTTACTTTCCTTGTTCTTATATTTTTTTCAAGGACGCCACTTAGCTTTGAAATCTGTTTAACATGCATAGATCTCATTTTCATTTTCATTTCCAATGTTAATTTGAAATGCCACTATAAAATCATTCACAGAATTACTTTAAGATACATGTAGCTCAAACAATACCATTTTCATTGTATTACATATACATAATTAAAGAGTATACTACACTAATTTAAAATTCCTAAATCTTTTTGTCAATAACTTCAATTTATGACTGGAAAGAATTTGTCCAAGTCACCATTTACTAATAGTAAACTTTACCTGTAATACATTTATTTTTGTATGAAAGATTCCTTTTGCATGATGGATCACTTTTCTTTGATTTAAGAGGATCTGAAAGAAAGATTAAAATACACATGTAGTAGTTTGGTTTCCATGATGTCAGCTGAAGTTTTGCCATGACAAACAATAACTGGAACTGCAATGTACTATTATTATAGAATGATAATTAAGGTAAATATGCATAAATTTACTCAGAAGATAGTCTTAAATCCACTTGTATTGAAGATGTAATGTGATGTGGTATGATTGCCATTCAAATATACTATTCTAAAAGAACCAAATGATCCTAATTTCACTGTACAAACTGTAAAACTGGTACTATGCAATTTGGAGATAACTGTATTGTATTTTAAGCTCCAACGGCATAAATTGGTGATTTGATGGTCGCAAATTAAATTAACGGGTAATTGCTATCATCAAATCACCAATTGATGGCGTCGGAGCTTAAAATACAATATTGTTATCTCCATACTAATGAAACTGACAGAAAACAATGTCAAATCATGCATTTAAAATCTGTCATAAGTCGTCTGCGCTTGTGTGTACGTTTTCATAGCATCAATTGTGAATTGATGCCATGAAAATTGGCGACGTTATCCAATCAAAATGAGCGTTACAAACGATGTTGCATTAGAATAAGTATTAACAGATGAAAATGTGCAAAATGCAAGTTGTCACATAGAAAAATGATTGTCCAGGATTTTTCAATACATACTTTTCTGTGTTCTGAATTACAAAAAATAGTAAGAACTTACATGTACTTGTTTGTTGCCTGTCACCAGTTACAACATTTGATGGAATAGTGGAATTCACCCTTACTTTTGGCGGCTCTGCATCACTTTTCTTGTTCAAATTTATTCTTTCTGTAATGTTTGAAATTAAGATTTAAACACATTTTTACATCTGTTTTAAAATTTAATCGAATTCAAAAAATATAACTGTACATGAAAATGGTGTAAAAACACTTACACATGTTTACAAAACAGCTTTAATTTGCATGACAACTTTCTTGTGATAAACTTACCGCAAACAATTGCCTTGTATCTAATTTTAATGGATTCATTATTTTCTTTATCTGAAAAAAAAATAATTGGATCAAAATAAATTCTTTACAGGTTTTATTTAAATTATATCTATTCATATCTTCTGACTATTATTCAGTTTGTGAGTTAATTGCCCTGGTTTACGCATCAATAACCTCTAGAAAAAATGTGTTTAATCCTGTAGTGTTATTGCTCAGTTACATATAAATACATGTTTACCTGTTACTGTATTTTCTTGTAGATTATCATGGTTACGGTCTACAGCAGCTTCAGGAATTTCCATTGACCCAGTTCCTAAATTTAAAAAGATGACAATTGATTGGTATAGTCAAAGGTATGGTGCAAGTCTGTTGATAACTTTTATTAGATAATGATTCTAAAACATACATTTGCATTTTACACTTTCAAATTTATTCAGTGAAGTTATTTCCTGTGTTTACCAATGCAGAAAAAAATGTTTGATAGGAGATCTGTGTATTACCTTCATCATTGCTGATTGATTGCTCTAGATGGTCTTTAACTTTGCTTCTATCAACCATGTCAACTGGAAATTGAAATGTTTTATAATTTAAGGATACAGACATGATGGTAAGAACAAGCACCTGGCAGTTTCAATTCTTGATTTTTGTCAAGCCTGCAACTTTTGTCGCAGAAAGCTCGACATAGGGATAGTGATCCGGCGGCGGCATTAGCTAACTTCTTAAAAGCTTTATATTTAAAAGGTGGAAGACCTGGATGCTTCATACTTTGTATATAGATGCCTTATGTTATGAAGTTTTCATCTGTCACATGTCCATTGTCCTTGACCTCATTTTCATGGTTCAGTGACTACTTGAAAAAAAAGTTCAGATTTTTTGTAATGTTAATTTCTCTCTTATTATGAGTAATAGGATAACTATGTTTGGTATGTGCGTACCTTGCAAGGTCCTCATGCCCGTCGGACAGTTTTCACTTGACCTCAACCTCGTTTCATGGATCAGTGAACAAGGTTAAGTTTTGGTGGTCAAGTCCATATCTCAGATACTAGAAGCAATAGGTCTAGCATATTCGGTGTATGGAAAGATTGTAAGATGTACATGTCCAACTGGCAGGTGTCATCTGACCTTGACCTCATTTTCATGGTTCATTGGTTATAGTTAAGTTTTTGTGTTTTGGTCTGTTTTTCTTATACTGTATGTGATAGGGTCATTTATATATTGAAATTATTTATTTGCAATGTACATATATTTTATTATTTATTATTTTCCATGTCCAGATAATTGTAGTTTAAAATATATGTAGTATTGATTTATTACGAAAGTATGGACATAAACAGTAGATTAATACAGGTGATCAATACTTTATATACATGTTTTTACTATTGTGATGTCATATCGACTGTTTAGTTGTGATGTAAGTCTTGTGATGTCATTTCGTATATCTGTGTGATGTAGATTTGGTACAGGAGTTTCATTGGAAGATTATGTCACAAATGAATTAATTCTATTTTCTGATTGGTTAGATTTGACCGAGGGAAATTACAAAATTTTGATATTGTTTGAGAGAAAGCACTGGATCATTTTGTCTTGTGTAACTTTCGGAAATTTATTATATTTCTGTGATTATTTATTAGGAAATGTTCCTGTTGTCTCTAAGAATAAAGGTATTTATATTTGTATTAATAAATACACTTGATGTTCAAAAGATTATAAAATTATACAATCAGATGTCCTGTACCATAGTCATGAAATTGTTAATAGCATTACTTCATTTTAATATTTGTATCTCATTATTTTAGTATAATGTATTGAGTGATTAAATGTTAAATAGCAAACTCTATGAAGTTTCCATACTCAATAATTGACAGTTGTATAAAGTCCCCCTTTTTATGTTACTTTTGTAATTTATAGTAACTGGTATTATATTTGTTTTGAATATAAAATAACTATACATCTAAGACATAGTGTGTATTATTTTGTTGTCTTATTACGAAGGGTAGTGAGAATTTGTTCAATTATGTATTTTTCAGATTTAAATGTTGACAGTTGAATTATTGTTACCAGTACGTGTGGTGGTCTAACCTAAGTCCCATAGACAGGTAATTAAATGTTTTATGTTATGATGTAAACAATGATTAAATAATGATTGATCTTGATTGTTGTATTTGATCAGTGTTTGTATAATGTTTACATTCTTGAAACTTTCACAGTTTGATTAACGTATAAATAAAGAAATACTATTTAATAATTATTTGAATATTGTATATTGAATATTATAGCAAATTACTATAAAGAATAACCTTCTTTTCATACATATGTATTTGTGATACTTTGCAATAGCACTTTTATTTATTTACTGTTAATTATCAGGGACTAGATGTACAATTGTCTTTTAATGCATAATGTGATATTATTGTTTAATACATCTGTTTATACATATTATATTGTTAATTGCAGGGTTATATTCTTACCATCTATTAAATATTTCCTGTACTCAAGGGTGTCTAGTTTTTGTGATTAGCCAGTGGCCACCCCTGTTACAAATGGCGCCCAACGTATAAGAACCAAGAGCAGCAGGACATTTCACGGAGGAAATTCGTCTGCAGAGGGGAGAAGAACTGAAGTGATAGTGTGGACTATTTATAGACTATAATCGTGACTATTAATTTATAGACTATAACTGTGACTGGAATCCACCTGTTCTATTTTTAGAACCGGATACAGATACCAACTTGGTGTTACCACATGGTTCCGGTGTAAACACATGACAGTGTAAACAAAGCAGAAACAATACTTCACTGGGAAGGTAACCTTTTGTTGTGTAATATGTGTTTACATTTAAATTATTTGTACATTTATTATTTGTTTGTATGCATATTTGATATATTGACATTTACCTTTTGCATTTATGCGAATTTGTGAATTTGTAAACTTTTTGAATTTTTGTGAATTTAAGTAGATTGATATAGTTATATGCATTAATATTTATAGAATTATACCAGTGTATTGTCATGTTTTAGTACACTTGATATATACTTTACTATAACAGTTTAATTGATTTTTTTTTGTCAGTGCATATTGAAGTTTACTTCAGAAAAAAAAAAAAAAAAAAAAAAAAACTTTAATAGAATACTTATTGTATTATATAGCATTTGATACATAATAGTTTACTTAGTTTCTATTGAATAATACAATACATTTTTTTTATAATTGATATAATTGCATACAAGATATCACTAGAGTATAGTTCATACTTACCTTAGTTGTTTATATACTCCTCTGTTTTTACTTTGATCACCTGCTCATAAAGTCCATACTGATATTTTTTTGTTTGTGTTTGTTTGAGAACTGAATACGGTTAACGTGTAGATTTCTTTGTATTTTGTTTGATACAAGTGTGGTTAACTCATGTATTGTTTTTATATATATATATATATAACTTGTATGTAATAATCATTACTTATGAGTAAGAAGATTCAGAAATACCTACGTTTACAACCACATCTACCAGAAGGATTCAGATACCGTGTTCCTATATTAGTTACAGACAGCAAAGGATATACACTTAGAAATTTTTGCCAAAAATACGAATTTCCACTTGAAAGTTGGTGCAAATCAGGAGCTACAACATCTGTCTTAGTAGACATCATAGAAGAGAGAATACAGAAAGCAATCAACAGACATTTTAGCATCATAATATACTTATGGGCCGGCACTTGTGATCTGACATACAAACGGGGAAGATTTATTCACCTGCGTCACAAGAACTCATCATCAGTGGATGAAATCTTGAAACAGTTTAACAGAGCCATCAGTATTGTTCAAAGATATACAAAGGCTGATATAAAATTTGTTGATTGTCCGTTGTTGTCAATATCGCAGTGGAATAAGGCAAAAGGCCACAAAGATCCAGAAAGTTTCAAAAACGCAGATTCCATCATCACTGCACAAATCAAATCTCTTAATAAAAGAATTTGGAATTTGAATTTAAGTTTGAATAAAACACCTGTTAAGATAAGTAGATACTTCTTTAGAGGAAGAAAGCGAAGAGGCAAGACCACCAGAAAGTCTGTTTTACTCTCTATAAATAGCAAAGACGGAGTGCACCCCGGGAAGCTGTTGAGTTTAGCTATTAGCAAACATATACTTTTAGATTCATATAAAGAGTGCTACCATATTATCCAGGAGTCAGATATTATACAGATAAGAGTCGAGGAGGAGGAGCTGCAGTCTCTCTTTTAGCTGATAGGTGTGTTTATCATATCACAGTTGAAAGAGTAGACATATTCTGAATCCAATACTCGAAGATATCTACAACCAGCTACTGTCTCTCTTTTGGCTGTTAGGTGTGTTTATCATATCACAGTTTAAAGAGTTGACATATCCTGGATCTGACACTCAAAGATATCCCAAAGAAGCTACTCAAAAAGAAAAAGAAGAAGAAGAAGAAAAACACCAGTAATCCAATAACAATGGCTGAAAAGGAAGCACCAGAAGAAGAAACAGCTTTAACAGGAGAGGAGGAAAAGGCTTTAATTGAAGCGTTTAAGAAACTAGGAACAAAACCAAAGATTACAAATCCAAAAGAACTAAAAGAATGGATGGTTGAATTTATTGGTACAACATTAAAAACAGAAGAGGTAAAGCCTGAAAATATTGCTCAGCCTACACCTAGTACGTCAGCACCGGTAGTACAAAACGTCAATAATACAACATCCCAAAGCACAGCATCACCAACGTTACCGACATCGTCAACAAATGCTAAAGTGGAATCAACAGTTTACACACCTAGAATATCGACATTTTTCGGAGAAGCAGGTAAAGGAGAGGCTCCTTATGATATTTGGAAATATGAGGTTGAGTCATTAAGAAGGTGCAAGCTCGCACCACATATTATAGACATGGCAGTAAGACGTTCATTAAGGGGACATGCTGCCCGTGTAGCCATGAGATTAGGCGCAGATGCAAGTCTGGATCTGCTCCTACAGAAACTGGAGACAACATATGGCATATCCATTCAAAATGATAAACTGATGGAAGAGTTTTATAGCGCAAAGCAACAACCTGAAGAAGATGTCGTTAAAATAGACTGGAAGATCTGTTGTATAAAGCTAGTCAGAGGAAGATGATACCAGAACCCGACAAGAATGATAAATTGTGTTCCATGTTCTGGAGTGGACTAAGAGCAGATTTAAAAAATGCATCAGGTCATTTGCACTATATAATTAAGAATTATGATGAACTGAAACAAGAAATGAGACAACTAGAGGCAGATGTAAAGAGAGATGTAAAGATAGCTACAGCAAAGATGGCAAATGTCAAAGAGGCTGAATCTGACGAGACAGATTTAAGGACTATTATACAAAGGATGGCAGCTGATATACAGACTTTAAAAGATGATCGAAAGAATCAATCACAACAGCCATTCCGACAGAATAATAACTGGAGAGCAAGAAATAATGAAGGAAATTCACAACAAACCAAATTTCAAGGACATCGGGGTCAAAGACAATTTGGGCAACAGAGTCAGAGACAATTCGAGAATACATATGGAAATAACGTCAATCAGGAACAACAACCTAGATTTAACAGGAATGAAAATGAGGAAGTAGTTTGCTGGCGTTGTGGTCAAAAGGGACATATGAGAATAGGATGTAGAGTTCGATTAGACCACAGTAGAAATTCTTTAAACAGGAAGGGATCAGCATAACGGGGCGTATGTTTGGTCGTCGTTTTGGGAGCTCCAATAATCCTAATTACTTAACAGATTTAGTTGGAAAATCAAATGAAGTTCAAATAATTATTGGTTCAGTTACTACAATAGCTCTTTTAGATACCGGTTCATCAGTTTCCACAATAAGTAGATCATTTTATGATAAACATTTCTTTGAAATACCTATCCATCCAGTTCAAGAAATCTTAAAAATTGAATGTGCAGATGGTCAAGAACTCCCTTATGAAGGTTTTATTGAAACAAATATGAACATCTTAGGATCAAGAAGTAAACAGAATGAGGACAACACACTGAACAATTGCCTTTTCCTTATCGTTCCTGACAGTAAATACAATATCAATGTTCCAGTTTTGATAGGTACTAATATTTTGTCTTCTTTTATGGAAATTCTACAGAAAAGATATGACGAAAGATACCTGCAGCAGGCCGAATTATTTACACCAGTATACATGACCCTAAGATGCTTGACACTTAGAGAAAAAAATCTGCAAAGACAGAATAATAAACTAGCTGTTATAAAGTCTGCTGAAAAAGAACGAATTACAATAGAACCCAATTCTGAAGTTGTAATATCTGGCTATTTAGACAAGAAAGTGCCATACCAACCGGTTTGTGCTCTACTGCAGCCAACACAAAGATCATCTATCCCACTTGACTTAGATATTACACCTGCGATAATTTCTTATAGTTACAGTAAACATGCTTTTGGAACGACAAATGTACTTATTTCAAATCCTTCGACAAGGACCGTTACAGTTTCACCAAACAGTGTTTTATGTGAACTTCAACCAGTCCATATTGAAAATATTAAACGATATGACGATGAACAACATCAAAAAGATAACACAGAAGTCATAGAAGGAATAACTATGTGTACAGATGGTCTTACTCAGACACAGATACAGAAAGGAAAACAACTTGTACAGAAATATGCTGATATTATGTCCAAAGATGACCTTGATATTGGACACAATAAAATGGTTAGGCATAGAATACAGTTAATAGACGAAACCCCATTCAAACAGAAACATAGACGAATACCACTATCAATGTATGAAGAAGTTAGAGATCATCTTCATCTATTATTAGCAAGCGGAATTATACGTCAATCATTTTCACCATGGGCATCAAATGTAGTTTTATGCAGAAAGAAGGATGGTAAACTGCGCATGTGCGTGGACTATCGCCAACTCAATGATAAATCTGTAAAAGATTCACATGCGTTGCCTAGAATCGAAGAAATTTTATAAGGGCTTGCAGGAAACAAGTTCTTTACAGTAATAGATATGAAGTCAGTGTATCATCAGATTGAGATAGAAGAAGATCATAAGGAAAGGACTGCGTTTACAGTTGGCCCGCTAGGCTTTTATGAATATGAAAGAATGCCATTTGGTTTAGCAAATAGCCCAGCAACATATCAAAGATTAATGGAAACCATATTGATGGACCTAAATTTGAAGATTTGTTTTGTCTATCTTGATGACGTTATAATATTCTCCAACACATATGAAGAACATTTAAATAGAATAGATCTTGTCTTTAGTCGACTGAGAGAAGCAGGTTTAAAATTATCACCAAAGAAATGTTCTTTCTTTATGAGAAAAGTACGCTATGTAGGACACATAGTGTCTGAGGAGGGAATTGAACCTGATCCTGATAAAATAGAGAAGATCAAATCTTGGCCAATACCAACGTCACCAGAAGAAGTTAGAAAATTCTTAGGTTTTGTTGGCTATTATCGTTGTTTTGTAAAAGACTTTGCAAAGATTGCTAGACCACTTACCAATCTTATGCCAACACCTATCAAGAAGAAACAAGACAAAGGAAAAAGAACAAAGAAAGTAGAGAAAAAACCAGAATTGACATGGGGAACAGCACAGGAAGAATCATTCAGTAATTAAAAATATTGTTTAATGACACCACCGGTTTTAGGATACCCGAATTTCAAAAAGCCATTTGAACTTCACACTGATGCTTCGGGTCATGGCCTTGGTGCAGTTCTTTACCAAGAACAAGACGGATTGAAACGAGTTATTGCATACGCAAGTCGAGGACTAACTAAAGCAGAAAAACATTATCCTGCTCACCGTTTGGAGTTTTTAGCGTTCAAATGGGCTATAACTGAAAAATTCAGCGACTATCTGATTGCCTCCACATTTGTAATGTTCACTGACAACAAACCGTTAACTTATGCAATGAAATCTGCAAAATTAGATGCCACCACTCAAAGATGGGTTGCTGCGTTATCTTCTTACAATTTTGAAATCAAATATAGACCCGGTTCGAGTAATGCAGATGCTGATACTTTATCAAGACTGCCAGGAATAGTGTCTGAGAAAGAAGATACAGTTAACTTACAGAAAGAAACAGTTAATGCAATCTGCAATATAACATCGATACCAGTAATAGAAACAATTTCTTTTTCATCAGAAATAGTTGATAATCTTGCAGATCCAATGACAGGCTTAAAGATAAATTTAGCTGAAATTCAACAGAAAGATAAAGTTTTAAAATACTGGATAGATAAAGTAAAAATAGGTCAAAAACCACTGAAGACAGATACTCCAAAGACACCTGAATATCATGCAATGTATAAAAACTTTGAAAAGCTAAGCTTAAGTGAAGGAGTTCTACAAAGAACAATTACAGATAACATCAGCGGGGAAAAAGTCAACCAACTAGTCATTCCATCATCACACCGTTCTATGATATTAAAATACCTTCATGACGAAATGGGACATCAGGGAAGAGACCGTACACTATCATTGGTCAAAGACAGATTTTACTGGTATGGACAGACAATTATATAGCTGCTTGTGGAAGATGCTTACGTAGAAAGACGCCAAGCAGAGATAAGGCTGAATTAGTAACTATTCAAACATCACAACCACTAGAATTAGTCTGCATGGATTTTCTTGGTTTAGAAACATCAAAAGGAGGGTACCAGTATCTTCTTGTTATCACAGATCATTACACCAAGTATGCTATTGCTGTACCAACTAAAAACACTACTGCTAGAACAACAGCTGAAGCATTTATGAATAATTTTGTTGTTCACTACGGATTTCCACATCGTATCCACAGTGACCAAGGTGCAAACTTTGAAGGCAAGTTAATGAAAGAGCTCTGTGATATAACAGGAATGAAGAAATCAAGAACTACTCCATATCATCCCATGGGTAACGGAGTATGCGAAAGATTTAATAGAACCTTGATTAGTATGTTAGGAACACTCAATCCAGACCAGAAGAAAGATTGGAAATCTCATGTTGGGACAATGACTCATGCCTACAACAACACAAGACATGACACTACAGGATTTACTCCTTATAAATTAATGTTTGGTCGAGACGCAAAGTTACCAGTAGATGTTATTTTTTCAACAAAATCACCAGATACCAGTAAAGTTCCTGTTACTAAATATATCAAAGATCTGAAAGAACGAATAGACACTGCATATAAATTAGCATCAGAAACAGCTAAAAAGTCTCAACAAAAGCAGAAAGAATCATATGATTTAAAGAAAAGGGGATCTATTATTCATGAAGGTGATACAGTACTAGTTAAAATAGTAGCCTGGGACGGAAAACACAAATTATCAGACCGCTGGGAAGAAGAACCATACACAGTACTGAAACAGCCAAACACTGATATTCCAGTTTACACCGTAAAAAGAAAAGATGGAGTTGGTAGAAACAGAACTCTTCACAGGAACTTGTTATTACCAATTAGGAACCTATCTGACGGAACCACAGATCGTCATTATGAGGATGAAATCGTCTATACAATTGAAGATTCAAGTACAAGTAGAATTGGTACAACAGATGCACCAGAAAAAGTTCAACTTGAAGTGCTTGATACAAGTAATTACACAGTGTCAGCAGATGAGCCCTCTGCAACTGACACATGTGGAGAGGATATGACAGGGGACGCCCTATATCCAGAAAATATAGATGATGTTTCATCTCAAGATATTCCTAGAAGCGAGACAGAAACTGAAACCATAACACCCGAATCTCCTACTCAAGTACAGCATACAGTTGAGTCAAGTCCACATAGGACTGAACAACAGGGCCCTGATGAAGAAATTGAAGATGATGAGTCTGATAGGGAGGATAATTCTGAGAGGAGACCAGTACGGACTAAACGTAAACCAGCCTGGTACGAAGTAGTGAATTTGTCATGTTGCAACAGCCAGACTGGATGCAGAAAGCTGAATATTTAAAACGTCTCGCTCTATCTGGAATGTTTCAATCTGCTGAAGAAAACTTTGGAAAAGCATTACTTCGGATTGTGACTGAAAATATGTAGCTAATGTTGTATTTATTAAGTCATGAATTTAATGCTTTCTAAGAACATCTCTTGGAAAAATGGTATGGAAACCATTTTTTTGCAAGGACCGGGAGAATGTGATAGGGTCATTTATATATTGAAATTATTTATTTGCAATGTACTTATATTTTATTATTTATTATTTTCCATGTCCAGATAATTGTAGTTTAAAATATATGTAGTATTGATTTATTACGAAAGTATGGACATAAACAGTAGATTAATACAGGTGATCAATACTTTATATACATGTTTTTACTATTGTGATGTCATATCGACTGTTTAGTTGTGATGTAAGTCTTGTGATGTCATTTCGTATATCTGTGTGATGTAGATTTGGTACAGGAGTTTCATTGGACGATTATGTCACAAGGGATTAATTCTATTTTCTGATTGGTTAGATTTGACCGAGGGAAATTACAAAATTTTGATATTGTTTGAGAGAAAGCACTGGATCATTTTGTCTTGTGTAACTTTCGGAAATTTATTATATTTCTGTGATTATTTATTAGGAAATGTTCCTGTTGTCTCTAAGAATAAAGGTATATATATTTGTATTAATACATACACTTGATGTTCAAAAGATTATCATTTTAATATTTGTATCTCATTATTTTAGTATAATGTATTGAGTGATTAAATGTTAAATAGCAAACTCTATGAAGTTTCCATACTCAATAATTGACAGTTGTATAAAGTCCCCCTTTTTATGTTACTTTTGTAATTTATAGTAACTGGTATTATATTTGTTTTGAATATAAAATAACTATACATCTAAGACATAGTGTGTATTATTTTGTTGTCTTATTACGAAGGGTAGTGAGAATTTGTTCAATTATGTATTTTTCAGATTTAAATGTTGACAGTTGAATTATTGTTACCAGTACGTGTGGTGTTATAACCTAAGTCCCATAGACAGGTAATTAAATGTTTTATGTTATAATGTAAACAATGATTAAATAATGATTGATCTTGATTGTGGTATTTGATCAGTGTTTGTATAATGTTTACATTCTTGAAACTTTCACAGTTTGATTAACGTATAAATAAAGAAATACTATTTAATAATTATTTGAATATTGTATATTGAATATTTTAGCAAATTACTATAAAGAATAACTTTCTTTTCATACATATGTATTTGTGATACTTTGCAATAGCACTTTTATTTATTTACTGTTAATTATCAGGGACTAGATGTACAATTGTCTTTTAATGCATAATGTGATATTATTGTTTAATACATCTGTTTATACATATTATATTGTTAATTGCAGGGTTATATTCTTACCATCTATTAAATATTTCCTGTACTCAAGGGTGTCTAGTTTTTGTGATTAGCCAGTGGCCACCCCTGTTACATGTATGCAATAGGTCTACTATATTTGGTGTATGGAATGATTGTGAGGTGTTCATGTTTTGCTTGCAGGTGTCTTCTGACCTTGACCTCTTTTTCATGGTTCAGTGGTCAATGTTTAGTTTTCTTGATTAAGTCTGTATCTTAGAAACTGTAAGCAATAGGTCAGCTATATTTAGTGTATTGAATGATTGTAAGGTGTAGATATATTTCTTGTTTGGTTTATATGACCTTGACCTGATTTTCTTGGATCATGTTAAGTTTATGTGATAGTTGTAGTAAAGCTTTATATTTAGGACTATCAACATAATATCAATGATTAGTAAAGTAGGCGAGACATTTCAGCGTGTGCACTCTTGTTTATTAAAAAGATCAAGAAATTTAAAAATTCAAAGAAAAAGTAATTTTCTATTGGAAGATATGCAGGCTATTGCCAAACCACAAAATTAAATATCCATAAATTAAAGTTTTCCTCAATCCAGGAAAATTGGTACACACAAAAAAAAAATGTACCACATACCATTTTCATTTGCACTGCATGTTGGTGGAACTGTTTTACTAGGTGCAGAGGGAATTGGTTCATCTAAAATATACAAGTAAACGGTTGGAAAAAAATGAAATTTGCATGATATTGATACATATAACATTTGATCATAATGCTTAGTAGAAAGTTTTGAGGTTTTACCTGGTAAAGTTTCATCCTGAACATCGGACTGCTGTACAAACGAAAGTTTTCCATTTTCAAATGTTCTAATCTTTTTTAGAGGCAATGAAAGGTTGTTATCTTTAAATTTCTTAACACAAGACAGCCAAATATTCCTTACATAAATTTGTTCTTGTAGGGATGAGATACGGAAATGATGCACAGGGGCCTTCACCAAGAGCTAGGAAGTCAGCGATTCGTTCTAGGTGTGTCTGAACTAAAGATGAACGACTGCGGAGAAAGGAAGATGACAAGATTGTAGGTCCACGAACAGGAAGAAGACTCGATTGCTTACTTATTATAGAATCTGTTTGTTGCAGAGAATTTTGTTTTTGTCCATATTTCTGCTGGGCTTGAAATCTTACCATTGCATTATCGATAATCTGGCCACAGTGACGATTGGTAGTATTTTTTGAAATGTCGCGTAGGTCTTTAAAACTTCTTTCCTCGTTTTCGGTCACTACTGATCTCAAACAAACTAATCTGTAAGTTTCTGGATCGTGTGTCAGTAAAGTGTGGAAATGGCTCCATAAAATCTTCCGGAGTTCAATTTGACGGGTTTCCCAATGATATCAATACATAAAACAGCAAAAAGAAATGTTTGATTGTATAATCGGAGAATCTGTTTCGGTGTTCTGAACTTTTCACGGCTGTAACAAATGGAAATAATTTCTACTAGGCAGTTGATCAACTCGACAATGTTTTTGCAGATTTGTCCGGCTTGAAATTTAAGTTGTATGAATTTAGCTAATTTTATTACCGCTAACCTTGACTTGGAACCAGATAATGTATTATTTTTGCCCATTGCTGAATTTCTAAATTTTTCAAACTCATTTTGGATGTCCTTGATGTGGTAGGGAAGTTCTGTTAAAAGGTTTTGTACAATATTGGTGATGTCATGCAGAGGTTCAACATTCATTATTTCATACTTTCCTAAGTTGATATCTTCTGCAGGTCTGTTAGGGTTAACTGTCATGAGTGCTGGAAGCCGTGCTATACCATAAGAATGTCATTTAGTTCAGTCTGTAGCTCTGATTTGTTTAAACCGAGTGTACCTTTTCCGCGGCTGGCTAGTTCTTGTTCCAGTTCGGCTTTCTTCAGGTTAGAAAATGGGTTTGTCTTGATGTCTTTGTCTGCCATGTACGTCCTTCCTTTTAATACCAATTGTCTTCTTTCCTCTAGTGTTCTTACATTTTGAGTGTAAGCACACTGTATGACTCTATGATTTTCAACATTTATTCCGCACAAACATCTAAAGTTACCACCTCGTTGATGTCCACATTCATACTGTCGGGCTGGTCCGTCTCCGCTGAAAATTCTTACGACGTCAAATGTTGGAATTGTAGAAATTAAATAGGGATCTTTGAGTTCTAGAATATCTTCAAGTCTGGTACTGTTATACATTATCTTGTCTTTGTCTGAGCGTCCTGATTGCGCTAGAATATGAAGATTTTGTTTTTCAACCAAACTTTGTATGGAAACTGGTTTTTTTCCGGAAACTTGGTTTGGTACTCGTCATCTGTCAAAAAATTAGCAGGGTCATATATCCAGGCTACTGTAAAAAGAGCATAGGAGTGGCTCAGTATTTCAGAATGGTCATGTCACAGTTTTAAGTGTCTTGTCCTCTCCATCTGTTTAAGTCGTTCTATTGAAAGGTCACGTGTTCTGGGACATGGCTCTCCTAATCTCTCAAATCTTGCTGTTACTTCGTCCTTGGTTAATTCATTGTATTGTTCGTCAGTAAATATTCTTAATATTCCTAGGTCTTGAAATCCTTTAATCTCTTTCTCTCTTATGTCTTCTAATTTTAATTTCCTTCCATAAATCTGTTGTTTCTTTTCTGTCAAGGTGCCGTCTGGGGAAATGAGGTCTTTCTTAAAGATTTTAGGGGCAACCGGCATTCCTATGTTTATTTCTCCAGTTCTAATTCTTGTTTGTACATTGGTATGTATTTTATGAGCTGTACGAGGTGTTGGTACAGAGACCCGGCTTTTCCCAATTCTTTTAATACTTCTTCTTACTCTTCTTTTAAAATATCTTCCACTTATTCTGGTATGCTTATTAAATTGAAATACGCGTACTCCTTTAGACCTAGCAAATTCCATTAACACCTGTCCGCCATTTAATGGAACTCTGTTATTTATCTTTAGATCATATTTCTTAGCTAATCGGGACCAGGTGACAATAGACCCAGGTTCATTTGACTTAACCTCTTGGAGAAAAGCATCACGATCAAAGGAGTACTTGTGAAAATCTGAGTGATGTTTCTTCAGTTTTAGGCGATCTTTCTGCTCTTGTTGTACTCCTCTTTCTACGTTTGTGGAAGCTTCTACTTTTGAAATGAAAAATGTTGCTTTGCGCTCGCGTTCGTATTCAGAATAGGACTTTCCAGATGCTAGAAAATTATCGGTATCATTTGCACAAATTTGCTGTAAAATTTCTTTTCGGCTGGCTGAATGTTGCTTTTCCTTGGTGGTCTTTTCTCTGTCGGATGGGGAAAGGTTTAGAGTTTTGCCAACAGCTTCTGTAAAATTTATTTTCAATTTATTTTCCAGGATGGGTTTCAAGGTAGTAAGAACCTGTTCAACTGCTTTCTTTCCTTCTTTCTTGGCATTGGTTTTATTTCCTGATGTTCTAGGAGAAACATTGTTGGCTACTTGTTCACAAAGGCTTTTGAGTTGGAGGTTTTCTTTGGGAACTGACTTATGGATCGAGGATTTATCTAAATGGGTTGTATATCATAGATTGCAGTTAGTCAGTTGATGTTTCTTCTTCTCAATTTCTGACAGTCTTGTCCAGCTGTAGATGGAAAAATTTTGGTAAAACTCCTGTCGTTGTCCGTCTTTATTGTCATGTTGCCAGTACTTTGGGCTTGTTAGATAAGATTGGATCCTAGTTATTCTTTTCTCCATAGTTTTATAATCGATTTGGATCTTACGGTAGTTTCTCATGAAATTGGTGTAATTTTCATGGCGGGTTCTCAAGATTAAAGATGTGTTAAAAGATGGTGGTGGGTTCTCTATGTTGGTTTTGTCAGGATTGTTCCACCAGTTTATTGCTGAAGTATCTTTAGCGAAGTTGCAGAAGTTCATGCTTATTTCTGAAAAATGATGATGCTATGTTGATATTTTTTATGGAGTATTGTTTTTTATATGCTTAGAGAAATTTTGAAAAGATGCTGAGAGGATAAAAACCTCAGGTCACTTAAAGTCGTGGTAGCGCATCTTTGATTTTGAAAGAGTTGATAACAATTGGCCTATATCTTTAATGAAATGTTCAATTTTTGAGTGTAGATTGTAATTCATGTGTAAGACTTTTCATGTTAATATAGAAAATTTTGTATTTTATCATATTTTCTGCTGTATTTAAAAAAAGTGGAATATTTTTGTTTCATTTCATTTTTTATACTTTCGCTACATAAGCAGTGATAAGGGGAGATAACTCGGATAAAGTAACTTTTATAATAGAATGTTCTGTGACTCCATTTTTTCTTTTTCTAATCTGATAGCTTATTATGAGAGCTATCTTCTCATACTTAATCTTTAAATTGTATGGTTAAATTTTCTTTATATCACACAAAATTGGGGTTTTCATGCTTAGATACAAATGAAAATCTGACAATTTTGCACTACCTGTAGTGTAAAAAAAATCCCTGGTGACCCATACTTTTCATTATATTTATAAAAAAAAATGCATGTCAAAAACTACATTTTCACAAATTATTAAAAAATTCTATGGATTTCTAAGCTAATTTTTAATTTTGTATATTTAAATTTATGTTTTTATTCATGTGATGTTTGAAACTTAACCAATGAAATGAATTGTTGATAATGAAAACTCTGAATTGATGTATGCTAGTCAGATATTATATTTAATTTTGATGTATTGAATTATGATTATCAATTCATGGATCTTTTTTAGCATGTTTACAGAGATAAGAATAATCCAAACTTCCACAGAAAATTATCTCTTATGTGACTTACACACAATGCTTATTACCACAAAACTCAGATCAAGTTTAAATTTGGGTAGCGTCACTTTTACAGTTCTTCAGTTATGTCCCTTTATAACTATATGATATGCAAGCGGGGGCATCATCTGTGTCCACATGTGGACACTATCCACATTTATTTTTTATTATAATATGAAGTATAAGATGCTGAATATCATATTGTGTTATCAAACATCTTTTAAGGTAGATCTCTAATGAGATGTGGACATTTTGTGAGAAAAATGCAATTCAGTTATTAAATATAAAAAAGAAGATGTGGTATGATTGCCAATGAGACAAGTCTCCACAAGAGACCAAATGATACAGAAATTAACAACTATATGTCTTTTATCAAAGTATTTTACAAATATAGAATTTTGTTATGTGATTCAATTTTATTTGGCAACTTTTCCATGAAAGGGAAGATAACTCAGATAATGTAACTTTTACTAATTTTTTTTTATTAATTTTCTGAAGTCACATTTAAAGAGCTGTCATCTCATATATTATCTTGAACTTTTGTAGTTTCATTCTCTTTCTATTTCACACAAAATTGGGTTTTCCATGTATAATTTATACAAAACCTGGCAATATTTTGAAGAAAAAAAAATAGATAATCTAAACTACATTTTGGCACATAATTAAAAAAACATCTGTAAATTAAATTTATTTCAACCCATCATCTAACTTAAATGTTGGATTGCTGTTATTGAATTGGACAACTGTAATTTCCAGAAAATAGGTGGGGGATATTAAAGCTATGTTTAGTTATTGGGTTATATGTTATTTAGATTTTAAATTTGTTTAATAATATGAAAGACAATTTGGATAAGAACAAGCTTTATCTTTTGGTATATATGGATTACCCATACCAACTTGACTCATTTGAGATTGCATAAATATATTCAATTACCTGAAACTGACTGTTTTTAGTAGAAGACTCTTTAAATTTAATTTTCTTTTTTGTAATTTTATCTGTATGTAATTTGGATATATAGTAATTTCTTTGAAAACAAACTGTTTTTTTTTAATGTCGCGTTCTATTTGTGGTCTTTCACTGACAGTTCATGTTGAATAAATATGCACTTTGATTACTTCTGCATTCATCAGATTGTGATATTTTTGGGTCAATATTCCAGTCTGGACCATTAGCCACTAGTCTGATGCCCAAGACTAGTAGTAGTAAATATTGAATCGGACTAGTGAAAATTTTCAAAATTTTATATAATCCTATATGAACAAGTTTTGATATTAAGTTTCTGAACTAGTAGATGTAAAAGTTTTTGGCGCAGATTCATATTATGCATTGCCTCAGGTTGACCAATAGTCTAATTTGGCTTAACTTTTTGGATGATCTGATACCTAATAAATTTGCTGGTTCTGACTGGTCATATTCATTAACATATACAAGAGGATGTGGATTACAAAATGAAGATTATAGAAAACAGTCCAGAATGAAGAGCAAAAATAGATTTTGAGTAGAGAAAAATAGTATTCAAATTATAAAGAATAAGGAAATAAATGATCCCCATCCAGACCATCATATACAAGTCGATATGACTGAACAGAAATGTTTTATATAGTGTTCTTTCCAGGTGGTTATATATATTAAAGAGAACTTTGCATAAGAAATGCTCCCAGGAAAAAAAGCTTGGCCTTCTGATTTCATTTCTTTAAAACTGCTATTTGACTGAAATATATGGTTTGCCACTTTTGGTTCATTGAAATGTAACAATACTTGTAGTTATAGATGAGATATATGATCACAAAATTCTGAACAGAAGACTGGAGAGTTGCCTTGTAAATTCTACTATACAAGGGTACATGCCTATAGATAAGAGAAAGAAACACACATGCAATAATACTAAATTCAGAAGTATATATACATGTATTTTGCTCTTTAAGATTTTAAATTTGCTCTTGTGAACTACATCAGACATTGTGAAATATAAATTGTCATTAGGGAAGACTTGATGTGGATGTACACATACTAGGTTTTCTTGTCCTTTTTAAAGGTCGTTTTTTCTCCATTAGATCCATACCTTGTATTAGGAGAGAGCTGAAAATAGCAATCCACACGAAGAGTTTAAGATTTGAAAGTTGATTTTTGATACAAAGAAAGTTATTTTATATTGTTGATATCAAATTCAATTGATAATGATGTTGTAAACGTAATGGAAAACTTTTGCCCTTTAGAATCAAAATGGATGCTTCTTCTTGCAGAGATTGCTGTTGAATAATCTCAAGACAGAAATAAAAAAAAAACTAAAAGCGTTTTTGTATTGGTTTCAAATCTTGTTATCTAACTATATGTTCCTTTATTAAATGAAATTATGTATTTGTGGTAAACGTTCCTTTATTTATTGCAGAATTACGTGAATAGAACAGAAGCTCTGATCTTTATTCAATTTTTAAAATTTTATTTCTTAATTTCACCTTACAGAATCTGAATGAAAAGTAGAAAGAACTGAAATACGATGATTTCCAAGTATTTTTTTTTCTAGTTTTAATTTTGCCATTTTTAAATTCCCTTATACATCGATCAAGATGCAGTAATATATCTTGCTAGAGATGTCTTGTATGGCTTATTTTCTATTTGAAAACACTTTTATGTGTCTAGTATTGACATTTTAACAAAAATCATTTATTGGGATAGTCAAGTTGCATATAGTTTGCTTATGTGTACGATTTTGAGCATCTAGAGCGTATTTCGCTACCCTCCCCCTTTTTCTTGTGTGTTCCACTATCTTACTAGGAACAGGACTTACACGCCATTTTTTTTCAACAAGTATCAAAATATGTACTTATTATTCACACTTAACGTTGCGTTTTGCGTAAAAAGAAGTCGTTACTACATATTTTTGAAGATAAAGGCACAAAAGCAAAAAAACTGGTTGCCGGTTTTGTTAAAAAAAAAACAGATCTAGTATGTTTCCTATTTTTTTTATTAATAAAATTACCATTTAGATTTTTTTCCAGAAATATTAAAGCAATACAATTCATTTTCGTTTATTTTTGTGACTCTGAAAAATATACAAATCTATCATAAAAAGTAAATTGCAGCGTTTCCTTAAGTCAATGACCTTGGACAAGTTCTAAAAAGTAAACAAAACAGCATTTCAACTCAGTTCTCAACAATATTATATTTATACACGTACATAAAACAGAATCAGCAATCAGATTTAGTCGAAAGAAAGCTTTTTAAATAACTAATATGGCAGAGCAAGGTAAATGAAACTTGGTATCTTATTTGTTGGCAATAACAACATGGGATCATGATTAATGGTTAAAAAAGGGGGGGTTGACTTCCCTATAAGAACATAGACTTAGATGGAATATCAATCATTGTAAAAGAAAAGTAGTATTTTAACCTGACGTTAGACACAAAATAAACAAAAAAAACCCAAGATTTGGGGAACAATTAATCGATCTTTCACTGGCAGGGCTGCCAAGTCTCACGCAATCATTTTCATGCATATTTGGCGGCATTTTCCTTTGATCTATTGTTTTTTCTCCTTGATCTTTACAATTTTGGCCAAATCTCACGCATTTGCTTCATGAAAACTTGGCAGTACTGTCTGTATATAATTGTGCACTCGCAAGACCAACGATATCTAGCAATATGAGCAAGCTGTCTCCTTAACATAAATGTAAAATATAAAAAAGATGTGATATGAATGCCAATGAGAAAACTAATCAGGGTTCAAATAAAGTGGATGTTAGAAATTATATATACGCCACTGTATAATTTAAAACAAAACATACCGTATAGTTTGATAAACAATTACCTCAGACAATTACAAGGCCGCGTAAAAATGTGAAACCAATTCAAATGAGAAAACAAAAGGCATAATTTATAGTAAAACTATGTTGCGAAAAACAAACACGAACCAAATCGCTTATGGATATTATCGTGCACTCATAAAACTTAAGAGATCAAGCATGTGTGCAAGCTTCCTCCTGAACATAAATGTTTATATGGAGTTGTGGTATGAATGCCAATGAGACCACTATTTTCCGAAACATAACGTATAATTTGATATACAAAGCCGCAAAAATTTGAAAGTGTTGCGAAAAACGAACACGAACCAAACAGTGAATTTTCATCTTCTCTCTGTGATATATAAATATTTCTCTTATGGTTGTGACTGTTAAGTGATGTATGAACCAATAAACAAAAGAATTTACGTCTTCGACAATGAGCAAAAATATGGTGGTAGAATGAGTCCATAAAAAGTTGTTTTTTTTTTATTTCCAACGTCATAGTATACTGTTCTTGTTCCTGCACTCAGAAAATCTAGCACGAGAGCAAGTTTTCTCCGGCCTTAAAAATAAAAATAAAAAGATGTGGTAATGGCGGTATAATTGTCAATGAGATAACTATCTTCCAGAGTTCAAATGAAGTGAATGCTAGTATTTATAGGTCACCGTATGGCCTTCCACAATGCAAACATCCAATATATACTTTCGGCCCTCGATACTGATATTGGTTCCTCGTGGTGATACAGCATGCGATACAGATGTTTCCATGCAGTGGCGTAGCTAGGCGGAAGCTTGGAAGCCAAGGCTTCACCATCGTTTTGTCAACAACAAAAAACATATAAAAAAAATAAAATAAAAAGGAGCTAGAAGGATGAGAGAGAGTGAAGGGGTAGACAAATGGGCGCTGTGCAGTTGTAGGTAACGAGTCGATATCACTTCTCAAGACTCCCGGCGTTCGTTCCCATCACCTGCGCATTATTTCCCCTCTTTTTATAGCAGACGAATATTGTGTCTGCGGGGTGTTCTTCGAGTTACAATGCAACGCAGAATTGACAATGCCAGTGACCAATGCCACTGCTGAACGGGTTAAAACATATCTGCGTTCTACGATGACAACCGAACGACTTTCGGGGCTATATAGATAAAAGAAGATGTGATATGAGTGCCAATGAGACAACTCTCCATCCAAGTCACAATTTGTAAAAGAAAAACTATTTCAGGTCAAAGTATACGTACGGTCTTCAATCCTTCACGCATACAAGGAGACGCCCATTGATAAAGGAATTGACTGTTTTACAACCAATCAGGACAGAAGGCTTGCTTTTTGCCGAGCCTGCAACTTTTGTCGCAAAAGCGAGACAATATAGCGATCCTACATTCCGTCGGCGTCCATAAATAGACACTTTGTGGTTAATTTTTTTGAAATTTAAATAACTTTCTTAAACTCTTAAACTTGGACAGAAGCTTGTTTGTGATCCAAAGCTAGTATCTAGAAGGAAATTTTGTTAAAATGTATTTCCTGTTTTTCTGTATATTACTTGTAAATGGACTAAGTTTTTCTTCCAGTTAACATTAAAAACAGTCTGTAGTTAAAGTTTTTAAAACATTTATTAGATTCATAAACCATCCTGGATTTTTACCAAACTTGAACAGAAGCTTCTTACAATCAAAAGATAGTATCTAGAGGAAAATTTTCAATAATTTTTTCCCGAATTTTCGTTGAGCCTGTGACTAACAGCAAAAGGAGGCGAGAAACTGGGTATCGCGGAACCCTTACGATATTGGTGTTTAAAGTCACTGGTGTCAGAGAGAGATCGACTCTGCATCTTTTAATAATTCATATCCACACATAAGGTTTCGACTGGCTGTATCTACAAATTGAAATGTTCCTCGAAGAATTACCCTACTAAGTTTGTATTTTTGAAATAAAACAAGACATTTTTTTTTTTAATTTATTCACTGACTAACATGACAGGAAATATAGAGTCATGTATAATGTTGTGCAATAAATAATGCTCTGCTTTTGCACGATGTTTGCTTAATTAATACAGCCAAAGTCAAGGATGAGCCATCACCTTCGTTTATTTTCATTTAGTTGACCTCGTAAGTGGTATTCCGCTGCCCATCAATATTAAAACATAAGATATTGCCAATGAGACAACTTTTCACAAGAGACCAAATGACACAGAAATTAACAACTATAGATCACCGTACGGCCTTCGACAATGAGTAAAATCCATACCACATAGTCAGCTAAAAGGGCTCCGAAATACCGAATGTAAAACAATTCAAACGAGAAAACTAACGGCCTGATTTAGTACAAAATAATGAATGAAAAACAAATATGATATACAGCAACAAACGACAACCATTACACTGAATTACATGCTCCTGACTTGGGACAGGTAAATACCGAATGTGGCGGGATTAAACTAATTTGAAGGAGCCAACCCTGCCCTAACCTGGGTACCCACTGTATTAAACTGAATATATTGTTTACATTCCATCTCCAAACAATGTATAATGGTGTGGTTTTTATTATACTTAGTAAATATAACTTTTTACCCCTCTGGAATCTCATGGTATTTACAGTTTCTTTGAGGAACAATATATATTTTTTCGCGAAGTTCTCTGACTTGTATCAAACAAAAATGCTTTTGACTACACCTTAACATTCAATATTTTCAGTTAATATTTGTGGGTCTAAAACCCTTAAATCCAGGAGCTTCCAGGGGCTTTGCCCCCTGGTCCCCTACCAGGGCTTTGCCCTGGAACAGCAACTTATCGACATAAAACCAGCCTAAAAAATATATATGCGCTATGGGTTTCATTAACACAAAAGTACGAGTAATTAGAACATGACTTAGGGTCAATGACAAATAATCTAATGGAAATGAAATACTAATAGGACGACAATACTATACTACTGAATACCAGATAATGTTTATCATGATTATATGTGTCAATCAGAACCGTTTATTTTTTCTTACCTCGGAGTTGCTTGCCAGACATAAGTGTTATGCTTTTAGCGTCGGCGTTAACAATTTGTATTGATGGGTCAGTTAATAGGCTATATTTCGGTTTTACACTATTTTCTTATTTTCAATCTTCTCGAATCTATATAATAATAGACTACAGTACGTATAAATATACAGGAACGTAAATAAGAAATGTGGATTATATAATATGGATCAATGAATAAATCGCATCCCAACGACAAAAATAAAAATGGCATCTCGTCAAGGACAACTATGGGCTATATTTCGGTTTTACACTATTTTCTTATTTTCAATCTTCTCGAATCTATATAATAATAGACTATAGTACGTATAAATATACAGGAACGTAAATAAGAAATGTGGATTATATAATATGGATCAATGAATAAATCGCATCCCAACGACAAAAATAAAAATGGCATCTCGTCAAGGACAACTATGGGCATACTAGTGTATAATCAGATGTGTTGTAGCTTGAAAAGTACATCTAAACAAATATGACAGTACAGTAGACAACAACAAATTATCGATTCAAAATTAAATAGACGTACATATAAGAAAACTTTAGTGAGTGCCGTACGGTGACATATGTAGATATAAGAAGATGTGGTATGAGTGCCAATGAGACAACTCTCCATCCAAGTCAAATTTATAAAAGTAAACCATTATATGTCAAAGTACGGTCTTCAACACGGAGCCTTGGCTCACACCGAACAGCAAGCTATAAAGGGCCCCAAAAATTACTAGTGTAAAACCATTCAAACGGGAAAACCAGCGGTCTAATATATAAAAAACGAGAAACACTTATGAACCACATCAACAAACGACAACTACTGAACATCAGAATCCTGACTTAGGACAGGTGCAAACAATTGCAGCGGGATTAAACGTTTTAATGGTACCAAACCTTCACCCTTATCTGAAACAATAGTGTAACATCACAACATAGTTTTTAACTTCTACGTCATTTTGTCTCTGGTGGAGAGTTGTCTAATTGTCAATCTTATCACATTTTATTTCTATATCATATGAAATTTCTATATATATTTTTTATGAATAAAATGGGGGGACCTAACGTTATCACAATCTTTCACCAAATACGTTTTGTGTATCAAAATCATTCGTTGTAGAGTTATATACTATATCTTAAATTATTGAAAACCTGATAATTTATTACTCTTTTATTTTTTTTATTTTTACAGTTCTAAGAGACGTTGAGATCAGGTCCCTATGCAATGACTTTTTGTATGATGGATCGTGCAGCAGGATGATTTGTCCAAGAACACATATTGGAAAATCCATCTTTTACATGGACAGCCACTGTCATCTGGATTTGTTGACCACATGGGACAAGTGCGCCGATTTTCAATTCGATAAGCTTGTTCTTCCTTCTAACTTTGCAGGGTGTGTTACAAACTTTGCGTTTCCCAGACTGCATCATCTTTTGCATAATACACTGAAACCAGAACAATTGATGAAGAAAAAGATCTTTTCGACGGTTGGTTGCCATCCCAAGAAGTTTCGAGACTTCAACATGTCAGTGCTACAGGAAATTGAATGTTTGGTCTTGAAAAGAGAGTCGGGTGTCGTAGCAATCGGGGAGTGTGGACTTGACTTTAGTAAAAATGTTCCGTCTTTTGAGGTAGAAAGACAAAAGCAGGCTTTTGAGGCGCAGATGAGATTGGCAGCGGGTAAGAATGTGCCAATTGTTATCCACTGTCGCGATGCAGAGGAAACTGCTTTTGCGATGATCCACCAATACTTGGATACGCACCACAAGATACATTTACACTGCTATACAGGATCAGTAAGCATAATGAATAGTTTTTTAAGCTCTTTCAAGAATTTGAAAATAGGCCTTACTAATATCATCACTAAACATGATGTTAGCAGTGATATTGTTGACATAGTGAGAAACGTGCCGCTAGACCGTCTCCTGTTGGAAACTGACAGTCCACATTGTGTGCCTGGCAACAATTACGGTTGCAGCTTCAGTTCGATGTTTTCACATCCAGGTCAAGCAATTAATGTTGCAGTGAAGTTTCACCAAATGAACAATCTTAAACTGAAAACTGTACTAAAAATTTCTACCTCTAATTGTAAATACATGTATGATCTTTGAAATGTATAGTCTGTATTCTCACTTCTTTCAAACAACCTGCAAAAAAAATATATTTAGCACAGTACATTTACATAAGTAAGCGATTACAAAACGATACGAGTTGGGTGTGTATGATAAAGCAAACAAAACAATAATAAAAATACAAAAATAATATAAATGAACCATAGACAAGCAGTTGCGAATGCAGGTTTTAAAAAAAGGGGTACCCATTGGCAAGTTAACATAAGTAGTTGGGCAGGAAAAAAATATATGCATTAAACCCTATGTGTAGCTCCAAATTAGACCCCCCCCCCCACACACACATATCGACAAAACAAAAATGAAAAAAAAACTATCACAAAACAAGCAATTGAATATGAGTATTATACTATTATTGCTTATTATTGGCAATTAGAAATATAAAAGTTAATCAAAACCAATTTAAAATTCGTGTTGATCCACCCGTTCAAAGTAATGTGAAACTTACATTTTTGAAAGGAAGAATATAAAATGCATAATCTGTTTATCAGGTTTTTCTCAAATGACATGTGCATGTACAATACTTTTAACTTCTGCTCAACAAAACCGCCAATATTCAAGCAACCAATTAAAGTAGAGTTCAAGTTCAGCGTCATGAATATGTATGAGTTTAGAAAAAGGAGAAAAGAAAGTAACTAGTGCAAACAAATTAAATGTTTGCGCCACAAATACAAATTAGCGTACAGCAAACTTACACATTGCATGAAACCATAACATATATTATAGTGTAGACAAAGACGGGGATAATAACCAGGCAATTTGTCTTATATCTATTGTTAGTAACTGATCAACAATTATCATAAAGGACAGGGCCGTAACTAGGCCTCTAAAACAGACGAGGCAGGGGTCTGGGGCCGCCGACTGAGGCCCCCTGGTAGTGGGAGGAACCAGGGGGCAAAGCCCCCCGGCCGAAAATTGTAATATTAAGGTTCGAAATATATCTTGTAACATCCATCTTTGTATCATATTTATCGTTTTTATTTCATATTTATTGTATGAAGAAATGCATTAGCCGCAACCAGAGCCGGCTGATAGATTCTTGCCTCGAATTTTGGTCCTTGAAAACATGTATCCATTTACAGTAGGGTACATGTTTAGAAGTAGAAAAAGCGGGACACGTGTGTGTGGTTAACGCTGCAATAAAAATAACACACATTTTAATAACATTTTAATAAAGACCAAAGAATGGAAGTTAGTCATTGTCTGTGATCGCTAGTTCGACCTTTCTTGTGCCACTAAGATCCCATCGTTTGAGAACAGTATGGCTTCTGCGTTTACTTCTTGCCCGACATTGTCCGTACGAAGGACATGAAGCAAGGCTAAACCACATAATCTGTTCTCGGTCATTGTTGATCTACACCATGTCTTTAAACGCCGAAGTGCAGAAAAGATCTCTCACATGAGCAAGAACCGACCGGCAATGTCAAAAGTTGCTTCAAAATGGAACGAATATTTGGATACAGGTCCCCATCAGCAAATGTAATTGAGTCTGTAAGAGTCTTAACAGACTCTAAATTCGATCTGGTACATTTAGCCACCAATCTGTCGATTTCTTGTCCCAGATCATTTGGATATGGCAAATCATTTATGTATTCTGTTTTCATATCATGAATAATTTCCGGATTTATCTTGTTTACTAGAGCTGGTACGTAATTGCCATAGAAACTTGCCTTCAGTTCTTCTGGAAATCGCGAATTCGATACATAAAGTAGTTGAAATAAAAGTACACAAGCTTAACGTCAACTACTATTCGAAGTATGAATTACATAATTGTTGAATGATATGAAAATGCAAGGATGCTTTCTACTCCTGCATGCCTAACTTTTTCCATTTCTTTTTTTTTTCTCATATTTTTTTTTTGCCAAAAATTCAAACTGCCTCGTCTGCCTTATCGGTAGTTACGGACCTGAAGGACTTCAGTTTTGAATTTTCTGCGCATTTTTGTTTTTTGTGTAATCTTAATTATTTTTTCACAAATAGTCAGCAATCTTAAGCCTCAAACATACTAATAATTATGGAAATATTCTTTATAAAGCACAGAAATGTCAGTATTCACCTCTGAAGCTAACAAAACCTTTAAATAGACTTATTAAGAAGGGATATAGTTACGATACTGTTGTCAGGTCATTAAAGATTGCATATTTTGGCGTTAATATTGATTCACTTATAGGGTCTTTGCATCGGCACTAAACACATTTATTTAAAAACCAGTTGTTGGCATGACACGGGTTATGTTCTTCTCATATATGTTATGATGGTATGATACTAAACCCCTAACGGGAAGGATTGTGCCTGATATTCATATGATGAAGACATAATCTTTCAATCAGTTTAATTGAAGTCTGGAGCTGGCATGTCAGTTAACTGATAGTAGTCAGTTGTTATTTATGTATTATTGTCATTTTGTTTATTTTCTTTGGTTACATCTTCTGACATCAGACTCGGACTTCTCTTGAACTGAATTTTAATGTGCGTATTGTTATGCGTTTACTTTTCTACATTGGCTAGAGGTATAGGGGGAGGGTTGAGATCTCATAAACATGTTTAACCCCGCCGCATTTGTGCGCCTGTCCCAAGTCAGGAGCCTCTAGCCTTTGTTAGTCTTGTATTATTTTTAATTTTAGTTTCTTGTGTACAATTTGGAGTTTAGTATGGCGTTCATTATCACTGAACTAGTATATATATTTGTTTAGGGGCCAGCTGAAGGACGCCTCCGGGTGCGGGAATTTCTCGTTGCATTGAAGACCTGTTGGTGACCTTCTGCTGTTGTCTGTTCTATGGTCGGGTTGTTGTCTCTTTGACACATTCCCCATTTCCATTCTCAATTTTAATAATGTATTCAACAAAGATAAAGCACTATGCAAACAAATTAAAATAAAAAATATTAATAAAACTATTTATTCACAATAAAGAGATGGAAAACACCAAGCGACGTAAGGTATAAGACACGTTTATTTACTTGTTAAAACCGGAAAATATGCACGCTCTTTTCCTGATCCGACTTTAAAATCATAGTCATTGTTGTGTTTCAGAATGAACCCGAATAGCTAGAATGTTATTAAATTTTCAACATTTTTGAGTAGCACAACCTTTTAACCTGATAGAAATGTTTTAAAGTTTGAAAATTCAAATTCTACGATGAAATACTAACCTGAAACTTGCTGGGGGTTAGACGAATTCTCTTTCGTATTGTAATACGGGGAAGGTAAAGGTGTGAAAATCACTGAAAACACCATTGATCGCTTAAAAATTTCTTAAATACTAATAATTTAACAAAACTAGTCAGACCCTCAGCACTTTTTCATCACTTTGAGGTATAATCTACACACTGTTTAAATTTAGAAGGAATTGGTAGAGCGGAAAAGGTTGTGCTACCACCATATATTGGCAGTGGTTTTCGTCCTTTGATTTTGACGATACGTCTGCCAATTCAGGATCGCAGGGCCGTATCTCAGTTTAATTCGGTAGAAAATGACTTTATCTTTCTAAATCACCAAAGATTTTCTACTTTGTTCATTTTGAATGCACACAAGATAACATTTACTTTTCACCCCCCTCTTTTCCAAATTTTTGCAAAATGGCGTCCTTAATGTAGCTGCGACATCTTTTAATCAGTTTAACTGAGGTCTGGAGCTGGCATGATACGAAATTTCCAACTTCTCAGTATTCGTGATGGTGCTTCAGAAAATTTATTACAATTAACGCTGCTACATTGCATGGAAATCACTAATGGTCCATTACATTTCATGTCAGATCCACCCCATCTTCTAAAAAATTGAGGAAAAATATACTCTTAAATGGCCAACATGATGTTCATAAAATGAGAGTCTAGTTTGATGGAAAAGATATTATTTGGGAGCATTTTGTTTCTGTTTATAAAAAAAGAAATAGTAGGAGCCCTAACAAAGTTGAATGAAGATGCAATTTACCTACACAATTTCTCGAAAATGAGTTAATCTTGCAGTACATGCGTTAAGTGAAGTAGTTACGAATGAAATGGAACACAATTAAAATGAGGCAACAAAATATACACAAACATATTACAGAAAAAGTTGCTTATTATTTAATATTTTCAAATAGTAACAACGACCCATGTATCAAGCAGCTTGATGATATTCGAACTTATTTTTTTAAATGGGAAAACAACTTTGAAAACAAATATTTTATGCCAAGTGAAATTGATAAGCACAATATTTCTTGGCAACAATGGCAACGTGTGCACCTTACAGTATCTGGATCCGTAGATTTGGTAAAATAAACCATCAAACCATCAAAACCCAAATAATACTTAAAAATCTTAGTCAAGATAGTGTTGAATCATGGTTTTCTCAGCAATATGCATGCTGTGGTAGTCGTGAACCATACGTTATGCAGTAAAGTTAAAACTATACAAAACTGTGATCCATGAAAAGAACTAGCATACTCACAATACAAGTTATAGTCATGCACGGGGGGTCTCTTCCTATATGAAGTTATATACATATGTGCCGCTGGAATGGGTCCCTTTTTTGATACGTCAGATATATCAATGGGGTGCAATTTTACCGAGGAAATATATCAATAGGTAGTAATTGACCAATTGTGATATATTAAGGTACTATTTGAGCTGATAAATATATGAATGGGTTATGATTTCGCTGTGAAATATATGTATAGGTAGGGATTTCACAGTTATTCAATATATGAATGGGGGTGTTTTTTATATCCCAACTGCATAACTGTACCCAAAATCCAATGTTGAGGACCTTTGGACAGCCACGGGAAAATGAGGGTATAATGGATAAAGACAGACATTTAGCCTTGCAACAGGCCACCTACGGACCCCTCAAAGAGTTGTTGCAAGGGTTCTTAACGTGCAAAGAGAGTGGCACTCTCTTCACACGAGGCATCAGATTTAACGTCCCCATTCTGACCTGACGTGGCTGCAAATTTGTACATCCCGCACAGCCAAACGGACGCCCGACTTTAGCGAGGGTTTTACCGCCGATCGGAGGAAGACCAATGGTGACCATATTTCTATTCCTCAGTCACCCTAGAGGGTCATAAACCAGAGAAAAAGGTGAATTATTTCATTGGTTGGAAAACAAACATCACAAAACAACTGAAAGAGTGAAAATATGCAGACGTATTTTTTTAAAAACAACAATACAATTTCAAACTATAAAGTCAGCATAGAAAATACAAGAAAAGTTTTGTCCGGAATTGGTGTGATCTGCAACTTTGCTACAGTTTTAACATGATTATCAAAGACTAGAACTTCACAAGGTTGTCAAAAATAAAACCAGCCATTTCCGATACAGTAAACATTATGCAGAAATGTAGACCAAACTGCACCAATGTCATTTATGACTTTAGTATTCAAAGTAATGGTGATGAGGGGGTATGCTCTCCATATCTTGCTTCCATCGTTATTTTTTATCAAGGTTTATGACCCCTTCTGTAGCCATGTGAGTTACGAAATTTTAAAACTGCAATAGTATCAAAACAGCAAAGATGATGAATAATAGAGATGGGCAATTTTGAACATATACCAAGGAGAGACTTCGTGCAAAGCTTAATTATTTTTTGTTTCATTGCATTTAATAGAAAACGGGGATTATATGGCAAATAAAACCAAGATTTTTGTAGAAAATCCAAAGACTTTAATAGAGATTTTTGTTGTAAAATTTTAAACATAGATTACTCACTTGTTTTTCTATGATGTGCTAGCGTTTATTGTTTACAAAAAGTCACAAACATCCTTTAAATTAAAAAAAAAAAACTCGTCACTAAAGTCGAGGCTCAGCGCACCCTAGAAGGTGTACTTGAATTGGTTAATATTTATATTTGTTTTAACCAATATCTAAATTTATGAACTTGTTTTAAGGAAATCATTGGTAGCACTGCATGCAATAATCCTCTATCTATCAAACACTGAATTGTCAAATATGAGAGCACATGGGGAAAGCCTGTGGATTTTTCTATAAAATTTCCGTCTGTTTAGCATTGAATCAACACAAGGGTACATAATCCGTAAACATTGAAGGAATACCCTTTGTTTCTTCAAGTTTGTTGATGAAGTGCATGTCTCTGCAAAATTAAATGAAACATAGTAAGGATTGATTTATTGAAACACACCGTTATTCCAAAAAACTATTGACAAGATTGTTACAGTGACCAAGGAGAGGACAGAAACTATCTGATGTATCCATTGCCTGCTAGAAATAATTATAATTGTGTATGAACATTGTGATGCAAGTTAGCCAATTAACTTTCTGTGATAACTTGTAAATAAACATTGAATTAATTTAAGTTGAATCATAGCACTCAATAGTGGGTTTAAAGTATTTAAAGGTGTTGGCATGATTATCATGCACAGACCAACTTTTTGTTCTACCAACGACAAACTTATTTTTGATTCATATGGAACGCCACAGCTGTCTTATGTGGAACTCTGATATTACTTTATGTTGTTTTATTATTACTTGATGATATTTTGTCTTTACTTAATATGTTTTTGACATTACGTAATGATGTTTTGATATAACTCAATATGGAATAATCATTACTTAATGCTATTTCGATATTACACGATATGGTTTCGTATTGACTTGATATAGTTTTGTAATTACTCAATATGGTTTTGTCATTACTCGATGTGGTTTCACCATTATTTAATGTGGTTGTGTCATTTATCAATGTGGTTTTAACATTACTTGATGTGAATGTGATTTAACGTTATGTAGTTGTTTCATTACATGATGTGGTTTTGTTATTTCGTAATGATGATTTGCTTATTCTTTATATGGTCTTAACATTACGTAATGATGTTTCAAAATTTGACGATTTTACACTACATGATGTGTTTGTTTCATTATTTGATGTGGTCCTGTCATTCTTTGATGTGGTTATCCCATTACTTGACGAGGTAAAATCACGTGACCAATTCGGAAAAACCTGTTCTATTTTTAGATAGATTTCCATGTTGTATGTGCCTTGGATGAGTGTGGCCATCCATCGAATTAGAGTTCAAATTAAAGTTCGGGTTACTGTTTGAGTTAAACTTTGAGTTAGTCTTCGATTTCGAATTCAAGTCATTATTAGAATTAAAGGTTTAGTTAGCATTGGGTTTCGAGTTGGACTTCGAGTTTGAATCACATTTAAAGGTAGAGTTCTAGTTACAACATTAAATTTGAGTCACTTTTTGAGGTAGAGTTTGAGTAAGATTCGAATTTAAGTCTCATTTAGATTAATTAAGATTTTGAGTTGAAATTCGAGCTATCTTATATGAGTTCGTAATTAAATTTTCTATCGCGGAACAAGGACTTTTGCTCGGGCTTCCGAAAAGAGGGCTCCGGGGTATGCGTACGTACAAAAGATAAACAATGTTACAGCATACAAAACGCAACATAGAAGTTGAAATAAAGTTAGATGTAGTGTGATTGACAATGAGACAACTATCCACCAGAGTTTAAATGCAGTGGATGTAAGAAATCATATATAGGCAACCGTACAGCCTTCAACATACCGTATAGTCAGCTACAAAAGGCCACCATGCACCATGTGAAAAATTCAAACGAAAAAACAAACGGTCTTATTTATAAATAAACAATCTACAAAAAAAAATGACACACATTTATACAACGACAACAATTGAACTTCATGCTCCTGACTTGGGGCAGGTACATAAAGAAAGTGCACGTGGCGGAGTTTAACATGTATGTGAGCGCTAAATCCTAACCTTACATCGGACTGTTACAGTTGTGTAACAGCACAATACGAGAAAAAAGTGTAAACTAGACAAAGTGATGCCCCCGCACTCAACTCGTTTAACCGCTTATACCCCAAAAATGACAAAAAATAGTTCAATTATCTCCCAAAAGAGCAAAAGATAATAAAAATAAAAACCCTGACCACAAACTGTAGGAGGAGTTATCTGGAAACGCTCTTCTTATGCAAGTAAATTTCCCAAAAAATTACAAAGTTCAACCATCTCCCAAAAGAGCAAATATTATTAAACATTAAACCCTGACCACATGCACACATTCAATATATGTACAAACAGACAGTAAAGAGAAAACTTCCTAGGATTCAAACTGTAGGAGAAGTTATGCGGAATAACTATATACCCATAATGGGACGGACAGACGGACGGACGGATGGATGGACGGACATGGGTAAAACAATATGCCCCCCAACTTTCAGTTGCGGTGGCATACAAAACAGTTTCATTTGGCTGATTCAATAGATCGGTATGAATGGGTAATATAAGTCCATCGGGGTGATCTCGGATGCTCCAGAAAGGCACCCGTTGTGTTATTCGAGAAAGTACAAACCCAGTTATTTGGTTTTACTTGGTAGTTTACAAAGATGACGGTATTATGGTTACGACCACAGGAACATGTCCGTCGTCACATGCGAAACAGATATTCCAAAAAGTTATTTTTCAATTAGTGCGAGGTAGATCAGGGAATTCAATTGATTACAAATAAAAGATTAATATTCGTATAAGTTCAAATGATCATTTACGCTAAAAAAAACAAATCGGAGAATTCTTATTTTATAGTATTGATGCTTTGTCGCTTAGTCCGAGCCCCCTCCCCTTGTTTCCCTGTAACTTTAGTGTGAGTTGATTTGAAGTGTTTCATTTGTTAACAATAAAGTTCAAGTCTTTTGATTTGTGTCGAGCCTGCGACATCAATGTAGCGACAGTGAGACACAACAAACCTATATTTCGTCGTCGATAGTGGCGTCGGCGTCTCCATCTCCATTTTTTATTTCTATTGAGTTTAACCTTTCATTATACATGTTACTAAACATGTATGCCATCATAATATTGTACTTTTAGAATATCATACTGTATTTGTTTACCTCGACTATTGTATCTGTATTTATATTGTATGTTTCTCTGTAAACTTGTATTTAGTTTTTAGAGAATAAAGTATCTATCTATCTATCTATAGATCGTTAGGTTTCTAGTTTTTTACATTTTTTATTTCGGGACCTTTTATAGCTTACTATAGGGTATGGGTTTTGCTCATTGTTGAAAACCATACAGTTTTGTTTTAGTTTAATAAAACCGAATTAAACTGTTCTGACATGATAA
This sequence comes from Mytilus californianus, assembly GCF_021869535.1. Lineage (NCBI taxonomy): Eukaryota > Metazoa > Mollusca > Bivalvia > Mytilida > Mytilidae > Mytilus > Mytilus californianus. Next base: position 60,990,585 of record NW_026262593.1, on the reverse strand, counting down.
ATTTGTAAACCTCCATGAAGTGTTTTAAAACTTGTATAGGAGTTATTCCTCAATTTCAAGAAAAAGCATCTACAGAAAAACATTTTTTTTAATTTTGTTTTTACCGATAAATGTATAGATAAATGTACAGCCGATCAACATGACGCTTTTACACTTATAGCAGCAATATCAGGCGAGACACAGGGTTCCGTGGAATATTTTACAAATTTATTACAAAAAAACTGCTTCCGTTTGAGAACTTAGGATAAAAACAACAGGACCAAGTGGTTTGGGGATATCCCAATTATGTCCGAAATACTGTAAACTTTTTAATACCTTTTTTCTTATTATTGTCTGCCGTTCCCCTTTTTCATACCAAATAACTCTGAACAACCACTCGAACTTTAATTTGAACTTTAACTCAATGGATAGCGATACCCATCCAAAGCACATTAAACAAACGATATATTACAATCTGTTTAAAAATAGAACATATTTTTATGCGAATTGGTCACGTGGTTTTACCTCATCAAGTAATGGGATAACCACATCAAAGAATGACAGGACCACATCAAATAATGAAACAAATAAATCATGTAGTGTAAAATCGTCAAATTTTGAAAAATCATTGCGTAATGTTAAAACCATATAAAGAAGAGGCAAATCATCATTACGAAATAACAAAACCACATCATGTAATGAAACAACTACATAACGTTAAGTCACATTCACATCAAGTAATGTTAAAACCACATTGACTAATGACACAACCACATTAAATAATGGTGAAACCACATTAAATAATGGTGAAACCACATCGAGTAATGACAAAACCATATTGAGTAATGACAAAACTATATCAAGTCAATACGAAACCATATCGTGTAATATCGTAATATCATTAAGTAATGACTATTCCATATTGAGTTATATCAAAACATCATCACGTAATGTCAAAACCATATTAAGTAAAGACAAAATATCATCAAGTAATAATAAAACAACATAAAGTAATATCAGAGTTCCACATAAGACAGCTGTGGCGTTCCATAGATTCACATGTGTGACGTTGCACACAGAGGTAAAAGTCAAAAGCTGATTCTCTCTCCAACATGTGTCAACTATTCTATCTGTGTGTTAGTTGATTCGGTCGGAAACTCGTTTTCACCATGAAACTGATATTTAGTTTAGAGTCAGAAGCCATGTCACGAAATAGATGTTTCCCTAGAATATATAAGTTTTAAATGGAAAAAAAATGTGCTTGCCACACCATTGAAAGAACACATATCGTTGTCATTATGAAATGAAATTTAATTTGTGTGATTTATAAATTGCATATGTTTCAAGATTCCTAGTAATAAAACTACAAATAACCGGTTCTGACTTCGTAAAACTATTGCATTGTTTAAAAATTTACCTTTGTTTCACATGTAGTAAGATAAATATACCCTAATAGATAAATCTATCAAACAAACAAAATCAAAAGTAAGAACTTAAGAATTAAGAATATTGAAAGAAGAATACATCGAATCTCCCAGACCGGTTTTTTAAACCACTGTTCACATTAATTAGTTCTTCACATGATCAGCCTTTGTTTAGAACATTGTCCGGTGATTTCTGGCAAGCAAATTGTTAGTTGATTTAGAGGCACTTCGTTCACACTTCTAGTATGCTTAGTATGTAAGTAAATTCTTTTTAGAGTCGGGCATGATATGTACAAATTAACACGGTGAACAAGAGCTCTTAACCGACTTGATACTTAAAAAAGCAAATAACAAATCATAAGCACATTTGACAGAATACACATATAAATATAACACATGCATAACATAATAGCTTATAAAAAGTATGTGTGCGATGTTCAAGTATTCAGCCACGTCTGGTCAGAATGAGGATGTTAAATACGATGCATCATTTAAAGAGAGTGCCACGCCCTTTGCATGCTCTAAAACTTTTCAACAGCTCTTGGGTTTAGACATGTTAAGGATTATGTACCCTTGTGTTGATTCAATGCTAAACATATGGAAATTTTATAGAAAATCCACAGCCTTTCCCCTTGTACTCTCATATTTGGCAATTATGTTTGATAGATAGGGGATTAATGCATGCAGTGCTAGCAATGATTTCCTTAAAACAAGTTTATAAATTTAGATATTGGTTAAAACATATAAATACGGACCAATTCAAGTACACCTTCTAGGGTGCGCTCGACTTAAGTGACTCAGCACGAGGTGTTTTGGAATTTAAAGGTTGTTGAGGACTTTTTGTAAACAATAAACCCCAGCACATCAGAGAAAAACAAGTGTTTAAAATTTTATAACAAAAATCTCTGTATTAAAGTCTGTGGATTATCTACAAAAATCTTGGTTTTATTTTCACCAAATTCCCTTTTTCTAGTAAAACCAATGAAACAATGAATAATAATGCTTTGCACGAAGTTCCCCTTGGTATATGTACAAAATGGTCCATATCTATTATTCATTATCTTTGCTGTTTTATACTATTGCAGTTTAAAAATTTCGTAATTCATAGGCCACAGAAGGGGTCATAAACCTTAACAAGTAGGTCCGACCTGCAGTAAATTAATGAATTTGTGGGACGTTTGTCAGTGCGGGATGTATTAATACACAGCCATGTTCGGTCAAAATGGGGACGTTATATCCGGTACTTCATGTTTGTGGTTGTCACGCTATCTTTTTTTAAAGAACCCTTGCACCAAGTCTTTTGAGGAGTCCATAGCTAATCTACATTCCTGTTCCATTTCAACTTACCCTTTTTTATCCAGTGACAGACCATATTTTATCGGCCGACCTCTAATATAGGCCTTCATATTGGCATTGCATTTATTGTGGTCTCCTTACAGATATACCGTTTCAGGTATCTACTTTGGTTACATGTTTCTTCAATATTGTTAAGGCTTTTTCATTCATTCCGAAAATACTAATTACAACCACGAAAGATTCTAAAATGTGACATGGCATGAGTAACAGGACTAAAATTATGGGAATATATAACAGATCATTTTATTTTTTAAATTTAACATGTCCTTATATAATCTATCGAAATTAATTAATATTGATTGCGACCTAAATGTGTTGATATTAGTTAACAATTTTGTTCGTGTGATGTTATTTCCATTCAGTCTAATGTATTAATTTGCACCACTGGTTTACATCACAGAAGCAGATATCAAGTCAAATCCTTTCTGTTTCACCGTGAACTTTCCCGTAGTTTAATACGCTGACACGTAATTGATACCTACATTGTCCTTTCCTTCCTGTTCCGCCTGGCGATGGATGTTAAGTGATAGGAAATAGGAAATGGGAGAACATGCATTGATCATGCTAGTAAGCATTGCCTCTGATGTCTGCAATTATGCAATTATATTCATACTTTTATATGAATATGTCTTTATTTATTTTTTCTATATTATTGACATACCAAATATAGTATCCTACCCCTCACAGGGAGCTAGAAGGAATGTGGATATTGGCTTTTAAAGGCCTGATTTGGGATTCTGGGTCTACTCCTGTTGTTGACTACTGTTCTGCGTTTCAAGAAATGTTGAGAAAATTGTAAGAATTAACTACACACATTTCACTTGTTTCATATATGGCTTGTATGGTGTAAAAAAAATAATTTAGGAACCGTATTAAACAATTTGTCTTAAGGATAGCTTCGATTCAATTTATATAAACAACTTCTTTAATAATGTTCCTTAGGTGTTTCTCTTGAAAAGTGCTGGTATAGAAGCAATCGGGAATAATACAAAACCTTTACGATAAAGGTAATTCTTGAAAGCTCCCTTATCGCACCTTCGAATAAATAATTCTATATTATGGTAAACTGAAGTCCCAATTTTCCCTTCTGCTGAAGATTTTAACAATTATAACTCTTGTTGCCGTGTTTGTCACTGTATTTTAAATTTGATACAGTTAAAAGACGGGCCTTACTTCTTTGTCCGACACGAGTCGAAATAACAGTCATCCTTTTTTGAGAATTTTGTATCTGCTGCCATAATTTGGGGCGTTAGATTTTTTCCATCTTCGGGAATAGACATCACCCTTCGACTCAGATGAATTTAAAGGAAAATTCCACTTGACTTGCTTTGGCCTTTTCTTTTTCTTTTTGTGTTTTTCAGTTAAATAATTGTCACTTTGGACATTCGACCGCCACATCATTCCACACTGTTACCTTTGCAGTGCGGCCACCATGTATGATATCTATTACTCGCCTCTTTGGCGATTTTGATTTCCCGTATCTACAATTCATGAATATCTATATGAACTTAGTTGGAAAACTATCGCTTTTCTATTATATTGGGAAAGGTTATTATAGTATTAGGTGAAAAGTGTATATACTGCTTCTATTTCTTTTTTTTTTTAATATTTAAAAATGTACAACTTTGAAACCAAAAAGGGCCATGTATACTTTGTAATCACAGCAAAAGTTTAAAAGATTGCGATTTGAATTTTGTAAACATTAGAAAAAGTTGTCATTTACGCCTTGAAATATAAGGAACATTATCGAGTGAAAAACATGCGACTTTAATACAATTTTCAAAGCTGTGGTTTTAATGTTTTACTTATTCTAGAGAAGGCGTTTCAAACTATAGATTTGCTATGTGAAATCACTATTGCAAAAGTGAGCAAAATATATTAAAAGTTAAAGGACCCGACAAAAAAGATTTATGTGGATTTGACACCATGCATGTGTTAGTTTCTAATTTATTCGTATTACAACATATTTGGCAAACACATGAATTATGTTATTTTCTATGGAAATAACCCTGAAATGACGTGTTAATTTGTATTGTGACAGACGACTTGAAGTAATAAGATAAACTTTGATATTGACTTTTATACATACACTTGTTATGGCAACTAGTTCAATGGTAATCCGAACCATTGGAATTAGAACTGCTTGCTGCCGGGAATATATTTGAGGATTAAAGAACTGTCTTTTCAAGGCGACCTCTCTATGACAGAGTGCTAATTGTTTTCATGATCTAAAATAGAAATTCTTAATATAGTTTATTACTATTTTATGAGTGTATAGATATAGTTTGAAATAATTCGTTGAACTTTTATTACTGGTAATATCATATGTTTATATTGCTTCAAAGTCTTGTACGGCTTTATAGCTTATTCCATTGCCTGCATATAAGGATAGTCTCAACTTTCCACAATATTAATAGATATACGATACATTTTACTAAGAAAATATTAAACAAAAAATTCAATTAAGAATCAATAGTTAAAATTGTAAATTGTTAATGAAATTTGCAATAATTAAGACCGAGAACTTTTAATTCCCTCATTATACAATGAACATGTTTTGTTTTTTAACGAAATGTTTCAGTTCTAATTTGAACTCTGAATCCGTATTGCTTTATTCCCGACTTAGTTTTAAACCACAATTTTATACAAATTACTACCGTGACGTGTTTCAACTGATATCCATAATTATGGTGAAACTAGCCATGATAACTTAAATTGGTCAACTTTCTTTATCTGCTGAGCTTTAGAAGTAGAAATTTGGGCAACATTCCCATCAATGAAGTCCCCGGACGTATATTGCAGTGATTTGCCCGTGCTGGCAAACTTTGATTTGACTGGTAAGGTCACAATATCCTAAAGTATATAGGCTTTAACATTCTGAAAAATAAAAAAAAAATTTTTTTTAAAAAGCGCGATTTATTATTCACATTGAACTTCATACATTTAGCATATTCAGATAATGTTCCTTCAACTGAATTTAAATAACTTTTTGTGTTCTTATTTTCTCGTTAACGCATCTAAAAGTTTCTGATGAATTCTGGTGAACTAATAAACAGTTCACCACATCTTAAAAGTGATTTTCTCAACAAATGATGTTAACTAGAGTACCCGAGTTATTGCTTTTAGTGAGGCAGTTGCACTGTCAAGTCAATATTTTAATGAACATTTATTAGTGAACATTTATTAGTGAAATATAAATTCAAGTTACGAAATTATGTTAAACTTCTCAAGAAAATTACAGAACTTGTGCACGGTGCAGGAATGAATCTAATATCAGTTCTTAAATAATAATCATGTCATTGTTAAAGTAAACTGTAAAATTGGATTCTCTTCCCTTTTCAATAATTGTAGTTGAATCAGCTACAACTAATATTTGTACAATGCAATGTTTAATTTCACTTTCCACTCATAATTTTAAAGCAATATTTACCCTGTAGCGCTTAGAAGCACTTTGTTTATTTTCATGACGGTAAATATGAAACCATGCAAAATGTATATTTTGATTTAACCTCTATCCATAACAATGCTTTAATATTTACATGTTAGGGTGCCCTCTGAAAAATATTACCCTGCCCTTTTCCAAAGATCCAAGAAACGAGACGGTTGGTTCCCCTATTGATGCAGTGTTACACACTTATGATAGATGCAAAATCAATTTGTTACGGATGATGGTTCAATAGGTCATTGTTTCCTGAATGTAGAAATATATCAGTGGGAAAATAATATGTCAAATAAAAGTATATGTAATGACAAATGACATAATTAACAATCGGGGGGAGAACATTCACTGCATGAAATGAACGTTTCCAATACTTAAACAACTACACACCAAACGTCAATGACCTACCAATAGTTGTTCCTTTTCCACTGACCTTATCACAAACGGATACATGTTAATTGTTGACAATGCTGGTGGATACACCACACCTATGGTCTCGTTTTCTATTTATCGAGGCGATGCAAATATCTGACCTAATGTCTTTGAAAAGTTAAAAGACTTTGTCTTCTCTAATATGAATTTAAATTGTCTTCTCTAATATGAATTTAAATTAAACAAATTATTTTGAAAAATTTAAGGAACTAAAATGTGGATAATGCAACCTAAATGTGACCGACTTGACGAGCAAACCAATTTGGCTTCAACTCCATGATTAGAACTTGAGACAGTAAATGACATAAAAAGTAAACTAACAATATATGTCACTTCCCCATTATTGACTCTGCATTTTATGACGGTCCACTCTATAAAGTTCAATGGAAAAAGTCTTCTTAGAATCTCTTGGGAAACGGTAAACATTCCCTCGTCTTCTATGTATATGGATTGTTTTTCACTGAAAAAAGGTAAAGACTTCTTACAACATGTTTTCAATGTTTGTTTTTTTTTTTCCTTGAGCTCTTTTCAGTAAGGCATTTATAAACTTTTTAAGAGATAGATGTATGTTGGGTAATGTCTCTTTGAGACCTAACATTGTGGATATCTCATTAATCTACATTGTATTTGATATTAAAGATACAAAAAGGAGACCTCCATTGTATTTAAGATAAAAATAGATTACATGTAATTATCATAATTTTACTGCCTAGATGTCCAGTACATTTTAAAATATTTGTTTCCAAATGCATTTTACCAACGCTTTTTTTCTGTATCAGTCTGAAAACACAAGAAAGGGTTTGGCTTAATGTTTAACGTATTAATTACCTTGAGAAAGAAGCCTCAATGATCAATCCCTCCACAGTTTCTTCAAATTCTGTGTCATTCTGCAATATAATTGAATTTATGTTGGATTGAGCAATAACACCGACATGTGGTTATAAGTCTCCACAGATATTTGTGATTTAGTACGTACAAACTTTCATATAATTGCAAAATTGTAATTGAATGGAAAACATTTTTTCTGTCTTTATCTTCAGTGTTTGGTTTAGTTTAATATTTAACTATATAAATAAAAGCAGGGATCCATCATATATAATTGGTCAAAATACTACTAAATTTTAGCTTAAAATGTGTTTTAGTATGTGTATTATTCGATGCAGGTTGTACGACATGTTTAAAAATGCAAAGTAGTATTTTTTGTTCATATTTATCATTTCAAACATCAGTTAATATTTATTTGTTTTTAGTGTTGTTTTTAGAATATATATAATTGGTAAGTGAAATTTTGGGTCATTTGAAAAAGATAACAGTTTTATTTTTTACTTTTATACATTTTATAGGAGTGGAGATCTTAAAACAAAATCCAGCTCACCATTATGTTGGTATCAGACATTGAATTTAGAAATATCGATCCCCGATATTCTGCAACTTCAAGGTTTTTGACAACCTTGTTAGTTGTCATAGTGGCCCTCTCCCGCCAAAGTTTTACTTTAAGGGAGCGGGGTCTCAGGATTCTATTGGAGATTCTGAGTGCCCTGTACGTGTTATCTACTTGTGATGATGGTTCAACCTCTAGTGGAATCTATTTTATGATAAATAAACAATGTAAGTTTTATATGTATGTTTTATATGTACGATTTATATAATAATTAATCTGAAAAAGATTTCAAATATAAAAAAATATGTAAAGGATGACTGCAAGTTTAGTATTCAATTGCAACCAATAAAAGGGTAGTTACAGAAAATTTCTGCTCTTGGGCACCACTTCCATTGTGCATTTAAGAAAAAAATCATAGAAGCTAAGATTTGTTGCTAATTTACACATGGCCTGGGCCATGATATTCGAAATTCATCATGAACATTAGGGAGGAATAAAAATAAGAAACATCGCAGCCCTGGCCATGTGTGTATTTACAACAAATTAACAGTTTTCATGAATTATTTCTATTCTAATAGTCAAATACAATCAACAAGTAAATACATGAAATAAAAGGGTTAAGTGCACATTTTGCGCTTTTTTTACCGTTACTATAACGTTACTTCTGGTCAATCGCAATAATTGCAAAATGTGTACTTAATTGTTTTATTTTATGTATATATTAGTCCTTGAAGACACCACACTTGCTGGTAAAATGTCAACCAATAAAAAAATGCATTTTTTCATGTTTATACATTAACATTTGAAGAAATTCATTATTGATAACAGTTCCAACAAGAAAGTAATTAAATTGATATGTGACTGGTATCTGTTAAAAAATAATAATGAATTCTCCACATACTAATATTCATTGCAATATGTTGAATTGGTTTGACAAAAAACTTACTCTTAATATTTTTCCTCTTACAGATATCATGGTGCTAATAGGTACTGTACAGAAATTACTCGCCTCTACTATCGGTGGACTCATGAAGTTATCTATTACTCTTGATATTTCTCCTCTTACAGATATCCTGGTGCCAATAGGTACAGTACAGACATTACTCGCCTCTACTATCGGCGGACTCATGAAGTTATCTATTATGTCCTGGTAGTTTCCAAATGGAAATGGTGCTGAATCAAAGCACTAAATAAAAACAATAATTTCCATTAGATGTAATGTAAATAAGTTTTATTTTACGCAATATTTTATTTTTATTTTAACATATATGCGCAGGAAAACATGGTAATTATCTTTTGTTATGTTTTTCTCCCCAATTGATGCTTTTTATTTCAAATGAACAGGAACAAATTGGTTTCGTTTTATTCAATATATATACATTTGCCACTCATCTTCTTTCAAACTTATTTTATTCATGACGACCATATATTTTATTTCAAAACTAGAACAAGATTGGGGGTTGGATGGTGGTTAATAGCCATTTTACTTGGTTTCATCAATTTTACATCCTGATATGGTAATCCAAACAGTTTGAACACACTCCTCACAATTTTGTGTAGCATGTTTAAACTGTTTGGATGAAGAATATCCTGTATTAAAAAAAATGATACAATTTGATACTGATATAATAATTAATCTGAAAAAGATATTATGATAATATAAGTCGTGAAGTATTTTTACCATGATTGACAGTGTCAAAACACTCAAATGAGCGACTAACACTATTAACGGGTTTTACTACTGAAACGGTCATTTTAAACTGAACAACTCTTAAATGCCTGAATTTACCGCAAGGAAAAATGTCAAGATCTTTTTCAGTTGTTCAGTACATGTTCAGTACACTAACTATCGCGATCGATTAAGTACCAGTCAGTACTGGTTTAGGTAATTAAGAAAAAAACGCGTAGCGTTAAATCCAGTACTGTTAAGTACATTTTAGTACACGTCAGTTCATCGATAAAATAGTTGATTGGGAATTTTCAGTAGCATCCAGTACCAGGTAAATCTATTAATTTTGACATAAAATTGTTTGAGCAGATTCATAAGGTTTGTCTCCCTTTATTCGGGCTTGTTTGTAATACCATGATTTCTCAATTATATTCATGTCCTTCCGTGAAAATTTGTTTGCTTTGTTCAATTGTCCAAAATAAAATATATGTGAGGGTTAAATGAGCATATATTACAACTAAAATGAAATGTGTTTTCGGAATTGCGTAGAAATTTACCTAGCTTTAACGGCTTTCGGTAAAATTCTACAACTTTAAACCTTTAAAAAATGTATACTCAATTGATTAAATCGGACTTGACAATTAGACTTTGTTATTTTAAAAATCAATTTTAACTGTAACTATGACATGTAGTTTTATGAGATTGAAATTCATTGAATATCATTCAATTTGCAATGTATATTTGTTCATGTTTAAATATCAAATATACTCTAGTGCAATCATAAAAATATAGCAAGTTTTCAAATGGAAAGAAATATTGATGATCGAAAATAACTTTTACATAAAAACTGTAATGTATTTTTTACCTCTTTTTGGTAAATTGTATCTATAAAGATTATGTTCCGTAATGACAGGTATTTTTTATTCGAGATCTGTAAAAATACTAGACACAAGCTTTTATTAATACTTCGTTAGTTAGCAAGTAAAAAAAATATCGAAATTTATAACAGTTAAAAATATTGTTTATACAGCATAAAACACATAAAAGGCTCCTTAAGTCTCCATTCGTTGCTGCATAATGAGTCGCTAAAAAACGACGATTTTCAAATAAAATGTAAAAAAATAGTTGTCAAATCCGTGAGTAAATACGTAAACCTTAGCAACAAATACCATGTATTGTGTATTTTAGATATTCACGATAATTGAAATAAAAGAGTCTAATATTTATAATTTTGTATAAAATTAAATTTTGACCAAAATAAAGCCCAAAATTTGTTAAATTACTTTACTAAACGAGTATTCAATTATAATGTCCATGCCGTACAAAAAAGCACCCGGAAAGTAGCAGTTTGATAAAGGGATAAATTCGTTTATGCCCGGCAAATAATGACAAATACCAAATTCAATTATTATGTATACATTTATGTATATTATATAATCATCACAACTGTATATTATTGCTTATGTGTATAATATCATCCAACAAATTTCCATTGTCCAGGTGACTGCGACCGATCGATAATATAAGTCAAATATGCGTGCCGTATGCAGAATGTCGTTTCTTCTCTGGTCGGTGAACAAATTAAATATGAAATGACAAGTATAAACACACAAGAGACAGACTATTCGGTCTGTACATGTATGTATTGGTTGAAGGCATATAATTGCTGATATATTTGTCATTGAAACTCTGATTGAAATTTGTCTTATTGGCATCATACAACATCTCCTTATTTATATTTTGAATAAAATGTCACTACCAGCGGTTATGTATAATAAATGATAATATTGATGAACTAATGTTTCTGTTTACGTTAAACCAAACTTCAACATTTACTCTTCCACCAGACAGTCTGAAATATTTTATTATTATTTATATACCTATATGGAGTTTTTTTTTTCAGAACGATAGGTCATTCTTTCGAAGAATAAACCCGGACGATATCATTTTTCAATGAAATATGCTCCCAGGCATAAAATAATGACCTGTGTGAAGTCATTATTTTCCTTGATAAAAATGCAAACTATAATTCACTTCAAAATTATATTCGTCTGATAGTTTCTGTTGCCGATTTGGGGATTTATTTTTTTAAGTTCAATCTATGATAGGTGTAAAAAAAATCGTCATTGTCCGAATTTTAATTTTAGAAACAAATAATGTGAAGTTTTGTTTATTTATCGCTACAATACAGAGACATTATATATGCGAGATGAATTTTAATTTATTAATTAACTACACTGTTTTTGGACTTAATATGATGAAAACTGCCTATGCAATATAAAGGTGTCAACTCGGCCAATACAGAATAACTCGGCCAATATAGATTTTTTTTCTGTATTGGCCGAGTTCTGATCCGGCCAATACAGGATTGCGGAACGTCTCTAGTTTTTAGATCGAAAGTCACGATAAACACAAACTGGAAGTAAACAGTTGTTTGGAAGACGCAGTTTTCATTTACTCACCATAAACATGCTGAAACGTTCAGTATGGCATATATTTCAGGCTTAAGACGGTCACATTCATTTAAAAAGCATTTTGAAAGTAGACGATGGAATTATTTCAGGTTTGGGAAACGAGTAGATTATCACAAAGTTCTTTTCTTGTCGACCTCATAATTTCACGATGGTACAAATCGATTTACTGTTTACTTTCGCTTCTCATGTTTTGTAAACTGTCATTTATTTTTAAACCCGAACCAGGCATATGCATTCTGGAATGGTGACCTGTAATTGTACAAATCTTCGTTCTTTGGTCAGTTGGCTTATGGATAGTTGTATCATTTTCAACTCCTACATTATTTTTTCAGTTTGTTTTTGCATAACACATGCAATCAGTACCTTTCCAATTACTATTTATGTGTTGTGTCTAAATTTAAATTGTAACACTTTGTAGTGACTGGAAAGGGTCGAAAAATTCATCAGATGAGAAAATGCTGAAGACACCTGGAAACGACACCATATCATTAGATAGAGCATCTTATAAAAAGAAACTGAGATTTGGATAGTTCCACTTCAAGTTAAAAATGTTTATCTCTTGTGAAATGAAATAAAAAAAATATTGTAACACTGTAGTTAATTAATAAAGATACTATTACGTGTATTTCTGTATTGGCCTTGTTATTGGTCCTCTGCCAGCTGTATTGGCCTTCGGCTTCGCCTCAGGCCAATACAGCAAGCCTCGGACCAATAACAAGGCCAATACAGAAATACTCACGTAATAATATCATAGTAAAACTTTCATAACACTATACACTGGACGTTAAGCAACCAACAATCAATCAATCATAACACTATAAAATAAAGCCAGATTTAACATATTCGTGTGTCAGATTTTGAAAACCTTATTGATTCACACTAAATAGGTTGATTGATTGATGGTTACTTAACGTCTAGTGGCAAATATTTCATACATGTTCAGGTCGATACACACTGAAGAGGAAATCATACTGTCACCTACATGTATTGATATTCGTTTTCGTGTAACATGTACATGTATCAAGATTTCGTGCTCCCTTCGTGTCAGTTCTTAACTTTTTTACATTTATGTATATCCTTTACTCTATCAAATGATTAACTGATAAAATGTTCTTATATTCTATTGAATAACATTCATGTACCTCAAAAGAAAATCGTTCTGAATATTTCATTCGATTCAATTAAAATTGTTGAAAAAATAATCACTTGTCCGCGATAAAATGTCATTACAAATAGACAAAAAAAAACATAGCACCTCCCCTTTCTATAAACTAAGTTGGTACAATAAATTACTTACAAAGTGTCTTGTATTTTTCATACACCGTTATCAGATTCATTTGTATCTTACTTCATGCAGTTACAGTAATATTTTTTATTGTGTATGGATAATAATTTCTAAAGTTTATATCTAGATTAATTAGTGAGTTTTATTTCACATTCTAAATGAGCCATATGGCGTATTAAAACCTGAACGCATTAGAAAGAAATATTCCACTTTAGTGTGGTCGGTAAAATAGGATGCTAAATTTTGCAAATCTTTATAAAAACAATATTTTTTTGACGGTATATAAGTCAGATAATGCATATTTTAAGGTTTTTCTTGTCGTAGAACACACCTCAAGGTGTCAGGATTGCCCAAAGAAAGACCTCCCTTCGGTCGGTCTTACATTTGATCAACCCTCAAGGGTGACTGGGGAATAGAAGTATGGTCACCATTGGTCTTCCTCCGACCGGCAGTAAAACCCTTGCTAAAGTGGGGCGTCCGTTTGGCTGTGCGGGATGTACAAATTTGCAGCCACGTCCGGTCAGAATGGGGACGTTAAATCCGATGCCTCGTGTAAAGACAGTGCCACGCTCTTTTCATGTTTAGAACCCTTGCAACAACTCTTTGAGGGGTCCGTAGGTGACCTGTTGCAAGTCTAAATTTCTGTCCCTATCCAATATACCCTCATTTCCCGTGGCAGTCTAAATTTCTCCGACCTTAATCCCGGACGCCCCTATTACAGAACCTACCTATATGCATGAAATATTTGCCACTGGACGTTAAATAACCAGTTAAAATACAAAAAAAAGTTAAAAAAGCTGTGCAAATTTATCAGGGTTATAACTTTTCAAGTAAGTCTTCCTGGTTAATCACCACTCTTCGCCACTACTGTTTATTTTATTTTATTTTTTTTTTTTGCATCTCATCTTGTCATATGTGTTTATGTTATGTTATAACTTTTGATGAACTTCTTTGTACCATTGTAACTATATGGTGTTTGAGAAATAAAGAATCTTGAATCTTGAAATCTTGAAAAAAAAATTGATCGGGGAGAAAGAAAAATAACTAGTCAGATTGAAAGCATTTGTCATTCATTTTAATTTTAAGCTTATAGAAAAAAAAATCGCGACAAAAAAAAAATCATTTATTGATAGCCTGGTACGATAAAAAAAATCAGAGATATAACTTGTCAGCGGCGTAGCTAGATATCCAATCAGCTGTAGGCACAAATTGCGGCAGGGGGTCTGGGGGCCGCTAAAGGGGCCGAGGCCCCACGACAAGAAACGGTTTTCAGCATTATAGTTGCAAAATTTTGTGTACAGAAAGTATTAAATTTACTGGTTATTTTATCATGATAATATACTTGAAGAAAATTCGAAGAATTATAAATAATTTTACAATAACATCTGGTGAATTAGCGCAGAACGATCGGAAATCTAACAAAAATATATGTTTATTTACAATATGCATTGCCCAGAGTAGATCAGCGTAGCCCTTTAATTAAGTTGTACATCCTATTTAGTATTTTCATATCTATTCTTTCTGGTTGACGATAGTTGATATATACGTTAATTGATAGTACATATAGACGACCCTTCATTAAAAGAATAGGCACGTAAACACAGAGACTACTATATATAATAATACTATCCTTTGGGCTAGACATCGACCATCCATCTTTTGATTCTTAAACTTTCACCCCGGCCACACAGACACATACACTCACACACAGTTGATTCCCAATGCAGAAGTTCAATTTGGTTCATACTATCGTGACAAAATTCAAGAAATTCATATTTTCTGATATGCTCTACTGTAGAATCCCTATCTGTTTTTAGCCTTAGGAATAATTATGGTCATTATACGTAGATCTGAGAGTACTCGAAGTTACCGAAAGCCAGTTGATTGATTGATTGCCAACTTGACGTCCAGTGGCAAATAGTTATGCATGTTCAGGACAAAACAAATTTACAATAAATACAACAGGTAGCCACTAGGTCCTGTAATAGGGGTCGTCCAGGATGAAGGTTTGAAAATTTGAAAATGACATTAGAAAATTAGGAGTTAACTGTATTGTATTTTAAGCTTGGCCTTCGAAAAACGTAGATTTTACTGTCGCAAATTGAGTTTACCTAGCGACGCGTAGCGGAGATAGTTAAATGAGGGTTTATTGGATAGGGACAGAAATTTTGTCTTTCAGCAGACCACCTACGGACCCCTCAAAGAGTTGTTGCAAGTGTTCTTACCGTGCAAAAAGCCTGGCATTCTCTCTACACTAGGCATCGGAGTTTACGTCCCCTTTCTGACCAGACAAGACAGCGTATTTATACATCCCGCACAGCCAAGCGGACGCTCCACTTTGACAAGGGTTTTATTGTAGATCGGATGAAGACCAAGTGGAAAAAAGCTAGTTGAAAGCCAACAACAACTAATAAAAAAATCATGTATCTAAGAATAAAATGTCTTTGTTTTGAGCATGTTGAGGCTCATTCGAGTATTTGTTGGTAGAAGTGAAATGATATGAACGAAAGTTTTAGTTGTAGTTTCTATTCAAGGTGGAATTTAATGTACATACAATTCTACCCAATACTCCATTCAATAAGGATGATGGACTAGTGTACAAATTACAGACGACTTCACGTGTATCTACAGATAACGTTGTCATTAGCTGTTTTAATACAAAAAAAATATTTGTGAAAAAATTATGTTTAGGCACGTGCCTAAAGTACCTAAAGGCAGCTAAGCCCCTGCTTGTTATGCCGATTTTATGACATGTGGAGCAGGATTTGCTTACCCTTTTGGAGCACCTGAGATCACTCAAAGTTTTTGGTGGGGTTTGAATTCGTGTTGCTCAGTCTTTGGTTTTCTAGGTTAGTTTTGTGTGCTGTTGTTTGTCTTTTTCCTTTTTAATCATGACGTTGTCGGTTTATTTTCGACTTATGAGTTTGACTGTCCATTTGGTATCATTCGCCTTTCTTCTCTTGTAAAGTTGTAAAATCAAATTTAAAAGGGGCAGTTTGGATCTGTAACGGTATTTTTGTAAATTGTGATTATTGAACCAGAAAAAAAAATGTGATATTTTATGAATGGTGTCAAAATCAAAATCATATATTTGTATTTAAACGATATTATTGTTTCCTGCAATTTCTGTGTGAAATCAGGTCCCTGTCCTTAAAAACATTTCGGCAACTAGTCTCGGAAGTAACAATAACTATTTCTTATTGTTACTCTTTGCCGGTAATCGTAGCCCGTGGGGGTTCCCTTTCACAAATTATTTACCAAAAATAACTTAAATCCTGATTTCGTTAGTTTTGCTTTTGACATCCGATGTCCGAAGAACTTAACCAGTCGACGGCATAACTGTAGTAAATATAAAGTTTGCGGCAAATTAAATGTGTTTAGTTTAAACAGTATTTATTAATGAAAAATAATAACAATTAAGTAGTACAATGGTACATGCAATTCAAATATGGGATTCGGAAACAAGTTTAGAAACACTTTTATAAATCCGTCTCCCGAAAATGTGTTTGTTGTAGTTATAAGTGTATATGATTAGAAATATATGCATACCTGCTTAAATAACACCAAAAACGTTTGGTGGTACATGCAATTGTATTTTTAGGTGTTCGTCGTCGGTAAAGAGCAAGGAGGAACGTGGTTACATGGACCGGTAAAGTCAGTTGAAAACGGTTCAATCTTTGTGACCAAATTTTCTTTGGAGAAAATATGCTGTTTGGGTTTTGCCAAGGATTTATATATACATTCTTGGTTTTACTCATTGCTGTAGGCCGTACGGTGACCTGTTTATCTTCTAGGTCATCTAGTCTCTGGTGGGTCTTTGTCTCATTGGCAACTACTATACCACATCTTATTTTTTTTTTTTATTCTCTAGTTAAAATTTCAAAAAAAATTTTTTTTATAGTATATGTTGACCTTAAGACATTTGTTAATTCTTGGTTGATGGGTGGATGTCTGCTACTTTGGATTCATTAGTGTTTGGGATACCAAATATTGGATTTCGTTGTAATAGATAAAGCACAAAATTAAAAGTTCAACGAAGTACACATTTTCTAAAGAATTGTATTTAGACTTTGGCAAACCCAATTAAATGTAATTAAATATCCACAAGAATACAATTTTCCCTAAGTAGAATTTGCTAAAATATAAGAATCCACAGTAATGTAGGTCTGGATGGGGTTAAATCAATCTAAAATAATGGCAAAAAAATCTGATTACAGAAATGAATGATGTACAGAATAAAGAAATCATATACTTGTATAATTAATTAAATAAATGGGGAATGTGTCCATGGGACACAGATGATGTCCCCGCTTGCATATAACATTATAAAGGGATAGAACTCAAGAACTGTAAAAGTGACGCTACCCAAATTTGTACTTGATCTGAGTTTTGTGGTAATAAGCATTGTGTACAAGTTTCATAACATTTGGTTGAGGCAAGCAAAAGTGAGAGAACGGAAACGAAAAATTCAGCAATTTTTTCATTTGTAAAGGAACATAACTCTAGAACAGTAAAAGTGACGCCACCAAAATTCAAACTTGATCTGTGTTTTGTGGTAATAAGCATTGTGTATACGTTTCATAACATTTGGTTGAGGCAAACTAAAGTTAGAGAACGGAAACCAATTTTGGGACGTACGTACAGACGGACAAGGGTTAAACTTAATGCCCCCTCCGCTACCACAGGGGCATAACAAGTGAAACTGTGAGCTACTGTTCACTGATGATACCCCCGCCCAAATACTTGAGGGTAAACAGGAAGTTGTTGAGTGATGAATCTTAAAAACGCATCACAAGATATACAATGATATAACTGACTTATATAAACCATGAAACCAAATTTCAGAAATCCTTGTAGTGTAGTTCCTGAAAAAGATGCGACGAAAAATATTCATGGGACGGACAGAGGAAATAACAGTATTCCCCTTACTTTTTTTTAAAGCAGGGGTATAATAAAATTTAATAGTAAAATGATTTTCAAAAGAATTCAACTGAATTAACACTTTTTTCAAAGATGATCAAAAATGGTCTACAAATTTAAAGAATACAGAAATTAACATGTTCAAGGACCTCCAATCCAGACTACAAGAAAGTTTTGGACTTCTTAAATCCAGTCAAATAATGGGACATACTATTACCATCTATGAATTACTGGTATTGAATCATAGCCTTTACTGAACTTTTTTTTAAAATGTGACTTCGACCCCAGCTGGTGACCTCTATTAACACAGGTATTCACATGTTTTTTTCTCTGTTCCAATGAATGATGGTGGCTTTACATCAATGGAAAACACTATGCATATTAAGGACACCATTTTTATACATGTATGTAAGAAACCTGCTTTAATTTGTAGTAGACCGATCTAGGTTTAACTATAGATTTTAAGCATGCTACCACAAAAAGAAAGAGTTTGCTGAAAGACATCCAACTCTTTTCCTGAATGCTATGTGCTTTGCCATTTATACTGAGGAGTAGCAAATACTAATTTTAAGTCTAGAATACGAATCTAACTTACAATCACCCTTACTTAAATTTGGTAGGCAAATTTTCAGCGGTTGTTGTTCGTTGCAACATCATATTTGTTTTTCATACATATTGTACATAAACTAGGCTGTTGGGTTTCAGTTTTGAATTGTTTTATGTTTTTTTTATGTCTGTCCTTTAATAGCTTGCTATATATATGCAGTATCAGTTTTACTCATCCTTGGAGACTGTACAGTGACGACATTAAGTTGCTACATGTAACATCTATCTCATTTGGTCTCTGGTTGATAGTTATCTCACTTGCAATCATATCACATCTATTTTATATTATACAAGACTACAATACCATGAATATAATAACATGTACATGTAATTGAATGATTATTGTTGTCTTAATTTTGTTTAATAGCAAAAGCAGCTGTGATCAATGGTCATATTAATAAAATGATACTTTGAAGTATTGTTAACATGCTTGACCAGAATAAAATGCCAGTTTGGTGACCATGTACTATAATATCAATATTCACTGAATCTATAAAATCTTGTCATTCCAAATTGCTATTTCAAACGAATATTTATCCAAGGCACTCATCAAATTCAGATACATGTATGATGCACTACAAATATATGCACTGAGACTTTGAATTCATATAATTCCAAATTGTTATTTCAAATGAATAATTATCCAAGGTATTAACAGCTATCCAGTTGTATGGTCTTTCGAACAAATTATTAGTGTGCTATTTATTCAATGCAATATTTTCTTCTTGTCCAGTTTAATCCCAACACCACTTCATGGTAGTACTACTGTACAATGTTGTTTGAGCTATTCATTTTTCCAAAAACAATGAATAACATACACAAAATTATGAATTCATCCACTATTTCATAACTTGCAACTACCAAGCGATTGACATCTATATTTCCTACAAATCATAAGTGCACATTTATAATTTGTAGACTGCTTCATTTTTCTAGCCAGCTGCTAGCTGAAAATCATCTACAATATATATATATATATATATATATATATATATTAAGAATGGACTTGTTTCTTTAGTTTATATGTATTGTGTAAGTACTCTAAAATTATATTCCAAGAAAATCACAATTACAACCACTTTTATTTAGGTACAATGTAGGAAAAAGCATTCAAGCATAACCCGAGAACACAGTTATTTCATAGTGCATTTCTTTTAGACAATAAATGAAAATTAAAAAATCCCACCTGCGCTTTCTCAACAATATCATGAATATTTTTACAATGTGGTGTAATACTTTTGGGACAAATTATATCAAGATTATAGAAAACTTCATCAGCTCTAACTCGAAATATGGACAGATGAACAATTTTATGTTAAGGGGGTCTTGAATTCTTTTGACAGCTTCCGAAATACTAATTGTTAACCTTTTTTAGCTGGACCAAATCACAACTTTACTTTAAAATTCATGACCCAATTTTTTTACAGTGTAATTTCATCCCCCTACTTTCTATTTGAGACATAAAACATGAAGAAATAAATTTGGAAGGGGTATAAAAAAAAGCAAGTAACACAGTGTCCACACTAGGGACTATATTTGTAGACAACGAAAATCAAAGGACATAACTGTGTAGATTTTAACATTAAAAATGAAGAATTTCAACTATCAACATTAGGGTCTTTAAAAATTCAAAAATTGCAAAAAAATACTTTTTAAATGCCCTAATATTTAATATATCATGTATTAAAAGCAAAAGAACACTCATTTGATATATCAGATTTATTACAATTATTCAAAAATCAAATTTAAATGAGCCTGTGAATGAAAATAGAGGTTTTTGAATGAAGGGGGGCCTTACATGAAGATGTAATATTTTCTATAATAATCATTTATATTGTTGTAAAATATTTCAGTACTATTATCAGGCAACTTTTCACGTTCTGCTTTAGGTTTTAATACTCTGTATCTAAACTTTGGGGATTTGAAAACTGATTAATTTTTATATCTGTTTTCTTTACAGTTTCATGTTACTTTTTTTGTGAGGATCTTTAGCTCAAAAAGCACTCTCTGCAACAAAAAGTGTTTTCGATTTAGTATAATTCTATAAGAATTGTTTTCAGCTAAATATACGCAACTATCACAGTACATATATTTATATGACCCGATACTAAATGAATGTTTCTGTATCTGAAGTACGTTGTACCATTTATTACTATTTCATGAAAAGCGTACGAATCAGATGCGGATCCAGACTTTTAAAAAAGATATGTAGGAGTGGGAATTGCAAAAAGTCAATGCATTACCCATGTATGCAGCTCAATTCGGAGACCCAGGCCCGCCCCTTCCCAAAATTGGCCTCGAATAAGCAGATTAAACAAGAAGTTGCAAAATTTAAACTTTGGCAATTGAGATGGCGAGAGATTGTAGAGAAAAAGGTTCAGCTGGTATCAATAAGCATTTTTTACATTAAGACTGTTCCTTGAGTCTATCATGAACAGCTCCCATCTCACTTGCATTTGGTGTGATTGTACTGCGAATCCCGGTAATTGTTCCTGTAATAACAACTCTCTGCAACTACAAAACAAATGCTATTGAAAGTTCAAAATAGTGCTTTTTGGAACGACAAACAATACTCTTATATAGAACATTACTTGACATGTCAGACATTGTATGTATCTGCAGTACGTGTATTGCATGCATTTATCTGCTGTGACTATTTAGGGATACGAATACGATTAGGTCAGTGCAAAATATATAAATGTTCATGTATTGAAAGTTTGACAAGAATATGAAATTTAACTATTGTTTTTTAAGAACTAGTACAACAAAATGTATAATAAATTATTATTTACGTAATCACTACTACTCCTTACCTCCATCACAGACGAAATATCTCCCATAGCCTCGTCAGAACACAGCGATTCTTATCTTAGAATTTGGAGTGCTAGTTCTGTTTGCCCCACTGAGTGTCAGTAGATCGCCTTCTTCAGTGTCAGACCCATCAAATCTTAGATGGTAACTATTTGATTTGTGCATTTTACGAGGAATTTCATCTTCATCAGATATTGGTCTTGAAGTTGAAGCTGACTTCGACATCATGTGAATGAAGATGGAATCGCTATACTCACGCGATATGTACTTGAAGTTTTAGTATGCAATGCTTGATAAAATGGACACTTTGTGATGTAACTAATTGTACCTTCCCAGTATATAACATATTTTGGTTGTTTATCAAACTGCCTTGACATTACTGGTCAATAACTTTAATCTGAATGCTTGACAAAAATATCTGACTCCCTTGAAATATATTCACCGGCTTTGTTGATTTAATTGTTAAAATGTTTTGCAACTCGTGTGTGCGGGTTAGAAAAACATTTTAACAATTAAAACAACAAAGTCGGTGAATATATTTCAAGGGAGTTAGATATTTTGCAACTAGTTTGTGCGGGTTAGACACCCAAGCTTGACTGGGGAATAGAAGTATGGTCACCATTGGTCTTCCTCCGACGGGCAGTAAAACCCTTGCGTCCGTTTGGCTGTGGGGGATGTACAAATTTGCAGCCACGTCCGGTCAGAATGGGGACGTTAAATCCGATGCCTCGTGTAAAGAGAGTTCCACGCTCTTTGGACGTTAAGAACCCTTGCAACAACTCTTTGAGGGGTCCGTAGGTGACCTGTTGCAAGTCTAAATTTCTGTCCCTATCCAATATACCCTCATTTCCCGTGGCAGTCTAAATTTCTCCGACCTTAATTCCATATTACAGAACCTACTTATTGTATTTATTGTTAACTTGTTCTCGTCCTGAATATGCATGAAAAAATTGCCACTAGACGTTAAGCAACCAACAATCAATCAATCATGTGTGCGGGTTAGAAAGATATCGAAGGTGCGAAAAGTTGATCCGATGGAATGACTTCTTCAGTAAGTTGTTCCTTATTTAACAACTGTCTCATTGGTGATGGAGAGCGGGGCTGCACACCCAACAGGTCAGAAAAATCTGGCATGCTGCCATCCAGAAATTCAGTCGATTGTTGTTTTGTTTCATTTGGGATATTCAGTGTCTGATCTCTGGGGTATATTTTTTATATTTTTACCTCTCACACACGTAACTAGTTCTTCCTGTTATCAGATTTGTATACCTGCCATGGCATTTCTCGTGCTGCCCGTTCCTGTAACCGTCACACTTGGCTTTCGAATATTGACACCAATAACACTTTATAAACTCCTGACTGGGACCTATTTATATGCCTTGGGAGACTTTCCCTAAATGGAAATCGCTTCCCACGGTAATTACATTGGTAAGAGTAGATATAGTCAGTTTTAAGTAAATCACTCATACTACAAAATAAAAACGTATTTAATCACAAGGACCCTCTGTGGTTCATGCAGGGAGTTACTTCTCTGTCCATCATCATGACACATGTTGTTTCTAAGGTTGTATGATCAGATGACGACATATAGGCCATCTTAAGGTACGGTAAATATTGTTCCCAGTCCATTTGGTGTTTAGCCACAAATTTGCTCATCATGTCTTCAATGGTTGGATTTAATCTTTCCAAGATATTTCAATTTAAAAATTTGAATTAACAAGCAACGTTTGTTCATCTTTATAATTTCTGGATATCCGTACCGGTCTTCTAGTCGTTCCCATATTCTTGGCAGTCCTGTTGAGGGTGGTGAGCATTTGCAGTATTTATGCTGCTAACTGATCCAAGTAGAATTTTTCCGATTTGTGTTGGCGGTCAACAGAAAAACTTCTCTAGTACCCAAATCCCTTGAGGGATTATCTGATTCTCTAGGATTGACACAATTCCCCTTTTATAAACATTCATATGAACTTCATTAAACATAAGTTCAGAAACCAAAATTTTGCAGTGCTGATTTTCTACTTCCTTAATGTCCTGATTTCAAAGTATATTGCAAGAGGCATCAGATGTAACGTCCCCATTCTTGTTCATCCTGCTCATGCACCCTACCCCTTCGACAGGGTGTAACTGCCAGTCAGAAGACCAAGTGAACATATTTCCATTCCCCAGTCACCCTTGAGGGGTACTATTGAAGCAATTTAAGGTAGTGTATGCTGGTAGTTAGTCGAGGTGAATAACCCTTTATTTTCAGGGTGTTCTTATTAAAGAAGTAACCATAAAAATATTTATAAAATTGTTTTTTCAAAAAGCTTTTAGTCATAGCAAACGGATCAGATTCACATTTAAGTTGCCTTCAGGATTTGTACTATGGCATGGATTCAATGTAGCCTGAATTATTTCTTAAATATTCAAGACAACACCGAGTTTATACAGCAGCATGGCAGGTTCTGCAAAGTAGATCTCAGATTCAAAGTCCCTTCTCAGACAGCACATCTCAATTTAGTCAAGTTTAAATGTGCAAAAAGCCTAAGGTATTGTACTCTCCATACACAAGGCCTCAGATTCAAATTTCCCTCTCTGACTGGGCATCTCAATTTAGGAAGGGGTTTAATGTGCACAAAGCCTGGTATTATACTCTCCATATATATATATATACAAGGCTTCAGATTCAAAGTCCATTCTCAGACATAAATCTCAATTTAGTAAAGTTTAAATGTGCAGAAAGCCTGAGGTATTAATAATACTCTCCATACACAAGGCCTCAGAATCAAAAAGTCCCCTTTCTGATTGGACATCATAATTTAGCAAGGGTTTTAATTTGCAGAAAGAATGGTATTTTACTCTCCATACACAAGGCCTTGGATTTAAATTCCCTTCTGAATGGGCGTCTCAATTTAGCAAGGATTTTAATGTGCATTTAGTCTTGTGTTATACTCTCCATACACAATTAAGGCCTCAGTTTCAAAGTCCCCTCTCTAACTAGACATCTCAATTTAGCCAGGGTCTTAATGTGCAGAAAGAATGGTATGTTACTCTTCATAAAGAAGGCTTCAATCTGTCTCTTACTGGACATCTCAATGTAGCGAGAATTTTAATGTACAGGAAGCCTGGTATGGTACTTTCAATACAGTCCCATCCGACTAAATCCACCTACAGAGCCCTCAGAGCAGTTTGATTCTTGAATTAATGCATTGCCACACCACCTACAGAGCCCTCGGAGCAGTTTGATTCTTGAATTCACATTGCAACACCACATATAACATTCCAGCAGCGCCTGCATACGGAGTATATATCTCCCAATTGATAAGATATTCCCGGACTTGTGTTTCCTATCATGATTTCCTTGATAGAGGATTGCTGCTCACAAGGAAGCTATTAAACCAAGAGTTCCAAATGGTGAAGTTGAAGTCATCCCTTCGTAAATTTTACGGACGCCATCTCGAGTTGGTTGACCGTTATGGAATAACCGTTTCACAGATGATATCGGATATGTTCCTTATGTCGTAACTACAATACCCTCCCTTTTCATGAATGTGACTTACAGAATTAGACTATTTACCGGATTTGTTATAATATAAGCAACACGACGGGTGCCACATGTGGAGCAGGATCTTCTTACCCTTCCGGAGCAGCTGAGATCACCACCAGTTTTTGGTGGGGTTCGTGTTGCTTAGTCTTTGGTTTTCTATGTTGTGTCATCTGTACTATTATTTGTCTGTTTGTCTTTTTATTTTTGACCATGGCGTTGTCAGTTTGTTTTCGATCTATGAGTTTGACTGTCCCTCTGGTATCTTTCGTCCCTCTTCTATAGAACTCTCAGAGAAGTTTGATTCTTGAATTTAAAGTGATGATGGCACTTTCAACAGATGAACATAAGATTGACTTCCCAATAAGTTAAATGAGTTGGAAAAAGTGGTGAATACAATATTTTGGAACCACCTGTCATGGCAAATGGATCAGATTCACATTAAGACCAAGTTTATACAGCAGCATGACAGGTTCCTAAAAGTAGATCTCCGATTCAAAGTCCCCTCTCTGACAGCACATCTCTATTAAGCAAGGGATTAAATGTGCACAAAGCCTGGTATTATACTCTCCATATATATACAAGGCTTCAGATTCAAAGTCCCTTCTCAGACAGCACATGTCAATTTAGTATAGTTTAAATGTGGAGAAAGCCTAAGGTATTGTACTCTCCATACATAAGGCCTCAGATTCAAATTACCCTCTCTGACTGGACATCTCAATTTAGCAAGGGTTTTAATGTGCACAAAGCCTGGTATTTTACTCTCCATATATATACAAGGCTTCAGATTCAAAGTCCCTTCTCAGACAGCACATGTCAATTTAGTAAAGTTTAAATGTGCAGAAAGCTTTAGGTATTATACTCGCCATACACATGGCCTCAGAATCAAAAAGTCCCATTTCTGACTGGACATCTTAATTTAGCAAGGGTTTTGATTTTCAAAAGAATGGTATTTTACTCTCCATACACAAGGCCTCAGATTTAAATTTCCTTCCGAATGAGCGTCTCAATTTAGCAAGGATTTTAATGTGCAGATAGCCTGGTGTTATACACTCCATACACAAGTAAGGCCTCAGTTTAAAAGATCCCTCTCTGACTGGCCATCTCAATTTAGCCAGGGTCTTAATGTGCAGAAAGAATGGTATTTTACTCTTCATAAAAAAAGACTTTAGCCTGTCTCTTACTGGACATCTCAATTTTGCGAGGATTTTAATGTGCAGGAAGCCTGGTATTGTACTCTCCATACAGTCCCATCTGACTCAAACCACCTACAGAGCCCTCAGAGCAGTTTGATTCTTGAATTTGCAATGCAACACCACCTACAGAACCCTCAGAGCAGTTTGATTCTTGAATTTGCAATGCAACACCACCTACAGAACCCTTAGAGCAGTTTGATTCTTGAATAAATGCATTGCCACACCACCTACAGAGCTCTCAGAGCAGTTTGATTCTTGAATTCACATTGCGACACCACCTACAGAACCCTTAGAGCAGTTTGATTCTTGAATAAATGCATTGCCACACCACCTACAGAGCTCTCAGAGAAGTTTGATTCTTGAATTTAAAGTGACGATGACACTTTCAACAGATGAACATCAGATTGACTTCCCAATAAGTTAAATGAGTTGGAAAAGTGGTCGATACAATATTTTGGAACCACCTGTCATGGCAAATGAATCAGATTCACATTTAGTTGCCTACCGGATTTGGACTATAGCATGGATTCAATGTTGCCTGAATTATTTCATGAAAATTCAAGACAAGACCAAGTTTATACAGCAGCATGACATGTTCCTCAAAGTAGATCTCCGATTCAAAGTCCCCTCTCTGACAGAACATCTCTATCAAGCAAGGGTTTTAATGTGCACAAAGCCTGGTATTACACTCTCCATATATATATATACATGGTTTCAGATTCAAAGTCCCTTCTCAGACAGCATAATGAACAATTAAACCAATTAATTTAACCCGTAAAAAGTAAACTTACAATGTAGGTCAGTTCTCCGTTGTTCACCTTGCATCTTATTGTAGTCCCTTCTTGAAATTGGTTTATAGGAAAGATGTTCCTCATGAAACTTGTGAAACCATGAATATTCCCTCGTCCTCAATATATATTGAGAGTTCTTCACTGAAAAAAAGTAAAGACTTCTTGCATGTTTTCAATTTTTTTTTCTTTTACTTTAGCTCTTGCCAGTAAGGCATTTATACATTTTTTAGGAGATGGTTGGATGTTGGTTAATGTCTCTTTGAGAGCTAACTTCATGGATATGTCATTAATCTACATTGTTTTTGATATAAAAAGATACAAAAAGGAGACCTCCGTTGTATTTAAGGTAAATAATAGATTACATGTAATTATCATAGCTTTACTGCCTAGATGTCAAGTACATTTTAAAATATGTGCTTCCAAGTTCATTTTACCATCTCTTATTTTCTGTTTCAGTCTTAAAAGACATGAAAGGGTTTGGCTTAATGTTTAATGTATTAATTACGTTATGAAAGAAGCGCCAATTATGAGGCCCTCCACTGTCTCCTCAAACTCTGTGTCATTCTGCAATATAATTGAATTTAAATTGGATTGACAAATAACAATGGTATGTGGTTTATATAAGTATCAACAGATAAACAAACTTTCATATAATTGTAAAATTGCAAATTGAATGGAAAATATTTTTTTCTGTCTTTATCTTCAGTGTTTGGTTTTTTTTTTAATAGTTAACTTTATAATTAAAACAGAGATCCAGTATACATTGTATATAATTAGTCCAAATGCTACTAAATTTTAGCTTTATATATATTAATAGACTGGATTTTTAAACATGTGGTACAATCCAAAGTAGTATTTTTGACATATTTATCATTTCAAACATCAGTTAATATTTATTTGTTTTTTAGAATATATTTAATTGATAAGTGAAATTTATGGTTATTTAAAAAAGATAACACTTTGTTTATGTTTTTTTTTATATTTCATAGGAATGAAGATCTTGAAACAAAATCCAGCTCACCATTATGTTGGTATCAGACATGTTGTTGACTAAGATGGACCCCCTAAACTCCGCAACCTTCAGATTTTTTACCAGGATCTTGTCACCAAAGCCAGTTGTCATGTTGGCTTTTTGCCTCCACAGCTTCACCTTGAGAGAGCGGGGTCTCATGATGGGATTGGTGAAGCGTAGACCCCTATATGGATTGTCAGCTTCATTTGAGGACTCAAGCTCTAATGGAATCTTTTTTACAATAAATAAACAATGTAAGTTTTATATGCATGTTTATCTTGTATGATTTATATAATAATTAATCAGAAAAAGATTTCAAATATAAAAAAAAATATGTAAAGGTTAGTATTCAATTGCAACCAATAAAAGTATAGTTCCAAAAAAAATCTGCTCTTTGGCACCACTTCCATTGTTTTTTTTAAAAAAAAACATAGAAGCTAAGGTTTGTTCTTAATTTGCACATGTCCCAGGCCATCATGTTTAAAATACATCATAAGCATTACGGAGGAATTAAAAAAAAAAAAAAAAAAAAACAACTCAAGCCAGGCCATGAGTGTATTTATAGCAAATTTAAAGCTTTAATGAATTATTTCTATTCTAATAGTTAGATACAATCAAAATGTTTGTTACCATTAGGGACGACATCAAAAGTTCAATGTAGGATATCAAAAACTTAAACCACAGTTTTTTTCACCGACACCCCCCCCCCCCTTTTCTTAATTTAATTTGAGAAAAATTGATTGACCAATATAGATATATGGTGGAGGGATGCTCATCCTGAAATCCCATGCTTCCTGAGGTCCCAAATTTGAAGAAATTTAAATCACGAAATTCGAAAAAAGAATTCCCGGATCCCAAAAGGATTAATTCAAAAATTCTGAGCTTAAAAAACACCCGATCCCAGAGTTCGTATGAAGGCCCTATTACCCCCCTCATCTCATGTATGTAAAAAAAGATTTTGGATAAACAAAACTTGCTGCAATTTCAACTCATCCCTACCCCCCAAACTATTTGATTTTTAAGGTTTTTTTTTTATCCTACATTGATCTTATCTTTTGATGTTGTGCCTTTATACTAAAATGTAACTTCTCAAGTTCTGGTCAATTGCAATAATTGCAAAATGTGTACTTCACTGCTTTATTTAATGTAAATACTTGTTGTTGAAGACGCCACACTTGCTGGTGAAATGTCAACCTATAAAAAACATTTATTTCATGCTTATACATTAACATTTGAAGAAACTCATTAATGGTAAGAGTTCCAAGTAAAAAGTAATTAAAATGATATGCAACTGTTATATGTTAAAATATAATGATGTATTCTCCACATACTAATATTTGCAAAATGTAAAATTAATTTGAAAAAAAAACTTACTCTTGATATTTCTCCTCTAACACATACTCTTGTGTTTATAGGTATGCTGGAAACGTGGCTGACCTCCACAATGGGTGCATGGACTCTTGAAGTTACCAATTATATCCTGGAAGTCAACCAGGGAAAATGGTGCTGAATCAAAGCACTAAATAAAAACAATGATTTTCATAAGATGTAATGTAAATAAGTTTTATTGTGGTGTTGAAGTCATAAAACTTTGCTCAGTGCTCGGAGCACAAAAATCATGCTCGAAATTTTTATGACTTCAAGGTCTGGTTTACGTTCTTGAGATTGTGTTTGACTCGGCCAAATGGTATGAAACTTCTACACAATGGTTATTACTATAAAACACAGATCAAGTATGCATTTTGGTGGCATCATTCAGACTGTTCTCGAGTTGTGCCCCTTTATAAATGGAAAAATTGCAGAATTTGAAGTATACATTCTTGAACTTAAAGTTTACCCCAACCCAACATTACGAAACCTATACACAATACTTATTACCACAAAACTCAGATCAATTACAAATTTGGATAGGGTCATTTTTATTAATCTTGATTTATGTCCCTTTATAATGTTGTATGAAAGCATGGGCATCATCTGTTTCCATGGGGACACATTCTCCATTTATTTTATATGAAATTAAGAAGTATATTTTATTTTGATTGTCCCAAAAATATTATTTGGATTAGTGGTTTAACAATTGCTTACAATATTAAAACAGTATTATTATTTTCTGTTTTTAAATTATGCATCCAGTTATGAAAAAAAAAATGAGTTTAATTTTTATGTTTGAGCTGTGAGTCCCAAGCACAGATGTTAATTATGGTATACAATTTATAAATTGTCAAACAAAGAACAAATTTCACAAGTTTTCATTGAAAGTGAGAATAAATATATAATTATTCTTTTTGATTTAGAAATTGTGGTCAAATCAACTGAACATTTAATACACATTATGATGACAATTTAAAATTGTATACATGTACTAAATTATAAAAATATCAAGTATTGACCTTTTGTAAATGTGTTATTTTTATATTGATAATAAACTGTATTATTTTCTTGAAAATGTTATTAAAACTTTCAGGTATTTCATTGAAAATATTAAATCTGGTAGAAGGGGAAGTCTTTTCACTTCAGGATGTTCTCTTCCATTTCAAAATGAAAATAACGCTTTTTAAAAGACTGTTATTAATTGATAGTATTTAAATAAAGGCATTGAAAAAGCATAGAAAAATACGTAGGCCATGTGCTCATTGTCGAGATGCAAGGATTTTACAGCATTTTCCAAATATGGCTATTTATAAATATGTGATAAAATTATGAAAAGAAAAGTGGTGGTTAGGTGGGAATTTTTTTAGTGACACTTCATGGAAAATCTCTTTTCAAATATTCAGAAACAAGAGGATTGAACATCTTTTTAGAAGATTAAGAAATAGAGACCATGAAATGAACATTGAACACAAACAATCTTGACACTATGTAGATTAAACTAATGGGATATTAAAACATTTCTTGGATATATGAATATTAAGGCCGGTTTCTTAATACAAACTGGTTATCACCACTTTTTAATAGGATTATCATTTTAAAGGTGAAATTCCCCCCGGTGGATCGCTATCCTTGCCGTGGTCGGGGGGCTTGCGTGTCTCAGTGACCCCAAAAGCTATGCCAGCTGGAGCTTCGTCTCCTGGTAGGGTTACCCATGCTGGATAGGTCGAAGGGTAGAGACCAGACTAAAGTGATCCGAACATCGTACGAGTTGCCCGATGTTTTGAATAAAATAGGCTCTCCAACCCGTTGGCAGTGGGTTGCTACCCGTGTCAGGTGGTTGACGAGATCCTTGCGGATGAGGGCTGTAGTCAGACTCCTTACGGTCAGAAAATACCCGGACGGACGAGACTATAGTTCAATAAGCTGCTTTGGCTCTGATATCATCTAAACGGGAGGTCGGATGGACCCGGTCCGATCAATCGGCTGGTCATGTCGAGCCCTTCAGTTAATCCTCAACAATAAGCTTTCTTGTAACAATTTTCATTATATTCACCTGTATTTAAATTAAGCTATTTATATTTCGGATGACTGAAGAAGGCGATGGCTCATGGGTCAATCAAGTGGTACGCTTTCTATTTCGCTTGATGGATACGCTCTGCTTGAGTATACTATTCTTGGAACATCTGGTGCTTTCCGCAGTGGATCTTGGGTGCTATATTTGGGGACCAGCTACATTATACTTGGAGCTCGTTTTCAGCATTAGCACTTGATCCCGGTTCGCCACGGAAACACAGCATCGCGCCTGTTGGCACTCCGAGGTGGGTGGATGACAAGGATGGTGAATCTTTCTCCTTTCATATGGCAAACAAAAACCAAACTTCTCAATCAGCTTCAACAAAAAAAAGAAAATGTGATGACTCTGCGCCCTGTCAGGAAGATGATAGTTGGCCCCGATTTATTGTTATAAAAGGAACAGATGAAAAACCAATTTCCAAAATATCTCCATTTGTGATTCACAAACAAATTCAAGGCGTCGCTGGTACTGTAAAAAAAGTTTCAAAAATGAGATCAGGCAATTTGTTGATTGAATGTTCCAACAAAAGTCAATCAACAAATTTGCTTACAATGACAACAATTACAAACTTTCCTGTTTCTGCCTCTCCTTACAACAGTTTGAACAGCTGTAAGGGGATCATTCGAGACAGAAGTCAATACCTTGACGACCTTACCGTGGAAGAAATATGTGAGGAACTTTCAAGCCAAGGTGTAACTGGTGTTGTAAGATTTCAAATGAAAAAGAATGGAAATGTAATAAAATTAAATACATATCTTCTGACCTTTAGAACTCCAACTCCTCCTTCCTCTATTACTTTAGGTTGCTTTGGAATCAGAGTTGACATGTTTATCCCTAACCCAATTCGATGCTTCACTTGTCAAAAGTTTGGTCATGGCACCAAACAATGTCGTGGTACGCAGAGGTGTTTCAAGTGTTCTGGCGAAGGACACAAGGGAATAACCTGTAGCTCTGAATCTTCAAAATGCGTAACTGTGGTGAATCCCATTTTTCATCATCTAGGGACTGCCCTGTTTACCTGAAAGAAAAAAATATTATTAAATTTAAACAGAAAGAAACATCAGTTACCCAGAAGCTAAACAGATAGCTTCTGTTTCGAGTGATCCTCTAGTTTCGAACAAACCATCGTACGCCAGCAAAGTTGGCCGCTCATTCAGTCATGAGAGTATACAAACTCGCATGACATGGCCAATTGATGCTGAAACTTTTACAATGTTGCCTGTTCAGTTAGAAACTTCCGATAGATTAATTATTCCAAGAAAATCAAAGCCTTCTAAAACCAGTACTCAGTCAACTCAATCTTCCTTACAGAGCTCAATGTCATCACCTTCTAAAAAAGAAAAAAAGAAATCAAGTAAGTCAGATGCGGTGGTATCAGACAGTTGGGGCACTGAATCGGTCTGGAATCTTCCCGATAATTCAATTATCTTAAATAGTCACACTACATCTGCGTCTAATAAAGCGTCTACTAATTCATCTTCTGCTTCTCGTACGAAGCCTACAAAAGCTCCTTCTCTGCGTTCTCAAGAACAGAAGGGCGTCTCCAAAACGCCAGCAAATGCGTCCTCTCAGAAGTCTTCTGAAAGGAGGTCGCGGGGTAAAGGTCGAGGAGGAGTAATATCAGCTCCGTCTAGTCACAGAGATCAAGGACTCTCCTCACAAAATAGATTTACGATACTGGATGACGAATCAGAAATGGATTGCGAAAGTGTTGTGCCACCCGAAAGATCACAATCTCAGTGTGATCGAAGTAAAAATGCTGGCAAACTCAATAGCATTCGTCCTTCTATTCAAAAACCATGACCAATATCATTCAATGGAATTGCCGAGGTCTTAAAATAAACCTTCTCGAGTTAACGCTTTTAGTTCAGTCTTTCTTTCCTGTTGCTTTTTGTCTTCAAGAAACTCATTTAAAAGAAAGTGACAAAGTAACTTTAAAAGGATACAACATCTACAGCACCTTTTCTAAGGAAGACGAACGAGCTGTAGGTGGATCAACCATTTTTGTGAAGGACAACGTCATTCATAGTACAGTCCAACTCACTATAGATCTGCAGGCAGTTGCTATTCGTCTATCATTAGATAAAACAATTACATTATGTTCTATATATATTCCACCTTATTCAAATATAGATAAAGCTAAACTAAAAGACTTAACTGATCAATTACCTTCACCTTTTATACTTATGGAAGACTTCAATGCTCACAATCCCTTGTGGGGAAGCAAGTCTTACAATGCCAAAGGTAAAATCATTGAAGACTTTGTCTCTCAAGAGGGTTTATATATTGTTAATGATGGATCTAATACTTATCTTCACCCGGAAACGGTTCTTATTCTGCTATTGATATAACTACTTGTGATCCGTCTCTTCTTCTTGATTATTCATGGCGTGTCCATGATGATCTCTGTGGAAGTGATCACTTTCCAATTATTCTTGAGCATCTTTTTACTTCTGCTCAACAGAGAATTCCTCGTTGGAAATTAGACAAGGCTGATTGGCCCTTGTTTGAATCTGTTTGTCGAACAGAACTTCAATCAAAGAAGTTTGAGGCTGTACAAGATCCAATTTTAACCTTTAATACTGTTTTAACGTCTATTGCTGACCGAACAATTCCAAAGACCTCGGCAAATCCAAAATACCCTAGCAAACCATGGTATGACGACGCTTGTGATCAAGCCATTGATGACCGTAAAAAATCTTAAAGACGGTTTAATCAACATCCTACACAAGACAATTTAAATAACTTTCGTATTTTTCGCGCTAAGGCACGGCGGACTTGCAGGCAAGCCCGACGAACATCTTGGAAAAAATTTGTCTCGGAGATAACATCTCGCACTCCGATGACAAAAGTTTGGAATATGATACGAAAAATTTAAGGTAAAAATTCTAAAGCCACTGTTAAACATTTGAAAGACGGCAATTCTTTATTAACATCTGAAAAAGATATTGCCAACAAGCTTGGTGAAACGTTTGCGAAATCTTCTTCTAACAACTACAAAGAAGATTTTAAAAAGGTTAAAGAAAAGAAAGAAAAAATTAAGCTTAACTTTAAATAAAAAAATGGTGAAAATTATAATAAACTTTTCTCTTTGAAAGAACTTAAAACATCTCTTTCTAAAACATACAGTTACCTCTGACACGAGGAAGCAGAAAGTTACAACGAAGTAACTGGCCATCTCATACTCTTTAAGAGGGCTTAAAGTTTATCCCTGTTCCTCAATCCGATTTTAGACCCTTATTTTTAGCTGATCTCGTATCTCAACCACAGACAGATTGTTCATGCCAGAAACTGAGACGGTGTTATCTTCCTAATATTTGTTTACCATAATTGCAATTTCTTCGATTTTTTTTTGTCATTTTGGCTGATCTCCGTTTAAAAATGTCGTCATCCCAATACGAATCTAATGTCTTGCTGTAACTTCGTTTCTCGCGTTCGCAGTTCTTTGATGTCAAGTGTTCTATGCATTGTATGCGTTTGCGAACTTGTAAGGCCTCAACGGTTACATCCCATTTGTTTGTCTTGAGTGACGGATTTTTTATTTATATCATGGTTAATATTTACAACACTTCGCACTCGTTATACAAAAAACTGACCAAATGACCTTTTCCTGTGTCGTTTGCGTTTTGAATCATAAAGAGAAAGAAAGGTTGTTATTGATTATGATGATATGCAACTTATCAAATTATATGTATTATTTCTTTGCTTTAGCAAGGAAATGTATGATATATTTTATTCTGATTTGTGTTTTTACAATTGCTAAAGTTTGCTAATTTGCGAAAATCGCATGTCGCTTTTTGCCGTTTATTATTTCGGGATGTCCTGCTGACTGCTACAAAGATCTCATCTATGAAACTAAACGTTTTTTGAAATGTAAATAAACATATTATTCATTAAAAACAACTCTGGCTGAAGTCGTTCTATATTTAAATTGAAAAAAATATAAATTGCTTTTGTCTCAAAACATATGCTTACTTCCGTAACTTTTATCTTTTTTCTTCTGTTTTATTAAACAATCGGAATTTAGGTACATACTTTTAGCTGAATATTTTCAAAATCATCATACTATCAGGTGAAATAGGTATCAAATGTGTCAAAACAAGAGACGTTTTGTAAAACATGATCAAAAGTTACTTCCATGGTTGTCTCATTTAAGACAGTAACTTCCGTAACGGCTTTTATTGTCGGTTACCTTTCCTCGATTATACTTTTTCTTACATTGGCAATAAAGACTCTGTTCATATTTTTAATTTTCCTTATTGTAGGTTTATTTTCCTTTGA
Source organism: Mytilus californianus (assembly GCF_021869535.1). NCBI lineage: Eukaryota > Metazoa > Mollusca > Bivalvia > Mytilida > Mytilidae > Mytilus > Mytilus californianus. Next base: position 60,954,561 of record NW_026262593.1, on the reverse strand, counting down.
TGAATAAATAAAATTAAGTTCTTTTCTTTATAAATATAACATCCGTAACTTTTAACTTCCGTAACATGAATTTACGGAATTGATTGACGAAACCGGGTTTGTACTATACGTACGGGGACCTAATTTTAACGTTACGCCGGTCAGATGAAACAGAAAGCAGACAACATTTTTTTTGGAATACAGTATAATTTAGTGAATGGAGCAATTGAATAATTAAGTAAGTATTGGATTAATGTTTGCAATGTTAATAAAAAATATAATTGATGAGGTTAAAAAGGAGGTTTTCCTTAAATCAAACGCTGAAACCTACCTTAAACAATAAACCACATTTCGTCTGCTAACTACCGGTGAAATGGGAAATTTTCAAGCACAGAAAATATTGACCAGGCCGTTACGGCAGTTATTTTGAAATAAACAAACAATAGTGCATCATTCTAGGACAACCATATTAATGTTTTCTTTTGTCGTTTTGGTCAATTTTTTTCACCAAAACTTTCTTGTGATGTTTAATGTAAAAAATACTGGTCTTTCCCACTATCAAAATGCAGACTCATAGGCCTTAAGTCATTGTATACGTGGTAATTTTTGTTTGAAATATATTCTGAAGGTAACAAACCATTTGTTATAATGCTTATTATAGTACTTGCTTCTAAAGCTATATACATGATATCTGAGAAAATTACACAACCAATTAGTGTCTGTATATTATCCATGTGTTGTTTTACTCCTCAAAGCACATCGTTATGGAAGTTAAATGCACACTACGTATGTTAAATAAAATGAATACTATATATAAAGTGAAATCAAATGTTCTTTTCACCTAAAACTAAACTAAATTTTGTTTCCCTTTCTTTCACAGGTATGCCACTTTCAAATGCAGAGAGACAAAAGCAATGGAGGGAGCGCCAGAAAGAAAAAGATAATAACAAGTTCTTAGATACAGAAAGGAAAAGAAAAAGGGAATCATATATTCCTATTGCCAATTTAGGCAAAAAGGCCCAAAAGAAGAGACGAAATGAAGTAAGAGATCGTGTGAAACAACATTATGAAAGAAAAAGGCTTGCAAAAATGTCCGTAATAAATATGCCAGATGAAGGCCCTAGCACATCAACGAGAAAATCAACAAGTCTACAGAAGAGAGATGTTCTTTTAGTCAAATTTCCATCATATGAAAGAAAAGGACACTACACGAGAAAACCTTATAAGAGATCTCTTAGAAATGCCTACCGTAAAATACAGGAATAAGAATGTAAAAATTACAAATTGGTTCGCGGCAATAAACGTATACAGAAAAGAATTGAAAGACTAGCAAAACAAAAAATAAATCAATCTTCAGATGCCGATAATGAAACTAGTACTGCGCCTGAAACAGAGTCCTTGACAACACCACCAAACTCACCAAATATGACTCCACGATCAAAAACAGATGTTCTCCTAAAAAGACTAAAACTTAATCCAACAGGAAGAAAAATACTTCGAAAAAGACTTTTATTTGCCAACTGTATAATTAGAGATTTGAAAGAAGCTGTGAGTACTCTAAGTAAGGGCATAATGAAGAAACTACCATTTTTTACATCAAGAAAATATAGATATATGTCTGAGATAAATAGAAAAACTGGAATAGATAGAAAGAAAACGACAAAAAGAACTGAACCAACAAAGAAAGAGTCGGCAAAACTGAAACTGCAAGGGCAAATTACGAATTTCTTAGAACGAGAAGACAACAGTTCAATACTTGTTGGAAAGAGGAAAAATGATGCTGTATATATTGACCAGATTGAGTACCAAAAGCGGATTTTGTCTGACTATATGCACAATCTGCACGATAAATTTCGTTTAGAAAATCCAGAGTTGAAAGTTTCCCAAGCAAAGTTTTACCGTTCAAGACCAAACTATTTTCTTCTGGCCAATTTGCATCCAGAAAAACATGTCTCTGATCTAGACATTAAAACATGGCACTTAAATTAAAATCTATGAGATCATTAGGATTGAATTTTTCTAAGAGTCCAGACTCTTTTATAAAAAACCAGGATACAAATGAGAAACTAAGAAACACACTAGAGACTGGGCTACCTGAAGAGGTAAAGTTCACTCAGTGGAAAAAAGTTTTAGATGGAAACAAACAAAGATGGAAAGAAATAGAAGAAACAGTAATAAAAGATGAATTCATGACTATAATTGAAAACCAAACTACGGATTTCCGAAGTCATGTTGAGAGAGTAAAAACTCAGTATTCAGAAATGAGAAAATTAAGAGAAAACTTGCCAGAAAATGAAATAGTATTATGGATGGACTTTGCGGAAAATTTTGTGTGTACATCGGTTGAGGCAGTTCAGTCCTCGTATTGGAATCAATCTATGGTGAGTCTACATACAATGGTAGTATACTTTCCAAAGGATCATGGACAACGTTTACAAAGCTTTGTAGCTGTCTCTGATGTTCTGTCTCATAATGCTACAGTCGTATATACAATCTTGACAAAAATCATGCCTTTGCTGAAGATAGAATGCCAGACTCTAAAGAAAGTCCATTATCTGACGGACTCACCAATCAGTCAGTATCGTAACAAAACAATTTTCAAAATTTTGACGGATCATATGGAAGATTTTGGCGTTAATGGTCGGTGGAATTACCTTGAATCAGGACACGGCAAAGGCCCTTGCGATGGCTTAGGGGCTAGTATTAAACGAGGAGCCGATATGGCCATTAGACAAGGCAAATGCTTGATCCAAAATGCGGAGGATTTTTATGCTTGGTCGAAACAAACAGAAGAGAATGGAAGCAAGATAAAATATTTATATTACAATCCGACCGATGTATATGCTTGCAACGAGGTATTGCAACTCAGAGAAAAACCCATACCAATATCTGGAACATTTAAATTGCATGCTGTAGTTCCAACAAGTACATCCAATATATGGACAAGAGACATGTCATGCTATTGTGACGAATGCCTAACGGATGTTAAAACGAGTACACATGGGTGGGAAGAACATTTCATACATAATAGGCAACAAGATAACAATAGAAATCCGCATGACAATTCAACAATCAATGAAAACGAAGTAGCATCTGTTTCTGGCGAACACCCGGAAGTACATGTAGATGAAACCGAATATATTTCAGACCCAGAACTAAAGTTGGAACAATCATGCTGGGTTTCAGCTGTGTATGACGGAAGTTGGTGCATTGGACAAATAGTGACAATAGATGATGAAGAAAATGACGTAGAAATAAACTTTCTAGAGAAGGCAGGAAAATATGGTAAAGCCTTCAAGTGGCCACAAACAAAAGACCAGATATGGATACAAAAAAAATAAGATTCTTACTGTATTGAAAGAACCACGAACCGTAGGAAAATCGAAACGAATCAGATTTCAATTTGTTGTAAAGGAATTAGATGAGATTGAAAAAACATTCGATGAGTGAATCTATCATTGTTTATTGTGTTTTCACTGATATTCTTCACTGTTCATTTGCATATTAACTTCCGTAACACAATTCCGTAGGTCAATTATTCATCTTAATAAAGGCAAAGTTCATGTCAATTGCGATTGTTTTACTTGTTTTTTTGGAAATATGATATGCATACTTTGAAGTTGTAATAAAATTGGGCTACATTCTTTACACATATGTATAGTATTGGCTGTCGTTTGTCTGTTACGCGTCTAAAACAAAAGGAGTGTTCTTCCAAGATTAATTTTGAACTTATACTTCAAATTGATGCATGATCCTATACATTTTTTTTTATATGAAAAGCATGAAAATTACATTTGAAAGAAGAAACGTATAATACAGGTCTGTCAGTTATCATATTTTTCTGTTCTTTCTTACTAATAGCTTCCGTAACGAGATTTTTTACATGTTTGTAAAATGAGTCAAAATATAAAAATGAAAGAATATTTGTGAGTATTTTTGTTGTTTTCTTATCGCATTGTGTGTTTATATGAAGGAAAAAATACTGCATAGCATAAATTTGGGGAATATTTTTTTCGTTTTATTTTTTTGGAATTGGTTCAAATTCCGTAGAATGACTGTTCGAATACTGTATTTCACCAGTCTGTCTTTCCTGGTTTCCTATTATAACTTTTAAATTCATTATATCGGCTATTGGCTTATGGCTATTCATTTTAAGAGGAAAGAAGTAAAATACATATAACACACTATTTGTCATTCGTATTAAAGGTTTCACCATCATTTCCTTAAGATGATGTGTTTGATAGACGTTCCAATCATTTCCTCGTTAATGAGTTTGTTGATGAGGTTTGTTTGGAATATCTGCATTTTATTTATATTCGGTACTCTGGAGATTATAGCTCTGAATTGTATTTTTTAAAAGTATGATATTTGGTGTCGTCACTTCAACTGTTCTAGAGTTATCACATCAAATCATCATTCCCTGTTTATTTGGAGAACATTATAATCAGGTCGTCTTTAGGGATATCCCTTCTCATTGGTACAATCAATCAGATTCTTTTGATTGGACCTTAAGATCAAACTATTACATTTATAAATGTTGTATACGTATTTTGTAATACATCAATCAAACAAAACATACTAAAATTATGAAACAATTGAAGGATAAAGAATAAATAACTGTTGGAATTATAGTAAAAAAATAATTCATGAAAGATACCAGAGGGACATTCAAAAACTCACAGATCGAAAAACAAACTGACAACGCCATGTCTAAAAAAGAAAAAAACCAGACAAATAATAGTACACAAGACACAACATAGAAAACTAAAGACTGAACAATACGAACCCCACCAAAAACTGGGGGTGATCTCAGTTCAAAATTGGGAAGCTGAACTCATCTCTTTTGTCGTAAAGTTTTGTTTTCAACCGACCCTCATTGTCAATTTCTAGATGTAAGTCAAGATATGAGGCAGACTTAATTGTATCTGTTGTATCCTGTATCTCTAGTTCGATGGGATAGATGCGTTCAACATAGTCACCAAATTTTGAATCTTTTAGTGAGAGAACATCATTATCATCAAAATTAATTGACTTAACTGTTTCTATAAAATGAATGGACTACATTATGGAATTTAGGTAAGGGATAAACCAGATGTGGAAGATAATTCAATTCAAAGAATTAACCAAAGTTTCGTGTTCTAACTAGCCAAAATCGTAACGTATCAGTCAAATTGCATAGTCGATGACTAAAACTGGCTAGGAGGCAAAATATCCTTATTAATATGAACCTACCTTGTTAGTCTGTTACAGACAGATGGCTCTTGCAAGAAAAAGTAATGATTTAAAGAAATACTTGGCCTTGTATACGAATTAAGCTATAATTATAGAAACTATATGTAGTTTTTTTAACAACACGTAAGCACTGTTTTAAAAACAAAAACAATCCATTCCTTGAAATCTTTAACCGTCATCCAGTTGTTGGTTTTTCATGTACCGCAGAGTTGCACCAATTCTTCCTACACATCATTGGAGAAATAAAATGTTTGTTGAATCTTGGCAGGGTAAAGACAACACACTGGTAAGCATCTTCTCCTTCTTCCTGTCGTGCGTTACTGCCTTTTGCCATACACTGGTAGAAGTCTCTTAGTTGGCCTTGGCATTGAACTCCAATTTTTCTGGCACTGACGGGACCAAAATATTTGCAGGCAAGCATTTCAACTACCATGTATGGACTTCTTTATCTCTCCATTAAAGGACTCTAAAATATACCAAGACCAGGCCAAGAGTGGCAATCACATCCTTACTTATCTTGTCAGGAGTTTCAAGTTGTGTGCATTTGTGTTAACAATACTTTCTCTGTACAGCGTGTTCAAATAGCTCGCAGCGCCAATGTAAGCTTCCAACAACTTACCTTGGCAGTTATTCGTAGTTATTCGGATACACTGTAGACGACGATGCTTGTTTCTTTTGGTTCAGGTTATCAATTGCCAGATCCGGAACGAGGCTCTCTGTCTTCCGGATCTGGCTCCTCCGCCATTGGAGTACCATCGACCTGACCCAGAGGTACTACAATATTATAACCAGACGTTGACTTAGTTAACTTCAACTTTATCTTTATCAGAAAATCTGATATTTACCATCATTTTCAAGTTGTAGTCTTAACACCCCCTACTTCTAATTAATTAATAGACACGTAAAACACGCAAATGATTAGCAAGGCAAAAATAGGTTTATTAACTTTGTGGAGATCATCTAGTTGTTTCCTAACCCTGGTTTGTTACATCAGATAATATAAGTTATTGGAACGCAAAAAAATCGGGAAAATCTCCATTAAAAAACTGAATAACAAAAAAAAAAACCAATCTTCTTTGGTAACCTTTTATACTTAACAAGCACATTATCAACAGTAATTAGACCACCCACACATTAAACTTCCAAGGTTAAGCATCGCTCACCCTCACTCATTTACTTAACAAGTTAAAGGAAATATATGTGTCAGTTACAATAGCATAACTAATATTTATAAAAAAAACCCTAATTGAAATGTTTGTGAATCAAGTTCTTCCACATCTGGCTTTTGCACAGCCATTCTTCTATTTTTGTGGATGAAATGCTGATGAATTTGTTCTTGCACATAGCGGAAAAGTCATCTCAGTCACTACTACATGGGTCTTCGCACAAAGTAAAAAAATCTTCTGCTCCGTCTGCACTGGTCTCACGCCTCCTACCTCAGTGACGGTTTTGATAAATGATACCGAAATTATTTCTATATTCATTATTAGTGTCCTTGGCATCTGACTCATCACCAATGGACCCCCAAGGATGACTGGGGAATAGAAGTATGGTCACCATTGGTCTTCCTCCGACCGGCGGTAAAACCCTCGCCAAGCCGAAGGACCAAGTGAGCTTTTCTCATCACTTGGCGTCCATCGTCCGTCGTCGTTTGCTTTTTACACAAATCTTCTCCTCTGAAAACACTGGGTATCTCCGATGACCCCGCCAACCAACCAAGATGGCCGCCATGGCTAAAAAAAGAACATGGGGGTAAAATGTAGATTTTGGCTTATATCTCTGAAACCAAAGCATTTAGAGTAAATCTGACATAGGGTAAAACTGATTATCAGGTCAAGATATATCTGCCCTCAAAATTTCAGACAAATCTGACAACCTGTTGTTGGGTTGCTGCCCCTGAATTGATAATTTTAAGGAAATTTTGCAGTTTTTGGTTATTATTTTGAATATTGTTATAGATAGAGATAAACTGTAAACAGCAATAATGTTCAGCAAAGTAAGATCTACAAATAAGCAACATGACCAAAATTGTCAGTCGACCCCTTTAGGAGTTATTGCCCTTTATAGTCTATTTTTAACAATTTTTCGTAATTTTTTGTAATTGTGTAAATATCTGACAGGTGGCAAAAATGTTCATCAGATTTAGATTTATCTGCCCTGAAATTTTCAGACAAATCCGACAACCCGTTGTTGGGTTGCTGCCCCTGAGTTATTAATTTTACAGAAATTTTGCAGTTTTTTGTTATTATCTTAGATATCATTAAAATATCTAATATCTAATACTATTAATTTTGATTTTAACCTTATTTTACACGATTTCCAAAGCATCACTAGTAAATACAGGTGAGCGACACAGGCTCTTGAGAGCCTCTAGTTGTTAATTTGTTCTCGTCCTTAATATGCATGAAATATTTGCCACTGGACGTTAAGCAACCAACAATCAAACGTGTAAAGAGAGTGCCACGCTCTTTGCACGTTAAGAACCCTTGCAACAACTCTTTGAGGGGTCCGTAGGTGACCTGTTGCAAGGCTAAATTTCTGTCCCTATCCAATATACCCTCATTTCCCGTGGCAGTCTACATTTCTACGACCTTAATCCCGGAAGCCCTTATTACAGAACCTACCTATTGCATTTATTGTTAATTTGTTCTCGTCCTGAATATGCATGAAATGTTTGCCACTGGACGTTAAGCAACCAACAATCATCACCATTGGTGGACGACTGGCTAGGGATAGAAGTTTATGAATCATCGTCAGACTCGTATACCGAATCATCTAGTTCTGGCATTATTACATCCGTTTTTCCTGCTTCCACCTGATTGTTTTCATTGGCATTATTAGCTCCTTCGTACCGATCAGTAAATTCGTCTAAATTTTCGGGTGAGGATATATCCTCATACATGTAGTTAAGGTTGACGTTAGTTCTGGGAATATCGTCTTTATAACACTGTTGGAACAACCCATCGGCAACAGTAAAACTTACATCACTTGAATCAAAATTGATATAAAAAAAAATCCCTCTACGTTGAATTCCTTTGGCTCAGCTGCAAAATCCATAATTTCCGACACCTCACCGATTTGTTCTGCCAGGTTCGATTCCTGGTGCATAGTTTTTGGTATTATTGGTTGCTTCATTTAATATGTTATTTACTAGTTGCTCTGTTACACTCCTATCCCTCATATAATTTGAAACATTATTTAATACTGTTGCAGGATTGCATATGTTGGTTAGACACAAGATACATATGTCGAAGCTTTTCCGTCTTTTACCTCAGCAACACCTACTGTAAAGGTATGTTCACCCGTTGTTAATTGGCTTGCGTAATAGTGATGATCTTTTTAAGAAGTGGCATTTGGCTCCATTGTAACATTGTCAGGAGTTGTCAATACTTTATACAAGTGCTGCTGCGTAACCAGTCCAACTTCAGATGACATTTTACCGACGGTGGATTTACCCGGCAGTTCAGATATTGCAATATCAACAAGTGAGAGAACCGATCTTATGACTGGCTTGACATTGTTGAGACCAACACCTTTGCAACAGAAGAAATAATTCAATTCTCTAACTTCGCCACTATATGATCTTCCTTTTTTATTACTTCGAGATCCAAAAACCTCTTTAACGGAATCATTACAGTTATTATTTTCATCACTAGCTTGAAAAAAAGATCTAACTCTGACCTTAAGCTGTCCAATTCCCTCTTGATGGTGTTACATTGTGTGCCCTTTTCCTACATTGTACATGTATTTTTCTTTTTCAGCTTTAGTTTCAATTCCAAAATTTCCAATTTCCTGCCTTTTCAATTTTTTGTAAATTATAGTTCTGGCTTTCCAGTGCATTATTACATTCATAAATATAAGTGACGTTGATTTCCGCTTTCTTTAGGTTTCTTTTTCTATTTCACTTACATATTGAATACGTTTGACAGCCTTTTTAGGGAAACAAGAAATATTTATTCAAAAATTGCTGATATCTCGCTAAGTTTCGCGCATATTGGAAACGCTTTGCTGTCTTATATGTCCATTTAACTATTGAATAAAGACTGCTTTTGTTGACGGAATCTTTTTGTTTGCTAGATACTTCACACCAAAAACTTTTGACTTCCGCTAAATTTTTTAAAGTCTTCAATAATAATTGTACTTTTTACTTTAATATTGGTCTGAAAAGAATCTGACATTTTGACAGTTCAATTTTTGTCCAGTCGCAAATATTTCATACATGTTCAGGACGATAACACAAAATAGAAAGAAATAAGAGTAAAATTTTGTCTTATTTTTGGCTTTTGAATTTTCTGTTTCAGATTTATCCGTATAACACTTTGACAAAAATAATTGCATTTTGTCGTGGCCAAAACAATTTAGAATACGTCGTCGAATATAGCAAATGGTTATGAAGTATCGTTATTTATGTAATAATGGAGGAACTACGACCGTTTTCTTTTTCTAAAGAAAAACGCCAAAACGATTTGTAGAACAATCATGATAACTTTTAGATCTGCTTGTGTGATAACGAAGATAATATTGATAAGACTAAGAAGTCAAAAACTATAAACGCTTGAAATCATAAATATAAAAAAGGTCAACTTTGCCTAGTGGGGTTACCACGAAAGTTTTATTGATTAGATAAACCCATATTTAGTGTATATGAAATTAAAACCCAGCTACCCATTCTTAATCATGTATTCGCTTAATAAAAAAAAAATACACAGAAAAAAAAAGATTCATGTTCAAAAATTGCAGTTCTTCAACTGCAGCAGAAGATAAATATGGTAAAATAAAAATTGAATACTAGTATGTTTTCGACTTCGCCCTTTCCCTAAAATAATCTTATGGTGGTCAATACTTGTCACAAAGAAATCCGATTAAATCTTAGGAAGTCACGAGTTGTTTACACGCGGAATTTATTTAATTGAATTGACGAGTTAGGAAAGGGATTTAAATACTGCGCTGATGTTAAATACCAATACCGATACAAGATTTAAGTGTGGACTTTCTCAAAATGCAATTGCATTGAAAAGTATCCCAGAGTAGTATAGTTTAGCTTTGTGGTGTGTTTGATATGAAGCGAACGGTTTACATCGACACCAATTTTTTTAAGACGTGCATTGGCCTTACGTAGATCTTCATACATTCATTTGTATTTGTTTGATTTGGGAGTGCAAAACAAAACTTTAAAAAAATATATGTAAGGTTCAAGAACGGGAATGGCAGATTTTACGGCCACAAGTACAAATATATACATTAAATAATATGAGTAGAATATGTAAGGTTGTTTTGCTGCGCATCGTTTTTTATGTTCAAGAAAACCACTTTCCACGAGCCATATGTGATTCGTATTGTCTACTACTATCTGGTCTCTGAATGCACAGCATGGACAGAAGGAAGAAAGAACGGACGGATGGACCCATCCAACCATCACTATATACTGTCCAATTTAGAAAGCAGAGAGTATAGTGAATATTAGGTTGAACAAAATGAAACAAATCGAAAAAAAAAATGCCCGACATATAATTTAGCAGGCTTTGCAAGAGGTGAAAACGAATATTCCATTTTCAAAATATCCTTCTGACCCAAGGATAATAAAATTAACTTCTCCATATAAAAACTTAACGCCACTTTCAACAATATCTCAATTTAATCGTGGTGTTCTGTTTTGTTGGTGGAGGAAGCCGTGATACCAAGAAAAAAAAACTTTCGACCCTTCACCGAAACGTAAATTTAACATGCTTGAATAATGCCCAAATGTGGTAATTTTTTAAAACTTAACTCGATATCCTCTTCTGTCCGATAAACTAACTGACAAAAGTTGATAGAAAGAAAATGTCAATTAAAATGTGAATAAGAATAACTAATTCACACATTTTAACGTTTTTTTTTTAGGTATTGTCCCTTTTCAGCATTACATTAAATTGCCAGAGTGACCTTTCTAGATAAAATAAAAAGATAAAGATTATCAAATTCAAATGCAAAATGAAATAGCTTTTGTTTCATTTTTACATTCTTTTATTTTTTTTAATTGCCAAGTACAAAATTTCTATGTTTTTTTATTGAAATTTTAAGCTACACATTTCTCTAATCTAGAATATGATATAAATTAAGGAGATGTGGTATGATTGCCAAAGTAGACAACTATCTACCAAAGACAAAATGACGCAAATGTTTGCAACTTTAGGTCACTGTATGCCCCCTCCCTCCCCCACACGCACACACACAAAAAAATGGAGCAATACACATCCCGTATAATCCTATGAAAGGTATATCTTAAATACATTTTAAATAAACGAACATTTTGAACAAAGATTGACGTAGAGTAAAAAATCGGATTCGGATGTGATTTGATTGCAGTGTTTTTTTTTATTCATTTATTTATATCACTTTGCAGATTTTCCTTGTAATCGTTCAACAACATAGTAAGAAATGGGGGAACAACGATCTTAAAATTATTCGATCACTACTATGAACCATGGCAATTTTATGATAATATTAATAATGATCGTGTTGTTTTGCTGGATCCTCCTCGGTGTAACTTGTTATTATTTAATTGTATAAAAATCATCTCCGCATTATGAAACAACCCCATACAGATAACTATAATAAATGATTACCTGGGCTTTTTGAGATGGTCCCCACAATAGCCAGTAGTGATCAGGGTCAAAATCGTATTGACTTTCCTAACACCTCTAATAAAAATGAAATCTAGAGAACAAAGATCCAGTACACCAAAGCCGCATCTATTTTATTACCCAATTTTTAAAAAAAAAAAAATTTTGTGCAAAACAATACTTGTTATATGTGTACTAGTATCAGAAAATATATCATTCTCATCAAAGCATAGACTTTTTTTAAATGTAATGCACTGAAAGCACAATAATGCAATGTAATGTAATGTTACTAAACTCCCCTAATGTCATATCACGTTCCAATGTTTAGACATTACTATTCTTTTAAAGCGCACCATTTTAGATGAATACACTTTCCGTTTGAATACTGAACAATATATCACTTCCTATTTTTTGACAAACTGAATTAAAGGATTGATTATTTTCTTAATTTGCTGGATGATTTTGTATTTTTATGATCCCCAAGGAAAAGGCATATGGTGCTTTCGGTGCATTACATTTTCGCGCATTACCATTTCATTCACACTCCAAAGTGTACAAAATGGATCCCGCCACATTCTGTATGAGCCTGTCCCAAGTCAGGAGCCTGTAATTTAGTGGTTGCCGTTTGTTGCTGTGTATCTTATTTGTTTTTCGTTCATTATTTTGTACTTAAATCAGGCCGTTAGTTTATTCGTTTGAACTGTTTTACATTTGTCATTTCGTGGCGGAATGTGTTTTGCTTATTGTTGAAGGCCGTACGGTGACTAAGAATTATAAGCATTTGCTGCATTAATCAATCCTCTAATAGTAAATAGAAGAACTAGGGCATATTCGCATAAGGCCAGGACATTTTTTCCATTACTGATCTTTACCAGCAAATTATCAAAACAATTTCCTTCAGCGAATTTGCTCGACTTTAGCAAATAAAAATCGTTAAAATATACCTCACGAAGGAGATATAAAGTATTGATGAAATGATAATTAACTGCTCCGATTCAACGTAAACAAATTCAACATCACAGTACATTTTCACGCAAGAAAACCTTGGTCATCATTTACACAAGAGGCCTAACTTGACCAGTAAAAAGTAAAATAGCAAAAATACCGGACTCCAACGAAAATTCAAATCGGAAAGTCCCTTATCAAATGGCAAAATCGAAAGACGAATGAAAAACAACTGTCATATTCTTGACTTGGTACAGGCATTTCTTTATGTAGAAAATGGTGGATTAAACCTAGTCTAAATCTCTCACTTGTATGACAGTCGCATAAAATTCCATTATATTGACAACAATTTAGTTAAAGTTTAATTTTCAGTACGCTGTAATAGTTATACACCGAGGGATAGGTGTGTCTGGATAAGAAACCCCGTCGGCCGGAGGCCGTAGGGGTTTCTTTTCCAGACACGCCGTATCCCGAGGTGTATAACTAACTTACACCCCATTCTAAACCCTATATTTGTAAACATTGATTATTAAATGAAAGAAAAAAAAAAAACCGATAGCATATTTATTGACAATATCAAACCATGATTTATAAGATTTTTTTTTTAATTACATGAAGGCCCACTAGTAACCTTTCTTAGGGTATCTTGTTCAAACTTTGACAAGTAAGTATATTTTACAAATGTCAAGTTGTTTTGCATATTCCCGTTAAATCCATGTGCTAAAATGGATCAGCGGATCAAAGTTGACCGGTTCGTGTATTCTTATTACAAACAAAAAAATACATCATGCTCCTTGTATGCAGTTGTCAATATGGACGGGTATAAGACGGACGACATTTTGTGGCAAGCGTTGGATTTGGTAGAAGAGACTTACTAGGATAAAGGCAATATTATAACCCAAAGTACTTACCTGTATCAGTGTAATAAAGGTAATCATAACTGTATTTTATGTCTTACGGTTTTATACCCCCCCCCCCCCTTCTTCTCGAGAATAAACAAACATTCATATTCGGACATACTAAGGGAATCGGATATGTGTGACCCGACTACCAAACACGCTCAACATACAAAGATACAGATTTAATATTTAGGAACTCCCTTTTTGGGGGCAAACAGGGGCTGGTCCAGCTGGGGGTTTCCAACTCAAGAGAAAGGGGGGGGGGGGTCCAACCATTCAAATGCATTGATCTTTTAAATAAAAGTCGGGTCCAAACCGCGGAACCCCCACCCCCAGATCGGCCAATGGGTAACCGGGGGGGGGGGGGGGGGGGTCCCGGGAGTAAGAATCCCCATTTTTTTAAAAGACCAATGCTTTAGAATAGAGACATATGACTGGGATAAAATAAAATTACCTTCAAGCAATGGAGTATTTAAAGGACTATTTTTGTATTCAAAATAGATGCTTAATTTTTTTCCCTATTGGAATTTCTTATAATACAGTGGCGGATCCAGAACTTTTTGTAAGGGGGGGGGGGGGGGGGGGGGGGGGCACTGACTGACCTAAAGGGGGGGGGCGCTCCAGTCATGCTTCAGTGATTCCCTATATAATCAACTAAATTCCTCTCCCCCCCCCCCCCCCCCCCCCCCCCTGGATCCGCCTATGAAAAGTGTTTTTTTAATATCTTGAAACAATTTGTAGTGAACACTATTAGTAATTTCTTATGTTCATGCTATTAAAAAATAATCAATTTCTATTGTTACGAATAACAATGGACTTTGTTTGCGGGATGTAGAAGCAGGGGTTTCCAGAAACCCCGCTCGTCACACCCTGTGGTCAAAATCATTTGTTATTCGTAACAATAGATCTATTCAATTTACACATGTTTCAGAAATAGAAACTATGAAGTATAACAATAGAACTGGGGTGTAATACTAAATCAATATTTGGTAATGTACCTAATCGGTGTAGCTTCCAAGGACTCACTTTGTAGACATGTACAGTTACGGATGAACTGAAATCAATAAAAATGTCTGTGATCTAGGACACACATATATTTACACGACCTGTTTTTTAACCTTATTATTTTACCATACTTAGCACATACTTACAACTTCTCGTCCAATCAAATTGCTTATATTTGCCTTCTAATTTTCATAGTACATACTTTTCCTGTGTACTAAGTAACTACGCATGAATGACCACAAGGGTAAGATTTCATTGTGTCGTAATCAAGATATTTAAAACAAAAATTGCCACTGGCTATTTTGAAATAAAATGCTGTGTTCCAAATTAAATTAAATAGTTTGTAATTAGTTTTCACATTGTTTTTAAATATCCTGCTATTAAAATCTTTGGATCTAAAAAATGTTTTTGACAATTGCAAATTTTATCATTTAAATAAAGGGTAATACATATGGTTCTTTATACCTTGATAAGAGTACAACGATATCTTAAAATTATGATAATGTATCATCCATGCAATTACTTTGTACACAGAAAAGTGTGTACTATGAAACCTTGTGAAGGAAAATTAAAGCAACTTGGTGATAATTTTTTAAACTTTCTTAAAGAAAGTGATCTATTTCATCATGAATTGATTGATTTTTTTATTATTGGTTGCTTAATGTCCAGTGGCAAATATTTCATGCATGTTCAGGACGATGTCATGAATTGAAAAACTGTGATGATGTCTGAAGATAATGTGCCACCTATATATATATATATAAACATATTCTGATAAATCTTTTAGTTTTTACTTTGAACTAATAAAAAAAAAAAAACACACAAAACCTATAATCTCTGATCTATTTGTAGTTGCTTTTTAATGCCTATCTGCTAGACTATATCTTTGGGGACAAACTATCTAAATGTTTCAAATTTATTATAGCTTTAGTTTTACTGTGAAATTAAAAAATGTTTTCAAAACATGTAAAGCTTCCACTGCAATTTAATTATTGCCTGCTTTTGGTCAATTTATTTTGTCATCTTACCTTGTAAGAAGAACATGTATAGTAAAACACCGCTTTATATCAGTATACATACTTACACCAGCAGCTACCATCTTTTCATTCTGGAGTCAAGGGCCTTTTGAAATCACATATATTACAATGATACTAGTGAGTAGATTTACAAAATTCGTTAATGAGCTCCGTTTTACAAACACCTGTGATACAAGTAGTCAGCCAAAATAAACTATCAATAGACCAATTAAAAGATTACTCGAGTTGTAAATATATGCTAAATTGGATAGTCTATGGAAAGGTATATACTATGAAATTAAGAGCTTGGGGCAAGCCCCTCGCTCTAAATTTCATAGTATATACCTTTCCATAGACTAACCTAGACTTATTTGAACAGGTATTAGACGTGCTACGAAATGGTATATACTCGACGCTGAGGTTGACAATTTAGATCTTAATTGCGAGTATCGTATCGAAACACAAACGTGATTTAAAGATTTCTAAATCTAGGTTAGTCTATGGAAAGGTATATACTTTGAAATTTAGAGCGAGGGGCTTGCCCCGAGCTCTTAATTTCATAGTATATACCTTTTCATAGTCTATCCAATTTAGCACATATTTACAACTCGAGTAATCTTTTAATTGGTCTATTGATAGTTCATTTTGGCTGACTACTTGTATCACAGGTGTTTATAAAACGCAGCTCATTAACGAAGTTTTGTAAATCTACTCACTAGTATCATTGTAAAATATGTGATTTCAAAAGGCCCTTCACTCCAGAATGAAAAGATGGTAGCTGCTGGTGTAAGTATGTATATTGATATAAAGCGGTGTTTTACTATACATGTTCTTCTTATATGGTAAGATGACAAAATAAATTGACCAAAAGCAGGCAATAATTAAATTGCAGTGGAAGCTTTACATGTTTTGAAAACATTTTTTAATTTCACAGTAAAACTAAAGCTATAATAAATTTGAAACATATAAATAGTTTGTCCCCGTAGATATAGTCTAGCAGATAGGCATTTTAAAGTAACTACCAATAGATCAGAGATTATAGGTTTTGTGTTTTGTGTTTTTTTTTTTTATTATGTCAAAGTAAAAACTAAAAGATTTATCAGAATATGTTTATATATATATATATATAGGTGGCACATTATCTTCAGACATAATCACAGTTTTTCAATTCATGACATTGTCCTAAACATGCATGAAATATTTGCCACTGGACATTAAGCAACCAATAATCAATAAATAAAAAAAATCATGACGAAACAGATCACCTTCCTTAAGAAAGTTTAAAAAATTATCACCAAGTTGCTTTAATTTTCCTTCACAAGGTTTCATAGTACACACTTTTTTGTATACAAAGTAATTGCATGGATGATACATTATCATAATTTTAAGGTATCGTTGTACTCTAATCAAGGTATAGAGAACCATATGTATTACCCTTTATTTATAATATAGCAAAGTGCTCTCGACCAATGAAATTGTAGGATTTAATGCCTCTTAATTGTGAAGAATTGATGTAAATCATGTTCTTAGTAAGGGATTATCCTATTATTTGGGTATATTTACAGTTCAAAACAAAGAGTTTCTATAAATGAGTTACAACTGCCCCGAAGCACATTTATCAGATTGAAAGGATTTATCACACAGTGATTGAAATTGACTATAAAAAGTTGAATCGTGAAACAAACAAAAAAACTCAAAATAAGTTGAAGTTATCTGCAGTAAAATTGTTACCGTGAATGTTATGAAAATATTAATAATTTCAAATTACTAAAAAATTAAACAACATCAAACCAATGCAAAAAAAGAAAAAAAAACTTTAAAATAAAAAATAACCTAAATCTTTAGCTTTCCAAAACTTTGATTACTGAATCAGCGGTTGCGAAGAATAGTTATTTCTAATATTCTGATAAAATAAAAAAAAAAACAGGAATTTAATTTAAGTTTTGGACATATTAAAAACTTTTAAAGGTATTTTATTTGAACATTTCCCATACATAATGAAGTAGTATTTGATGTAAAAAGCCGGAACAAAATATTGGCTGTGAAATAAAATTTAGTTGTAACTCAAATGTATTATAAATTGATTTAAACTGTGAATAAAAAAAGAATAGTTCCTCACTAAAATATTACATGATTTACATTCATACTCACAATCAGAAAACATATACAAATCTTACGTTTTCTTTGTACTGTTGTGTCACCTAATACATGTTTCTATAACGCATTTTTTTTTAAAATATTTCCCAAATGACAAGAAAGTCCTTACATCACTAAAACTAATCCATAAATGACATGCCGAAAAAGGAAGTCATGCATCAATTATAAACATTGCACTGACAATGAAACTAATTCTTGTATACAACCAATCAAGAGATCATTTGAGCCTTGAGCACTTTACAATATTCTAAGTTTGTAAGAGAATGATAATCCCTTACTTCATGATAAGTACTCGCTAACGCTCGTACTTAATCATGAAGAAAGGGATTATCATTCTCTTACATATACTTAAATGATAAAATTTGCAATTGTCAAAAACATTTTTTAGATCCAAAGATTTTAATAGCAGGATATTTAAAAGTCAACGTGAAAACTAATTACAAACTATTTAATTTAATTTGGAACACAGCATTTTATTTCAAAATAGCCAGTGGCAATTTTTGTTTTAAATATCTTGATTACGATACAATGAAATCTTACCCTTGTGGTCATTCATGCGTAGTTACTTAGTACACGGGAAAAGTATGTACTATGAAAATTAGAAGGCAAATATAAGCAATTTGATTGGACGAGAAGTTGTAAGTATGTGCTAATTACCTGTGTATCATAATTTGTACGACTTTGCCCCCAGCAGAGCTATAGAAAAACAGTACATTAACGGGTGTTGTACGACTTTGCCCCCAGCAGAGCTATAGAAAAACAGTACATTAACGGGTGTTACACGGACACTTTATAGATGATACACGGACACCTTTTAGTTGTTACACGGACACTTTTTATGAATAGAATCACTCGTGCATGATCAGTGAGTTCATGGGCACTTTAAATTTCGATTAGATTTGAACTTTTTGTTTTACCGACATATTTCCTGTCTTTTTTATTAAAATATTTACGTTGGCATCAAATAACTGTATTTTTTTCAAACAATTCCGGTATATTACTATTCATATCAGTACACTACGGAATTGACCATTTAACTTCAAAAGGGGGGGGGGGGGGTTATGGTTTTTTCCACAAAAAAAATATTCTGATCCCCAATTTTATGAGAAAAAATATAGTGTGGTCAAGCAGATGACAAAATAATGTTCTGATTCCTGATTTTCCGAGTACAGTATATTAAAGTGCTAATTTCGAAATAAATATTTGGTGATAGCGTTGAAAAGGTAAATAATTTTCTTACTCAGAAAAAAAAAACATACCCCTTTTGAAGCTAAATGGTCGGTCCGTAAATGTATTCTTTCAATATATGGACATGAATAGTATTCTGGACAATACTGAAAGTAAAGAAAAGCTGGTACCGACGTTTATATTTCAATATAAAAGACAGTAAATATATATAAAAAAATCAAATCTAATCAAAAGATAAAATCCCTATCAACTCACCAATGCACGATTGATTCTATAAATAATAAGTGTCCGTGTAATACACGTCCAAATAGGCAGCAAATCTTGAAGAAAATCTTTCAACTTATGTCACCAATTTTGGACGGTAAGCTGCGATTGGATCATAATTGTGACACGTGTTTAATCCTGATCAATACTATTAGAGACCTACAAGCATGAAAATTAAAAAAAAAAACCCAAAATATATGCCTATATATATCTAATAACAAGCCAAAATCTATTTTTTCATAACATTTCATTCACTAATGAAATAAGAACTTCGTTCTTTTTATACATTTATACTGTTATTGAAATCATATATATTGAATTCATATATTTGGGAGCAAACGGACGATTTTTATTATTTTTTTAAGGGGGAATGGGGAATGGAATGGCACATCCTGCATTTTTTCAACAAAAAAGGATCAAGCCTGTTATTTTAAATGATTAACCCCCCCCCCTTTCCGTTTTTTCCCCAAATAAAAATCAAATGTTAGCTTGCTTACCTCTTAAATCTTTTTCCTACATTACTTACTTGCGAAGTTGCATTTAAAAAAAGTCTCAAATGTGTACGACATTCATCTTTTACTTGATATGGTTCTTTTTTATAAAATTATTAGATTTTTGAATTTCTTGAGAAAAAAAACTCTCGGCTGAAGGAAAGTGAAAAAAAAAGTTTGTTTAAACTGTAACTTACATTAACTTGTATATGGTCATTTAAGTTTCTAATCTGTTTAATTTTGCTACCTCTTTTAAATGCAAAATGTACTACTTCTTTCTTGAAACGTCGTACAAGTCAGATACAAAACAAAGGTAACAAAAAACAGGCCGGAAACAAACTGCCGTATAGTTTTTTCTGCACTTGTAGTCAGGTCAAGGTCCTCGGCTATCGCCTCGGACCTTGACCTGACTACTCGTGCAGAAAAACTATCCGGCAACGCTTGTTACCGGCCTGTTTCTTTGTTACCTTTGTATTGTATCTAATACCAATTGAGTCTTGAACATATCCATATTAGGTAGTGTTCCCGATCTGTTAAATACTTGTCAATGTTGACGAATAGAGATTTATTTATAACGTTGAAGACATGGAAGTTCTTGGTCTGGTAGATATACCTTCATGGATAATCTCAATTTTAATGTTCATTCTTACACTCTATTTGTAAGTTTTTCGTTTTCATTCTTTAATGCCAAATCGTTAGTTTTTTTTTTTTTTTTTTTTTTATTTTTAGATCACTTTGAATTGTTACCACTATTTAGTTAGCATAAATATGGTATTACAACTGAAGGGGAATTCTAGTATAAATATGGTATTACACCTGAGGGGAATTTTAGGCAAACTTTTAGTATTACAAATTTTAACCGACAGGACAGGAATTTCGACATGCAATGGGAAATGAAAGTACCATGTTGTAACAATTATACATGTATTCACGTTTAAAAATAATTTATAATAAAAAATGACACAGTGTGACCTCTAGGACATACGTATATTTACACGACCTATTTTTTAACCTTTTCATTTCACCATATTTACTTCACCAGGCATTAAATAAACTTTGATGAAAGTGAAAAAAATAGGCAGGACAGGAGTTTTGAGTAAAAAAAAGGCAGGATGAGATTATTTGCCAAAAAAAAGGCAGGATGACAATTTATGTAAAAAAAAAAGTCAGGATAAACTAAAAAAAAAAGGCAGGACCAAATAGAGTGAAAAATAAAAAGGCAGGACTGAATAGAGGGAAAAATAAATAGGCAGGACAAAAATTTTCATCCTATCCCCCCCCCCCCCCCCCCAATAAAAATCAAATGGTAGCTCCCTAAACCGGCTTTATTGGTTTTGCTAATTATTTGAACATATGTTTTCCTACATTTTTGCTGTGCAGACTATTTATTTCCAGCCTGTCTGGGACAATGTTATTTTTTGTTCAGTTATGCAAAATATTTATTTCCCAAATCATTCTTCTGATTAATGATTTTTTACAACGGATATGTGGGATGTACGTCAATGAATCCTTAACCCAACGACACAAAAAGCAGATACACCATTTTGTGGTCAAATAAAGTATTTAACAATACAATACAATAGGACAAGTTTTAAACCTTTCTATCATTCGGATTGTGTATTGATCGAATTCATTACGTAAGAACAGATATACATGTATTCACGTTTAAAATAATCGATAATTTGCCGTATTAAAGATTATATATATTTTTTTTTAAATAAGTATATATATTTACGCTTATTGTTAACTTACGACTGGTGATAACTTTGATTGCCAAATAATATAGACTTGAGAATGGAGAATGTGAATGTGTTAAAATGACCACAACCTGACCAAAGAGCTGGAAACGGCCCAAGGCCACCAATGGTTCTTCAACGTAGCAAGAAAAATTCCGCACCCAGAGGCGGGCTTCATCTGGCTCCTTAACAACAATGTATACTTGTTCAGTGAAATGGACGCCACACTAAACTCCGAAACCGAAATATATTAATGATCCAAAATTTAAAAAAAAACAGACTAGAGGTTCCTGACTTTAGACAGCAACCCTCCCCTATACCTCTAGCCAATGTGGAATAAACAAACACACAGCGATACGCACAGTTAAACTCAGTTTAACAGAAGTCCGAGTGTTCATCCCTAATCTCGACTGAAGACCGATCGGACAAAGCATTAGGTCAGAGAATTCCGTGGTTGATTACAGACACAAATAATGAAAATCTAACCAATTATTTAATGTATTTAAAATGACATTACATCAGTTCTTGACATTTGAATTCTGACCAGTATTTTAAGTGGTGATATTTGACTAACTACGTGTTTTATAGTATTTGTTTACTCTGTATCTAAATGAATTATAGGACAAAGGTGGAAATATAAAATGTCAGATTAAACAATTTGAAATTAGCATTTCAGTCTTTGTTAATGCTTAAGCTAAAAATGTGCCGAGTGAGGAATTTGAGGTATAATTTTGGAGGGAACCATATGAGGAATTTGTATTTCGTGCTCATAAGTTAAGAACAGAAAGTGGACATGGGGCCTTCAGTAATGATCATGGCATCACATGACCTACCTGAATGTCAAGGTCAATGGTCACCTATGACCTTGACATTTGACCTTGCACATTATTTTTTACATTACACAAAAACCGTAAAAAATATGGTAAGTTTAATGATTGTAAAATTTTCTACATTGCAACACTAATCAAATCAAATAAAATATAGGACGAGTCCCATTGGTCATCCTAACCCTGGTATTTGGAAATATTAATGCTATTGAGAATATTTAAATATCTTGAAAATGGTCGAGATCCCAACCTAGAAACCATATAGTTTCTTGTTTGACATGTCAATATGAATTGAATAATATAATGGTCGAGTACCAAGGAGTATCTATTTATGGAAAATTCATTTTAGAAAATTCGTACTAACATCATATCACAATAATTTCTCTTGTTTTTTTCATGTTTCCTTTAATCCTATAGAATGTATCAAGTCTTCATACGACAATGGAAATAATTGTAAAACAGTCTATTTTATTTCGATTGCATTTTTTTCACCAGATATACATTATGGAAACATACTTTATGGAGAAGGCTAGGAGTTCCAGGACCAACACCGTTCCCTTTCCTTGGTAGCATTAAAGACTTGGCAGTAAAGGTAATATACATGTAATAAATCCATAGGTAATATGTGAACTTTTTTGGGGCTTTTAAAATTCTTTTCATATTATTCTTGTGTAATATCTATTTATAGATCATATTACACACTCATTCTTTAAGTGGGCGATAGTGCAATGACATTGTCCGTTCGTTCGTATAACACAGTAAATATTTCGTCACACTTTCCTCGTCAATTTCTTAGCATAAAGTCTTTATAAACATTATTTGGTCAGCAGCTTGAGAGTAGTGAGTTATAACGTGTATGGACTTTTCGGTAAGATTCCGACTCTCTGTTTGCCGATAATATTTTTTTTTTCAGCGTGATAAATGAAATGAAATTTTTCTTTAAACACATCTACAATACTTCAGTTCAAAAAGACTTCATATTTGGACAGCAGCATATGAGTTGTAACGTGTGTGTGATTCCTTTTTTGGATCTGTCATAGACATCTTTTTTTCTTTTTTTCTGATACTATTAGTTACATAGTGTGCTAGTGACCTAATACGATATATATGGTGTCAGTCCTTATGGAATTTACTGACCCCCATATACTGTGGATTCATTATTATTCGTTGGATACCAATTTTCGTTGTTTTCGTGGGTACAGGCGAACCACGAATTCAAATGTTCAACGAATATCATACTTTCAATAGGCTTTGTATACAGAGATTGGCAAAACCACGAAATCAAATATCCACGAATATGCAACTTTTCAGCAATCCACGAAAATTGATACCCACGAAAATAAATGAATCCACAGTATATCGTTTTAGGTCACTAGCACACTATGTAACGAATTTATCTTACCGACTATCTTAACATGTGGTATTTAGAATAGTGGCCTATCAAAGTGATCAAGTCTTCAATACCGTTAGTATTAAGAACCTACTTTCATTGGTCTATACAAAAACAAATGCCTGAAGTCTCTATACTTTTACGGATAAAAAAAGGTGTTGGGTAAACTCAAATGAGAAGGTCAGAAAAAAATACGCAATCACAGATCTCAGTAAGTCAAATAAAAACAGACAACACATTGACCAAAACGAAAAAAAAACGAGATGAGGATTAATAATACAAAACACTAAGTCTTCTAAAAAAATGTAGATTGCTTCGGAAAGGTAATTAGTTCATGCTCCACTAATTGCAACTGCCGTGTTTTTGAGTTATGAATAAAACAGTGATAAGCTGCAGTCGTTTATGTAAAAAGACAGAAAACGGGATTAATGTAACGGCATGAAAAACGTATGCGTGATCATCTATGTTCGTAAATGTTTGTATCCTTTGATGTACAATACAATTAGACCATATACTGGAACACTCTACAATGGACAAAAAACATACATCAAGGTTTAAATATCCTGAGTTTGAATATACCACTTTTTTGGAATCGCAAATAACTTTTTATCGAGCTTGCGACTTCTGTCGCAGAAAGCGAAACTTAAGGATAGTGATCCTACTGCGATGGCGACGGCGGCGGCGTTAACTAACTACTTAAAAGCTTAATATTTCAGAAGATAGAAGACCCGGATGCTTCATACTTTGTATATAGATGCCTTATGTTATGAAGTTTCCATCTGTCATATGGTCATTGTCCTTGACCTCATTTCATGGTTAAGTGACTTCTTGAAAAAAAAAGTTCAGATTTTTTGTAATGTTAATTTCTCTCTTATTATGAGTAATAGGATAAGTCTATTTGGTATGTGTGTACCTTGCAAAGTCCTCATACCTTGACCTCATTTCATGGTTCAGTGAACAAGGTTAAGTTTTCGTGGGCAAGTCCATATCCCAGATACTATAAGCGATATGTCTACTATATTTGGTATATGGAATGAAGGTGTACATGTCGAACTAGCAGGTGTCATCCGACCTTGACCTCATTTCCATGATTCAGTGGTTAAAGTGAAGTTTTTTTGTTTTTTGGTCTGTTTTTCTAAAACTGTATACAATAGGTCAACTTTATTTGGTGTATGGAAATATACATGTCAGTCTGGCAGGTTTTATTTGATCTTGGTCTCATTTTCAAGGTTCATCGGTCAATGGTAAGTTTTCGTAGTTAAGTTTATTTCTTAGATACTATAAGCAATAGGTCAACTATATTTGATGCATGGAATGATTTCAAAGTGTACCTGTCTGTCTGGCAGGTTCATCTGACCTTGACCTCATTTTCATGTTTCATTGGTCAATATAAAGTTTTCATGGTTTGGTCTGTTTCTTGTATACTTTAAGCGAGATATTTCAGCGTGTGCACTCTTGTTTTATTATCATCTTTAGCTGATTATAAATTAGATTGCCTTTTCCAAATGACATCATGTACTGTATACACTTACAAAATGTATGTATGATTCTTATGGTTCTTACATCATCAGTGACTCCATTGTACTTAATTGTCATTTTTATTTGTGAGGATCGGAATTTAATTTAGTTTGTTTATTTAACCAATAAAATTACATTGAGTGATTCGACATAAGATAATGATTGAGTTCTTATACCTGACTGTAGAAATAAGTCCAGGAACCAAAACAGTAAAATGGTGTCAACTAATCATAACATCATTATTCATAACATATGAATAAGAAGATGTGGTATGAGTGTCACTGAGACAACTATCAATCCAAGTCACAATGTGTAAGAAGTAAAAAATTATAGGTCAAAGTACGGCCTTCTACACGGAGCCTTGGCTCACACCGAACAGCAAGCTATAAAGGCCCCCCAAAAGACTAGTGTAAAACAATTCAGACAGGAAAACCAACGGTCTAATCTATATATAAAACGAGAAATGAGAAACACTTATGAACTACACCAACAAATTACAACCACTGAACAATAGGCTCCTGGCTTAGGACAGGTGCATAAAAATGCAGCGGGTTTAAACGTTTTAACTGGCGCCAACCTTCACCCTAACCCGAAACAGTGGTATAACATTACAACATAAAAAGACACACAATAAAATATCTATTTTGTTATTTATTAGAGGGAATGATCATTATTTCTTCTGCATTCTATTTTGTGAAATACTTTTAATGAATTTCAAAAGAATAAATCTGTATTAATTATATTGTACTGTATTGTAGGGAGTACCCAAAACTGACCAAGACTTAGTTCCAAAGTATGGCAGTGTAGTTGGGTACGTTTAAAAAGATTATAACGTTTTAAAAACGAGTATTATCCAGTGTTAGAAGATAAAACCGTAATTGAAATAGCTGTTAAGCTATTCACACATGAGTATAGAATTATATTTAACATTATATTTACACATGCTTATATTTAAACTTTAATACATGTATAATGCTAATATGCTTGCATAAAGGATTCGGGTGAACTTACACACGAATATAAAGTTCTGTTTACTTTAAATTTACATGTGGATAAAGATGACCAAAGTCGTGGAAAGCGAGACATAGGGATTGCTTTTCCGGCGGCTGCGGCGGTGGAGTAAACAATTGTTTAGTTTTCTGCATAAGCTAGTTTGGTAGGAACTACTTGTGATAGATCATTAATATTTAATATACAGTTGAATTACTATCAGTACATTTCGGTTTGACGACTATTTCAAGGCCCTGCCCCCTAGGTCATAGTCCAGCAACTTTGAATTAACTACCAATTTTCAATGTTAAGTGTTCTGCTTTAGTTAGTTTGATAGGATCTACTTGTGATAGATCAATGCTATTTTGTATGAAGTCGCATTAATATAAGTACATGTCAGTTTGACTACTATTTTAAGGCCCTGGCCCCTAAGACATGGTCCAATGACTTTGAATTAAAAAGCAATTTTCAATGTTAAGTTTTCTGCTTGAGTTAGTTTGATAGGATCTACTTGTGATAGATCAATGATATTTTGTATGAAGTTGCATTACTATAAGCACATCTCAGTTTGTTGACCATTTCTAGGCCCTGTCCTGCCCATAAGATCATGGTCCACCGACTTTCAATTTTATAAGCAATGTTGCTGTCCGTCAGATTGTCTTTTTCTGAATTTTATGAGGGCAGGCGAGACATAGCTCTCTGTCAACAGTTTATTATTTACAAAAATGTACAATTAATATATGTGTATGCCCTGCCCACGATAGTAGAGGTGCATCATGTTTTCCGGTCTTTGCGTCTGTTCGTCCGTACGTCTCGTATCAGGTTAAAGTTTTGGTTTAATGTAGTTTGTGGGCACATCAATTCGAAACCAAGTATACATGGTCATCTGAAGTAAACTGCGAAAAATGTATGCCAAATTAT
Source organism: Mytilus californianus (assembly GCF_021869535.1). Classification (NCBI taxonomy): domain Eukaryota; kingdom Metazoa; phylum Mollusca; class Bivalvia; order Mytilida; family Mytilidae; genus Mytilus; species Mytilus californianus. The sequence goes on along the minus strand of NW_026262593.1, from coordinate 60,927,401 downwards.
CGTTTTGACCTAGATTCTACGGTTAACTGAACATGGATTTTTATTTAGTGTGAGCGGGGCAAGGTGTTCTATGAACATATATTCTTGTTTTACAATTAATAGACACTCAGCAATATTTGTATTCATTCATTTTATATTTTTTTTCGTCCTGAACATGCATGAAATATTTGCCAATGGACGTTAAGCAACCAACAATCAAGCAATCATTTTATATAACAGTACATGTGCATTTGACTTTATTTTGCAGAATATATAACGGAACTATTCCTGTACTATTAGTTACAGATACAGATCTGATTAAAGAAATATTTATCAAAGAGTATCAAACATTTACTAATCGTGTGGTAAGTTGTAAAGTTTGTTTAGTCTAAGAAATTCTTTGGTTGGATACGACAGTTTACCACATGGTTAATCGATATGTTAAACGGGTTTACTTTTAATTTTCTTTGGGGTGCGAGTTTTGTTATTTAAAACTACAATTGTTCATTTGCACATGTTCACGTCTAGAAAAAGTAGTAAATAATTTACATGACGATAGGTAGGACCTGTAATGTAAGCTTTGGAGAAAACATTAACAAATTAAAAATTACTTGTTTTTTAAAAATTAAAGCTCAACACCCACAAGTCACTGTAAAGCCTTGGATGTGTTAAATTGTTTACTTTGTATTGGTTAAAGTAATATTTATGTTGCAGCTGATTTTAAAGACGGATGATTTGTTGGACAGTATGATAACAGCAGCAGAAGATGACCACTGGAAGTTTATTAGAAGTACTATGACACCTACTTTTACATCGGGCAAACTAAAGAATGTATGTATAATTTTATATATGTCCAAGTCTGATATGTGATTTAGTTTCCAATTCGACGCTTAGTTAAGTGTTCTTTTATTTGTCTTTGTAAATTATTTACTTTACTGTTTAGTCAACTTTTGGTAATATCCTCTTAGCGTGGCTCGGTACTTACACATCCCGTCATTGTGTTATTGTGGTATCGTCATTTGTTGTATTATTGTCGTTCATTTTTGCTTATGTGCTTTGTGTATATGCCATTTTGTTTTTCTTTGTTGAGATATTTGTTTGTTTTTATAGTGATTAAGATTATAACACAATGTCGACTGCTGTACCCCTATTTTTGACATTTTTATCTATTTTGTCTGTTTGTTTTGTTCACACATTGTTGTCAATATAATGGAATTTTATGCGACTGTCATACAAGTGAGAGGTTAAGCTAGCTATAAAACCAGGTTTAATTCACCATTTTCTACACAAAGAAATGCCTGTACAAAGTCAGGAATATCACAGTTGTTTTCCATTCATTTGGTGTGTTTGAGCTTTTAATTTTGCCATTTGGTAAGGGACTTTCCGTTTTGAATTTTCCTTGGAGTTCGGTATTTTTGTTATCTTACTTTTTTACCATTCTTTTATAATTATTTAATACTTAAAGCTTCTGCAGATAATTTACAAATGAAAGTGTGTGATTTTGATAGGAAGACTTTGCAATACCGTAAAGCGTTATGATAAAACTGGTCTCTCCAACAGATAAAACAGATAAAAAGGAGCTAACCGAGGCGGATTTAGGGTGTAGGGGACCCGTCCCTTTTATGAAGCTACAAAATGCACATTTAAGGTTATTGCTTAGACTTCCATTCTTAACGTTGTCTTGCCGGTTGGCCCCCTTAAACACAATCCTGGATCGGCACTTTAATAGGAAGCTAAATGAAATTGTATCTCCAGATCACAAAACTAAAATAGATTGTACAATAATACTTATGACACAATACCTATTTATAATTCTGTAAGTTTAATTTATACCATCCCATCAAACCTACTAGGTAAATATTCCCTTCCATCAAACCTGCTAGTTAAATATTCCCTTCAATCAAACCTACTAGGTAAATATTCCCTTCAGTCAAACCTACTAGGTAAATATTCCCTTTCATCAAACCTACTAGTTAAATATTCCCTTCCATCAAACCTACTAGGTAAATATTCCCTTCCATCAAACCTACTAGTTAAATATTCCCTTCCATCAAACCTACTAGGTAAATATTCCCTTCCATCAAACCTACTAGGTAAATATTCCCTTCCATCAAACCTACTAGGTAAATATTCCCTTCCATCAAACCTACTAGGTAAATATTCCTTGCTCTGTATTTACTAGATGCTTCCAATGATACTGCGATGCTGTGATGATCTCGTAAATAATATCAATGGTAAAATGGAACAAAATGAAAGTGTAGAAATGACAGAGTAAGTATGTTCTATAACTATTCCCTTCGTAGTAATATGAAACCAATAGATAAATACATTTTTTTTTAATGTGGTATGATTCGCAATGATAGAAATATCATCTAGAGATCAAAGGACGAGGATGTAAACACTGTAGGTCAACGTAAGACCTTCAGCAATGAGCAACATCCTTACCTTTTAGTAAGCTATAAAAGCTTCGTCATGACGAAATATGTAATAATTCTAAAGAGAAAAGTAGCAGCCTAATTTGTGCTAAAACAATAAACGAAAAACAAATACGGAATACAAGACTGTAATTATTTTTACAATTTGATCCTATTATCTGAAATACGACTTACTGTCCCTGTTCTTACTGTAATTACAATTAAAGACCTGCTCTTATTTACGTCATTTAGAATTGAGAATTTAGAACTGTTTTACCGAAGAACAAATTTTGACAATTCTACCGTAGAATCAATTTGGACCGGTTTACCCTAGAACTGATCCTGGCTGTTTTACATTACAACAGTATTTGACAGTTCTACCTTATAACAGTTTTAAACAGTTTTATTCCCTAGAGCTGATTCTTAAAGTTGTACTGTTTTAGAACAGTTATATGATAGATTATTCTGGCAATGCTAAGAGAGTTTAGAACAGTTCTATGACATATTACTATTTTGTCAGTGCTAAAGAGAGTTTAGAACTGTTTCCAACTGTAAGTTGTGTTGATGAATACATGTAGCTATTCTTATCAAAAATACCAAATGAGAATTCAAATCATATTATTCTTTTCCTTTCTAGATATATCTGTCGTCGAAACATCCTTATTTTATTGTTTTTTTTTTTCTTCTTCTGGTTACCAGTAACAGAGAGCAGAGCATAAGATCAATACATAAAGGCAACAGTAGTATACCGCTGTTCGAAACTCATAAATCGATAGAGATAAAAATAAATCCGGGTTACAAACTAAAACTGAGGGAAACGCATCAAATATAAGAGGACAAAACAAGTACAAAGCTGAAGAGCACCGAGGACCAAAACTTCCAAAAAGTTGCGCCTAACACGGCCAGGGTTTTCTGCCTGGGACAAGAACATCCTTATTATTTAGAATAATTTATAATTTTGCAAACAGTAAATTTTATAAAATGACTATATAATAGATATACATGATAAAACCGAAGTGGGGACTAACTACAGAATAAAAACGGATACATTACATAAAACAACTTAATCCAACACATAAAAATACACAGCCGAGTTAGCAAAGGCTTCAACGCACAAAGTGACGTCACATTTGAAATTCTAAAAAAACACACAAAGTGACGTCACATTTGAATTTGTAAAAATATTTCTCAAAAATAAGATAGGATTAGGATTGATTCAAGATAAGATTTGTAATACTGACATTACATTACAATAAAAGTGAAACCCATCTATAAAGGTCAGGATTATGCCGTTAAATTTAAAAAGAAAAATTGCACAATTTAAAATTTTTGTAAACTCAACCAACCTAATCTTATGTTTACAAAACTTTTAACATATTTTTTACATGAAATACAACATTAAGGTGAATAATACTCCTTTAAGCGAGCAATATAGAAAATTTCAAAAACTTTACACCGAACACATGGACATTCTAATAAATTAAATACACATTTTCTATTGTTAGCTTTTAAATGTTCTTTCATTTAAATTCATTCATTAATTTAAAGATGTGCTGTTCAAGTGTCAGATATACACATTTTATTGCAATTTTTTCAGAGTCTTTGGTGGTTTTACATTGGATGTTATTGCAAGCACTGCCTTTGGTCTTCAAGTGAACTCTCAAAAAGAACCAGACAACGAGTTTGTTACGAATGCAAAGAAAACACTCACGGATGACGTTGTAAAACCATATTTCCTGATAGTTAGTTAGTGATTTTTCTTTATACTATTGTTCTAGTAAATCTGTCATTGAAATTTTGCACTACATGTAAAAAGTCATGCGCAAGAGTTTTAACTTTTTCTCTTTGAAAAACGTGTATTATGATATATGTTCGCCATTATTGTTTTGTAAAATATATTTGAAAAATCAGATATTTGTATCATGTAGTGATATCATCCAATATAGTATAGAGTTAACTTGATTGATATTTTATATTTTTTTCTTTAACCCATAAATGATAGTTACAATCATTAATATTTTAGTGATTTTTCCATTCTTGAAAAATCTGATGGGAACCCTGTTCAAGGCTCCAGTGTTCGGAGAGGGTTCTGAGGAGTTTTTCAGAAATATAGTACAGCAGTTAATAGCAGAAAGAAAGTCAAACACCAATGTAAGTACGAAGTTACAAATCATGCTCTTCAGATAATTGCTTTGCTCTTATATATTTTGAATTATTATTCATTATCTGGATCATAATATACATTTTACCTGCATCGCTGAAGGCGGAAGCAGGTTTAATAACCATTCGATTCCGTCCGTCCGTCCAAAAGGAAACTTTCGTCAAAGTTTTCTTGGCTTTTATGAAAGGGAATGATTTATTATTTGTCTGCAGCTTGATAACGTTCAGTTGTAGCGAGTAAGTAATTTTAACATCTGCCGTGTATCTTCTTCTTGTTTGCCGGTAGTTTGAAATTTTAAAACCAGTCATTGTACAAGGGAAATTTTCGTCAAACCTTTCTTGGCTCCTATTGAAGTGAATGATTTTAATATTTGGTCTGGGAATGATCAGTTATGCTCTGGTATACATGTTTCTCAATGAACTGCATGCAGCGACGCAGGTCCAGACCCGGTCTTGGTCTTGTTATAGAAATGAACAGTTACATGAATGACATGCGATACCTCATCTAAAAATAATAATAAGGAAAATAACAAAAATACCGAAAATTCAAAACGGAAAGTTCCTTATCAAATGGCAAAATCAACAGCTCAAACACATCAAATAAATGGAAAACAACTGTCATAATTATTCCTGACTTGGTACAGGCATTATCTTATGTAGAAAATGGTGGATTAAACCTGGTTTTATAGCTAGCTAAACCTCTCACTTGTATGACAATAACAGTTCTGTTGTCATAAATAAAAAGTTATGTTGTAATAACAGATCTGTTGTCATAATTAGCATGAGAAACATAACAGTTGGCTTTTGTTTTGATGCTTGTCTTTTGTACGACCCTGTGTTGTATTAGTTTACCCAAATGGCTTTAAATTGCGAAGACAACTTCCTTTAGATTTTAATTATAATACTTTAGTATGTTTTTCAATTACCTTAAACCTGACAACAAATATTTGATATATTAGAGATTCCTTAATTTATCTGCGCTTTGTGACTAAATGATTTTATTGTTTTCTTTAAGAGTCAAGTTCCACGAGTAATACTCTTTTTTGTTTTAGAATAATTTCAGAGATTTTATTCAATTGATGTTGAACTCTCATAAAGAAAAAGAAAAACATAAAGAAAATGGGAAAATTGATGAGTTGGGAGGACTTGACTTTGCTGAGTTCAAAAACAGAGGTATTCTGGCCTTTAAAGTGCTTTTAAGTTTGCGTGTACATACGTTCTAAAAATAAGAATATTGTTTATGGGATCAAAACGAGGAGGATGTAAACACCTTATGGTCATCGTACGATCTTCAACAATGCACAAACCCATACCAAATATTAAGAGGTAAAAGATCTCGAAAAAACAAAATGTTAAACAAAACAACAGAGAAAACTAACGACATGATTGAAACTATTGACTTTTATACGAAAACCAATTTTTACAGACGTCAATCACTGAATTACTGGTTTTTGGCTCGGGAGATGCGCATAAAGGATGTGGCATGGTTAAACATATTTATGAGTGCTCAACCTTATCCTATCGTAGGACAATGGTGTATCAACACACACTTTAAAGTAGGCTAGAAAGGGATTGACCCATCGGCTCGACGCAAAGCACAAAAAATTAACTAAAGGACAAAAGACGAATAATGCTGACAGTTATTGTAGTTACTGGAAGCTAGATTAATGCTCCTAATTTAAACTAATACATTGTAAACAAAGACGTCTTTCCCAGAACAAATATAAATCAGTACACTTCCAACAGATTAAGTTTAAAGACGTCATAAGCAGTCTGATAAAAGCGTAACCTCTTGCAGTGCCATAGTATAAGTATCGACTTGAGGCGGACCATAAGTCTTTACTTAATAAGTTAGCTTAGCAATACATTTTCAGTAAAGTATTAAACAATTGAAAATAATAAAACATATATTCTAAGATCTTACTACAGTATAAGACTGGTAGCCTTTAAGAAAACGTTTATTCAACGGACTAATGGATAATTTCAAGTTGATTGTATATTAATTTACGAGCTCTATGAACAGCTTTACCGTAAACGGGATGTATGATCTTGTTTGTATTAGATTCCAACAAGTACAACAAAAACTTTAAAACAAAAAAAAGATGTTAGTAAGAAAAACTATCAATAGGGAACGAACATTTCTCTCTAAAAATTAAAAATTTCCTTATAATTGTATATAAACTAAATGTCTAAATATCGAGAAATCATTGAGGCCCTTTGCATTTTAAAAAAAGTCATGGAACAATTCATATCTCAATTTTTATTTCGTTAAGACTGAAGATATCGATGATAACTTTGGAATATTTATATGATGTATATGATGAATTTTAAATGCATTAAACCTCATACATATGGATTTATTGACCGACCTCAGAAGGTTCAACACATCATTTTTATACTACTGTTTATAAGAATTTTATCACTTGGTACAAATTCTAATGGATTACGTGTTTGCTAGTTTCTTTTATATTAAATTTGAATTGATATAATTGGTAAGGGAAGGCGAAAGATACCAAAGGGACATGCAAACTCATAAGCAAAAACAAACTGACAACGCCATGACAAAAGACGATAAAACGACCAAAAACAAACAACAGTAAACAAAACACAACATAAAAAAAACTAAAGCCTGAGCAATACGAACCCCACAAAAAACCGGGGGTAATGTTAGGTGCTCCGGAAGGGTAATTTATCAATATCTTGTCAGCAAATAACTTTTCCATAAACCAAAAAAAAATATAGTGCATGTAGCTACGAATGAAAATTCTTTAACAATATCATTTTTAATGTTGTAGGAATGAACGAAAATGAAATATTGACGAATTCCATGGTATTTTTTGGAGCCGGTTATGATACAACAAAGAACACCCTATCGTTTGCCGCCTATAGGTTGGCCTTACATCCAGACATGCAAGAAAGACTATTTACTGAAATCGATAATGAATTAGAAAAGGTATTAGCATTTCATTCTTGTAAAATTAAAGTTTTGTATAATTAAACAATTGGCCAGTCACATACTGTGGAGAGAAATGCAAGCAATTATTACGAAAAAGAAAGTGTAGAGTATTAGCAAAAAATTTAGCTGCTTCAAGAAACAAAGATCAAATATTACTTGCTTTCTTTAAAACATATTGCAATGTTAGTCAACAAAACTAAAACAAGCACTTTCAGGTTTTAACTATCGAAGCCTCTATTTGATTCAATATGTACAAGATCTTGTCTTTGGTATTACCGATTGAATACACTGCTGTTTAAAGATGGCTTTCTTCGTGCACTCTATGTTTCCTTAACCGATACCTGTCAAAACGAGTCGCTTTATACAACACGTGAAAATGATCGAAGACCCTAATGTACACCCTAATTGGTATACATTAAAATCAAGAGAGGGAGTTTAATATATTCAAGAAGAGGGCACATCCTTAACTCAAAAACCTCAAACAAGGTTCTTCACCGAATACATTAAGTATAGAAAATTAGTAGGCACTACTAAAAAGTTGAATCCGTATTAGTGTATAGGGTACAAAAGGGAGGTTTGTAAAAAAGATAACATAACACTCATAAATGTTTCAAGTGCTGTTCGACATATTCAAACATACTTTTTTTCTCTTGTTCCTGTATGTCACTGATCTTATTTTTTATTTTTTATGTTATTTCTTTCAATTTTATACTCTCCTGTCACTGATTTTCAAAGGGTATGAGGAAAACAAATAATTATTGAAGATTCGTGTTTATTCGGCAATTCGAATTACAACGTACTAATAATAGAGGAATAATATCAATAAAGTTATAATGTATATTCACCCTAACATTGTATTGTTCCACTCCATCTTTATATATTTCGAATGGGACTTATCACAGTATATGTACTTACCATGTGCAACATGACAGGTGCCAAACGTAGAGCAGGAGCTGCTTACCCTTCCGGAGCATTACAATCGTACCTGTTATTTTGTGGGGTACGTATTTTTCTTAGTTTTCAGTTTTCTATGTGGTATTTTGTGGACTTATTTGTCATTTCGTCGTTTTATGTTATCCCATGGCGTTATCTGTTTGTTCCACTTAAAAGAGTTTAGAATGTCCCCTTGGTAACTTCTGAATCTTTCTTTTCCAGAGACCTCCTACCTATGATTCTCTTCCCAACATGCAGTATCTAGAGATGTTCCTAAATGAGGTTCTGCGTCTGTATGCAATTATTCCAAGGTAAATTTATACAACAAATGTGCTTTTTTACAAGAAAAAAATCGAAGCACAATTAAAAAGCTAATCATGTTAAAAACTCAACTCAAACTGGCTAATATGCCGCGTTTAAGACATCATTCTTGTCTGATTTTACGAAACCTTGTCAAACTGGGTTACTTTAAATACAAACCTTCTTCTCCTACAATAACAGAATGAAGTGTGTGTTCATAGTCTTCAAAATTTGCGCCTTTACGTTACGTAAAGTCATATGATCCTTTGAGGCAAAGGAAATAATATACACGTTTTTGAAAAACGAGGCAAAGGAAATAATATACACGTTTTTGAAAAACTCTATGATTCAAATTTATGGATTTGAGAGATCTTAATGAAGAAAAATACAGCACTTTGGTCGCACGAAAATTATAATTTTATTTTCATTAAATATTAGAAAGCTATGCTGGTATTCAAATCTGTAAATGAATTGGCACCTCCTTATTTAGAAGAAGATCGTTAATCATTGATTTACACCTGGCAAAGACTAAGTTCACAAAGAAAATATTTACTCTAATTCATAATTTCCTTTCAAAAATATAATATTTTGTAACGAGGTTTTTTGTTTAATGACAACCTTCAAATTTGTATTGGTTTATCATATAACAGATTTCGATACGAAACTTAAGTAAAAAGAAAAAAAAATTAACCAAAAAAAGTCTCTATTTTGTGGGTTTCGATCGCCTAATACATGAAAATCCGTTGCATTAATGCAAAAATGAAACGGGCACAAAGTATTAGGTTGTATTAGACAATACACCGTTTTTAAATTTAAAGTTTGTGAAGTAGTATGAAACTCATATGAAAGTCTGGATGGGGTTTACATATTAGAGGATTATGGGCCAATACCACAGTGAAATGGGCCAGAAAATACAAAATAGAGAAAGTAGGCCGAAAACAATAGAGAATAGTGAAAAGTGAGGTACTTAACTATAAAAAATAGTCTCATAATAATGTGTTAGATTTATAAAGAGTATTGATAAATGGATTAAAAAATTAAGGAATAAAGATTTGGGAGACCCCTTTCTAGACCCTCTTATATGATATTAAGCAAAATGCTAGTTAAGCAAGTATCTTCAAATATTTACCTAAAATATGCACGAATAGCTGGGAAAGAACCAGTAAGGTGTCATTTATTGTGTTGTTTTGTTCAATTCTTTTACTTATGTCAAAAGAGGTCAACATGAAACAAACACGTGTTAAGTATTTATTATTAACAAATTTATATTCCAAACATTGGCTCCACATTTGCTAACCTGACTGCAATGTATGGGAAAACTATGTTTCCTGAACGTTTTCTAGTCAAGCAGTGAGTCAGAGGTCAAATTTTTCTCAACATAAGTGGTCACTGGTCCGTTTTATTGTGATATGTAAATGCAATGTATATATATTAATTAGTACATTTTATTTTACACAGGATTAACAGACGCGCCAAAAATGATATCACAGTCAATGGTATGTTTATACCAAAGGACACCGATGTAACAATACCAATATCTGCACTGCACAGGAATCCCAAATACTGGCCTGATCCAGAAAAATTTGATCCAGAAAGGTAATATGCTTATTACAAGCTACACATATATCCAAAATCTTTTACAATTTTACACACTTACAGACAGACATACGAACATACGTGAAACAATATTAAAAGTCACATGAACTCCATATAGAAATAAACCCATGTCAACTGACATATTAACCGTACTTCGGTTGCTATGCTGTGAAACAATATTAAAAGTCACATGAACTCCATATAGAAGTAAACCCATGTCAACTGACATATTAAGCGTACTTCGGTTGCTATGCAATTACAGACTCATTTGACATGCAATCTTCAATTAAAGACAGCAGTAAGCTTCATGTAATAAAAAGGTTTAACGACCATGAATAACCAAATTGCAATTGAGGCAAAACAGAAAATCCTTCAACTGTATCAGTGTTGGACAAATCAGGTCTCGTGATTTCTCGTGATATCACTGTAGATACACTGCGTCATAATTGTTGCACTTAATGACAACAGTGTCATTTCATTCGATATTTTGGCAACAAGTTTCGATTGAATAGGTTCAGTTTCTGCAGAGGCGGATTCCTAGCTAGTCTATAAATTACCAATAATTGCTTAATTTGCATGCTACCTAGATTCTGCTTTTATGGGACTTAATGTTTTGTTCGTAAATTAAGATCGTGTCTTTTTTTATTTGTGGTTAACCGTTTAGTTGAGTGATCAAAATATCTAAAAATTCATTCAATTTGTGGTAAAAAATACAAGAATTTTTATATTGGTTTATTTCATCTTAAAAATAGTGCATGCATTCCGCTCAAGCCGGTGCCAGGGGCCGTCTTAAACTTGCAGTGTGGTGAGAGTGTAAAAACCCTCGCCAAAGTTTCAGTTGGCTGTGCTGGATGTAGAAGTACGTAGCCACGTGTGTACAGAATAGGGACGTCAAATCCGATGCCTCGTGTAGGGAGAGTGTCACGCTTTCTGCACGTAAGAACTCTTGCAACAACTCTTTTATTCTGATACACCTATCTTTTGATATTTATCTCGTTTCAATATATATGCATTCATATTTGCCTAGGTTTACAGATGAGAATAAGGCTACAAGACCTATGTACAGTTTCCTTCCTTTTGGCCTTGGACCACGTGTTTGTATCGGTATGAGACTTGCTTTGATTGAAACCAAGTATGCTCTCATTTCAACGGTGCAGAAGTTTAAGTTTGTAGTCTGTTCCAAAACAGAGGTAGGTGGAAACATTAGTATACACATAAGGAGATGTGGGATGATTGCTAATGAGAAAACTAGAAAAACCCACAACGTATAGTCGGCTATAAATGTTCTGACATGAAAATGTGATACAATTTAATTGAGAAAAATAACGGCCTAATTTATAACAAAAAACAAATATGACAGACATGAACCAACGACAACCATTGCACTGCACGCTCCTGACTTGGGAGAGGCACTTAAAGAATGTGGCGGGGTAAAATACGTTTGTGAGTCCTACTTGGAATAGTGGTGTTACAGCACAAAATAAGAACAAACTGTAAAAACCAGTTGCAATTGGCTTAACTCATAGATCGGTACGAGGCTAATACACATTAATCAAAGTCCATTTCAAATAATTATGGAATTAAAAGTAAAAAAAAAAAAATTATTTATTTTTATCTATTGCTACACATACTTATTTTTATTTTCACTTTTGTACACATTTGTTTCCTGCATTTTGTGTTGCAGAATATTCATTTTCATCCTGTCTTGTGCAAAGTTCCAACAAGGCATTTTTTATTCATTTTTAAAATCCACCTGCCTACCCCGAGAAAATCAAGTGGTCGACCTATTGTACAGGTGTCACATCTGGTAATGAGGTTAAAATGTTAAATGTCAAGGTCGGTAAACGATATAAGGTTTACAAAAGTGATACGCCAGACGAGCTTTGCGTCTAAACAAGAATCAGCAGGAGCGTTCGAATCAAAACAGTTTGAATGCCAAATCAAAAGGTCGCCTAAAGTGAGATGAAGACTTTGTCTGTGATTTGCACACTTACATGCAGTTATCGTTGTCATTCCTTGCCTGTTCTAAAACCGTTTTTTCTTGTTCTATTTTAGCTCATCTGGCCAAAAGGGCCAAGTGAGTTTTTCTCATAACTTGTCGTCCGGCGTTCGTCGTCGTCGTCCATTGGTGTCCGTTAACATTTACAAAAATCTGCTACTTTGAAACTACTGAGCCAATTGACACCAACCGATTCATATTTTCTATATTTAATTTTAATCTTAAAACTTACATTATCATATACAACCACGAGGTTTTTTCAGGTAAATATTATAGAAGAACATTGAGATAACTAAGTAAGAAAAATATACAACGACATCTGATTAATATTCAAATTTAACAGTCACATGGACAATAAAATAAACATTTTAGCAAATTGATCTTTTAGGGGAAAAAACGGTTTCGAGTCATCTGATGACCTAAAATCTCAGTCCATATTTCATTAAGTCCAAATTTCTATATTCTTTCCCCTAAAAGTGATGCGAAAGATATGAAAGGGCTATCAAATTCCTAAGTCGAAAAAGAACTAACAATTCAATGGAAAAAACTACCAAAAGACAAACAACAGTATACCACACATAACATAGAAAAGTAAAGACTGAGCAACACGAGCCCCACCAAAAACCGGGAGTGATCAAAAGCTGTTTTGTACTTTATATTGTTGCAAAAGTTTTAAATATCTCCTTTTACACACTCATTAATGATTTTATACTCATCAAGTTCTTATTTATAAAGAAATTGATGAAAGTAAATATATGTTTATAGTTGTATACCAGTTATATGATATTTATCAAATTTTAGCATTTAAAATTTTAATTTTGTAAACTTTCAAAAATGTTCAAATGTTTCATAGATAATCGGAGTAGCCTGAGATGGAAGAATCTTTAAACTTCACACAACCATAGGGTTTAGAATACTTATATTCTACCTAATGGCAATAACAATTTTTTGAATAATCAGTAAAATTAATAAAAACTGATAAATAAAGGAAAACAATTGCAGTGCTCTCTTTATTTTTATTTTTATTTACAGATACCAATGCCTCTTCAAAAAGGTTTCATCACCAGACCACTAAATGGAGTCCATCTGAAGATCGAACAGAGATGATTCAATGTTTTCATCGGAGCTTGACACACATTGTTTAAATATGTTTACATTTCAAAATGTGTTACTTTATTTTTTCTTAGCATAGCCAATTTATTTAACATTAGTGACGATTGAAAAATATACGGTCCATTTTCTTGATAAAAACATAGAATGTTGGTGTATATATGTGACACATGTTATGTAGTTTTCTCGTGTCAGTTTACTTTGACTTTTTCAATGAAATGGAAATATAACTTATACACTTTTAGACTTGTGTTATAGGGAAAAGAGACAATATAAACAAGAAGATGTGGTATGATTGCCAATGAAACAACTCACCACAAGAGACCAAATGACACAGAAATTAACAACTATAGGTCACCATACGGCCTTCAACAATGAGCAAAGCCCATAACGCACAGTTAACTATAAAAGGCCCCGAAATGACAAATGTAAAACAAATCAAACGAGAAAACTAACGGCCTAATTTATGTACAAAATAATGAACGAAAAACAAATATCTTACACAGCAACAAACGGCAACCACTAAATTACAGGCTCCTGATTTGGGACAGACAAGCCTGTTAAATATGAAATAAATTTTGATTATTGACAAACAAGGGGATTTTCTTATTATGTGACATACGGGAATTTGCCTGTTATTTTGGTTTCATTCCTTGACATTATGTAACCTTTGGGCAATAACAATTTTACTCTATTAATTAACGGTTTACATGACATTATATATTTGTTAGAGACAAGTGCGTGTCCTCAATACTCAGAATTGTCAGACTTTTGAAGTCAGATTTAGGCCATTTAAAAATGATAAAAAAGACATAAAAAATCAATCTTAAAGCGTCGAATATCTGAGTTAAAGATAGAACTTGATCTATTTCCTTTCACCTATGTATTATCATTCTTTTATTCATTTCTTACGGTTAACCTGACGATTTGTTTAAAATTGTTAATTGAGTTTAACATGGTCCATGGCATTCAAGCATTCCCAATGTGGTTGAAACACATTAAAGTATCAATTGATTCGTTCTTTAAATGTGCATTTTTGCATTATTTTTTTTTTATTTTTAGATTCACGAAAATCTCTTTTATTGATACTTTGAATCTTATAGGAACACACAACAAAAAAGTTCATGTGTGTGCTGTTTACAAAATTACATATTTTGTTTAATAGTAAGTGTTGTATCAGACAACGTACAACGTATTGACAGAGCTGAATTTGTCATGGTCCGGGTTTCACCAAATGTGGTTGAAGTGCGAAGACCAAACAATGTAAAATGTATTTTCCAAAAAAAGTAGGACAAATGAGAAGCAGAACATGGCATCCAAACAATTTACGAAATAACAAATGATTGTCTAGTTCAATGCTTATGGAAATTGTAAATAATTCAGTGGATGTCATTTCATATAAGTTTAGGTACTTCATAAATTGCCTGAAATTCAGTCATTTCACAAAATGCCTAAATTTAGAAAATGCATGTAACATATATATACATTGTTACAAGACATAAGTAAAAAATGTGACATTATTATTATGCAACTAAGAAATATAAAAAATTTCAATTTCTTCGATATGAATATAGAGTACATGATACTTACTTAAGATAACGTTGGAGTACATTACATACGCACTTATATTCGAAAAAAGTTACATAATTTACCCCCGTCTGTCGACAAATGATTCGTGTTTGTCAAGATATAAATATTGTCAAATTTCAAAACGTCTTTTCTAAAACTTAAGATAAATAAACTCATCATAGATACCAGGATTGAAATTCTATATTTTCGCCACACGCGCGTTTCGTCTACAAAAGACTTATCAGTGACGCTCGAATAAAAAAAGTTAAAAAGGCCAAATAAAGTACAAAGTTGAAGAGCATTGAGGACCAAAAATTCCTAAAAGTTTTGCCAAATACAGCTAAGGTAATCTAAATCTGAGGTAGAAAAGCCTTAATATTTTAAAAATTTAAAGTTTTGTACACAGTTAATATATAATTATGATCATATCAATGATAATTCATGTCAACACAGAAGTGCTGACTACTGGGCTGGTGATACCCTCGGGGAATAAAAGCGTCAGTTTGCTACGAAGCGTAAAAGCAACTAACAAAATGACAAAATAACATCTCAGTCGAATTCTAAATCAATCAGTGACAATATTGTTAAAAGTATTACATAAATGAGAAAATTATTTTCACTGCATGTAAAATGTATCATGTACGCGGACAAATATGAAAGTGGGTTTGTCAATATTTCCCGTGGTCAAAACACATAAAAAAATCATTACATACAAACAATTCATATAACAGGTAAATACTTCATTGCAAAAATATTTATAACGTAAAAAAATATGTTCTACATGACAAAATTGCACTGAAGAGAAGTACACAAAATATGCAGAAATATGAATGTCGTGTATTAAATATCTATAGTGCATGATGGATGTTCAATACATACCTAGTACTGGAAAATACACTAAAGCAGGGATAATCAATAATTATTGTGTAATTCAGGTTCCAAACAGGGAAGTTAATGCGAGATTCCCCGGCTTAGGTGTTTATATTCAGCTCAACTTTGGATCAGAGAGTATAAACCCTAAGACGGGAATGTCACATTAAATACCGTATGAGACCTGAATAACATATAATATTTGGTTATTGTAAAATTAAATTATACGACGGACCGTATTATGCAATTGTTGTCCATTTACTATTTTAGTGCAGGACAAAATGTTGCTGAGAGTATTTGAATTGTTTTACATGCTTTTCAGTGGTTATTGCACTTATTTAACGTTTGATACAAGTGGTTATTGCACACTTTTTACGTGCGTTACAAGTGGTTATTGCACACTAAAGTCTGCTTACATTTTACCGAAAATATAACTTGTGTAATAAATAAAAAAAGTCTAAAAAGTAGAATATTGTATTTCAGGAACAATAGCGCTATTACTGTACAACATCTAAATTGACTAGAACACCATGTTTAACTAACGATACCCAACCAAATTAATATTGCATTATTGCAATACCTAGGGATATTGCACGCTCCATTTACTTTTTACTGGGATTCTTGCATTGCTGTATATTAGATATGTATAAATTGCATGTTATATTGCTTTATAAATATTTAAGTCGGTTGACCATTTAATAGTTTTCTGTTCCCATAGCTATGTTCATCAGCTGTTGATTTCTCCATTAACTCCTCTCCTTCTGGTATTATTGTTTTCTCAAACTTACTAACTGGCTTCCGTTTAAGGTCCTCTCTATTTCTGGCACACATGAAAGCGAGGAACGAGAACACAGTCGCAACCAACTTGATACCCAAATCTAATGCATGACGTCGGTATCTGAAATCTACTAAATCGTACAAAGCACAGGCGCCGGTTCCACCACAACTAGTATTCCATAATCGGCAACATGTATCCACTACTTTTCCTGTTATTACGGGGCCCGGAAACCAACCTTCGAAAGACATAGAAATGAAATGCAACTTGATTTGTATCACAGTGATACTTTTAATTAGATGTCTTGGTGTAACCAGGGATGTACGGATTTTAAAACCGTTGTAAAATTTCGCACTTCCCCAATTTTTACACCGACATTACGAATGTATTACTTCTAAAGCGTTTTTTTACTCATTCTTATACCGGGCACACCTTTTCGTCTTCATCTTAGCAGACGAAAATAAATAAATTTACGCCCCTTTAATCGACTACGCATGCAAAATCAGCGTATTGAAAAATTGAAATTACTATTTTGTTTATGTTTTCTTAAATATAGAATTGAATGTATTACACATATTATTTTTCATGTTGTAAATCATCATTTCAAATTGTTGCGCGATGTTAAATGTTACCTTTTTGTCGCAGGGAGTAAATAGTTTAGCTAAAGTGGGGTGATTTTTACAACATAGGTAATTTACCAATCAGATTACAAGGTTCTTGCTTCATATAGATAATAATCCATACCACAACGCATGTACGAAAGCAAAGTTAAATAAATGTATGAAAACAATCGTTCATCTTCTTTTAAAATAAGTATATATAATATCTACCAAAATGGTTTTAAAAGTAATGTGTCTTTACATTAAAATGTATGAAGTGGTTTCCTGGAAATAAATAATATCACGGAATAAAATGGGAAAACAACATTTTTCACTTGATTCTTATTCTTCAAATTGTAATTGAATACAATGAATATTAAAAAATTACCAAACTTCAGTATGCAATAAAAAAATCCCCACAGATCTACGTACTTTTTTATGAAGAATCAGATTAATTATAAAGTTACTTTGAAGATACTACAGTTTTCAAGAAAGAAGGCTTCACGCTACCTTCCCGGAACTTAGAACCTTCACCACATAGTGCGTCTATTTTACATAAGTTTGGAATAAAAACAACAACAAAAAAACATGCATACATGATAATTATTGTCAGTATGAACATAAATCCTTGGACGACTAAGTCCGTTAGAAAATATACCAAACATATTCAGGACGATAACATATTAAGTATAATTTATATGTATATACTCTGCTTTGCACTTGATCGACATGCTGAATCAGATGTTTAACAACAGTCCAAGGCAAGGCATGTACAGATGTGTGCAGTCCTAACCTTTACAGCTGGTTAACTTGATGTCCAACCTTTATGACTGGTGAAAATTAACTTCGGACAGGATTTATGATTGCTCCGGTTGGTCTCAGAATTCATGTTAACTTAAAAAGCAGACTTGGTCCTAGTAATGCTTTTAGGACTGCCCGAAAAGTTAAGTTTATGACAGGTATCATATTTAAGTTAACTCTGAACAACCAGTCCTACACAGAATTAAGCTTGTGACAAGGTCTACATTTTAAAGCAGTCATTGATCTGGACCTCTTATTTCTGAACCAAACCTGTACAAACAAAGTCAACGATGGTCTGGTCTACTCCAGACATGAACCAAAGTTAAATAGTTAACAGGGCCGCTTTGATTGATGAATTCGATTTGAGTATAATCACATACATGTATAAAGAAGTTTGGTAAAACAAGATATATCCATAGGATCGACTAAAACAGCAGACCTGTCCTCATGACTGACATGACTGGTCTGTCAAACAGGAGACTTGTCCACAGGACAGGTTAACAGCAGGCCTGTTCACATGTCTGGTTTGGTTAAGCTGTCCTGTCCGCAGGTCAGGACAAGCTGACAGGTCATCAGACCTGCCCTCATGTGTGGTTTGCAGCAGTCCTTGAAATGCAGACCAAGGTCTGATATGTTAAGGATAAAGTTGACTTTCAGGTCTGCTTACATTTTCTCAAGCAAATACAAGCGGCGATCCCAGTATAATGGAAAAGTGCAGAAATATATAAGTTTTAAATGTTTACCCAATCCAGTATAATAAACAAACAAAACAGCAGAACAAAATAATGTTTACCCAATACTGTGGCTAACAATGATCTGAATGCAAGTGCCATGGCTTTATCTTTGTCCTCAACACATCTGAAAATTTATTTGAAAATTGGGATAGGAATATCATGTTAGAATATCTAAGATAATTGCATGGTGTCATTAAAGACTAGTGTTTATCACATATACCAATTTTGTCATGATTCATCGTTTTATTTTGAGGGACGTGAACCCTATAATAATCGAGATATATGTTCGAAAACAAATCAAGCAGCTAGGATGCAAACTTAGTTTAGCTCTTCTTTCCAGTTGACTTCGCGGTAATTTATGTTTGCAATTTTCTTACTTATTTTGTGCTTTCAATTAAGAGATAAGTTTTGACAAATTCACAATGATTGCTATTCGCGTTATTTTTTTACTTTCTAAAGTCGCGTACATCAATCGCTCCCGATTGTTGGTTAACAGTATTTATCGAAAAAACAGTTTAACTATTATCAAAAAGGTTTTTGAATTGATCATCTGTTGCATTTGTACGCTTCGGTATCTTTTTTTTTTAGATTTTCTATGTGTATTTATATTTATTGAATTTTTAAAAATTTAGTCCATTTAAAAATGTCAAAGTAAAGAATTTCTACAAAAAACAATGAAATTTGTCTTAACTATCATACAAGTGGGAGGTTTAGCTAGCTATAAAACTAGATTTAACCACTATTTTCTTCGGAAAATGTCTGTACCAAGTCAGGAATATGACAGTTGTTTTTCGATCGTTCCGTTGGTTGATAACGTTTGATTTTGTCAGTTTTTATGAACTTCCCCTTTTTGAATTTACCTTCGAGTTCTGAATTTTTGTTTAACTTTCCTAATATCAAGATAAAAATAAAAGTAAATAATCTACCTCATCACGAATATATATTCAGGCATGAGAGCTATTGTCTGCAACAAAGCAAACACAAATACCAGTGATATATAAACATACAGCATATCACAATCTGGTTTGCAAAGCCCTGGTGTAGCAGTAGCGCCTTCTCCAATGCATTTACAGTCAGCGTATCCCTGGAGAAGACATTTAGACATAAAAATTATCAAGTGCTGTGATGCATGTTTTAAAGGTGTAATGTGTTTATGTTTAGCTAGCTATAAAACCAGGTTTAGTCCACCAGATTCTTCAGAAAATGCCTGTACCAAGTCAGGAATGTGACAGTTATTTTCCACTCGTTCCGTCGGTTGATAACGTTTGATTTTGTAAGTTTTTATAGACTTCTACTGTTTGAATTAAACCATTTACCTTGGAATTCTGTATTTTTTGTTATCTTTTTGTCTTACTATAACTAGTTCAAGGCAACGTTCCTGTAAGAAACCTATTTTCGTATTCAAATTTACAATCTGCTTCACTGTTGTTGCTGTGTAATGCAACTTTTGTTTAACAGGGAATCACACACAGTCATTTGCAAGCAGCAAAATTAATTTAAACAGAGAGTTAAACTATCTTTGATAACAATAAGAATACTTTATTAGACCAATTATCGGCTCGTAAAGGGCATGTTACATATTATGATAACAAATAAACATAAGTTAAAAAACAATAATGATGATGCTTGTTGTCTGTTCTATGGTCGGGTTGTTGTCTCTTTGACACATTCCCCATTTCCATTCTCAATTTTATTATGATAATATGGATTTAACTATAGAAGTTGGGTTTTTTTTTTATTGTAAAACATTTATTACAAATCAAAACCAGTGTTGCATGTTTATATATTGATATGACACCCTTGTATAAGACCTTCCAAAAAACGCTGAACTGAGCTCCTTTCAAAACTTCTAAAGTCAACCAATTAAAAATAGAAAAAATGTAATTTCTTTTTCGTCAAACGTTTCACAGAAGATACTAAAGGGACATTCACAAACTATAAGATGAAGACAGGTTGTAAAACGAGGTAGATTTGTTAGGGCCCATAGTCATCCATTGCTGTAAAATAAGCATTCAGGTGACAGTAAGTTTGTGGTACCATGTATTTTTTATCAGATTTTGCATACAATTATAGCACTGATATTACAATTTTACCTTACAAATGTTTGTCTAGTTTAATATATTTCCTTTATTCTCATTTAAACAAATACTTTATTTTTCAATTTTCGATTAAGCTGTTTTGTAAAATTACATATTTACACCCCGATCTTTAAAAAAAGAAATAAAATTTTGAAAACTCATTGTCATGTCGCAATACTCCCATATTTGGCAAAATCTTGCATCTCCACTGAATGTTTAGTCAACAGAACTCTTGATATGAACAAGCATAACGAATAACGGTTGTTAACCCCAAACTACAGACCTCCCCTGACCCTTTCCATTCAAATACTTCGGATTATAAGAAAAGTAAGCTGATTTAGCTTAAGGATTGAATCATCAAAAATATAATACAACCCCCACCGCATGCCGTCTAGGCCATGGGCGGTTTACCTTTCTAGACGTATTAAAATTATACCTCTAAATTGTGTTCCATACACCCAGCGTGACAATACGAAAAATAGTTCCGGTTGTCCGAACCACACACAGGGAAATAGGTATCTTTGTTACAATGACAGTCTTCGATGCATGTAGTTATATTGGAATTGCTACAAAAGAGGAAAATGAAAATGTGAATTTTGTTTTGTTTTGTTTTGTACATACATGTAAATGTTAGTGATCAGCTGGATTTTAGCGTACTTTATCATTTAGACGTGTTTACTCACAATAATATGATGACGTTACTTACTATAAATTGAAGTTCTACTCGATCCTAGTTTGAAATTAGAGATTTAATATCTAAAGTTTGAAATTCGAAATTCAATATTAGAAATTCGATCTGAAAATTTTTAAATTTAATATCTAAATTTAAAATGAATCTAGAAATAAGAAATTTCATATCCAAATTAGCCAGTCAAAAGAAGGCTTTTAAGATATTAAACTTTTGAGGTAAATATAATGTCTTTAATCCGCATTTACATAATGCCGATAATTGCTCCCGTTTGAGACGAGACACCGATACGACACGAAAAATGAAAAAGGTCGGATTTATATCCACAATGATCTGGAATGTCCTATCATTGTCTGACCACAGTCTTATCCGTTTATAGCAGAGTCCTACTGATCGGGAATGGTAAAGACAGGTCGGAAAAGCACTCTCGACAGAAAGGTGCGTACCGTAACATTCGAGAAACTTGATTCGATTTTGTCTTTTCGGATTACAATTGTGACTATGTCGCGACAGATTCTGCTGTATCGGATCAAAATCGTAATGATTTCTTTTATTATACTTTATGTTAAAATGCCAGATTTTGATTCGCTAAAACGAGGGGGATAATTTACTCTTTCCCATGGTAAATATTCTATCACCCTTCACGAAGACGCTTGATCAAGTGTGCGCTTTATTAGATACGGATAGTTGTTGTGTACAAACGTCATAATTTATTACTTTGAATTTGAAATTTCATAGACAGTAATAACAGAACAGTCAGTACGATGAATTAAATAATACATAGCAGAGAGGATGATAGAGCAGATTATTACCCCTCGAAAAAAAATTGACAACCTTGGCTTCGCCTCAGTTGACAATGTTTTCTCGGGGAAACAATCTGCTCTATCACCTTCTCAGCTATGTGTTATTTATATAGTGTTGTCTAGAGGTAGTGACTTGTTGTTTTTAATTGCCTCTTTGGTATCTTCTTACTTTTTTATATTAATGTTTTTTGCGACGAAAAGCGGAACTGCACATTTCCCCGTGGATTTTGGACTTCGAGTTATATTCAATTTACTCTAAGAAAAAACGGTACATCAAAAAGTGAAAGTGTAAATAAAAGTAAATATATACCACAATGAAACAATAAAAAAAAACAAAAAAAAAACAAAAAAAGTTTACCTTTTTGTGTTATATCCGATAATTTCTGGGTTATCGCATCCAACGAAAAATCCTAGTAGTGGAGTGAACCCTGTAATGGCCGTCAAAATCAGTGCTAGTTTCATGCATGCATAAGGGGTCATTCGAAATTTGTATACAATGTATCCTCCAATAAATGTCCCAAGTGAAGCAGAGCAGATGTTTAAACCACCTAAAAATCAATTTTACACATTTTTTAATAATTACAAAAGACCCAGCAGTGACGCTCGAATAAAATAGTTAAATAGGCCAAACAAAGTAAGAAGTTGAAAAGCATTGATAACCCAAAAGCAAATGCTGTGATTCAACCGTGTCCTTTAAATGATTCATATTTCTTCAATCACATTGTGCACAACTAGTAGTATTTTGTTGACTTGTTATCTGTCCTTAAGGTAGATCGGATGTCTTTTTCTGAGGATCCCTTCTGAGCATGTTGCAAAAAGGCTTTTTTAGTTTAAGATTATTTATACCAAGTATCATTAGTTATACAACAGAAACATATAAAGCTTGATATTTTAGATTAAACTATAAAAAATTAAGTGTCGTCAAGAGTATATATAATTTTCAGAAAAAAATTCTTTAAAATCAAGAGCAGATAATTTTATTGAATTTGACAGGAAAATTTGTGTTGGTTTTTTTTATTTTCTCAAGAAGAAAAGGCTCGTGATCCCTTATTTCTATTTGATATTTCGGAAGAACTTATGACAAGTAATTTTCTTATTGAATTTTAACCAATTCTATCGTTTAATGTTTCCTGAATAAGGAAAAATTTAAGTTTCCCCTATATAACCCATATACAATAACTGTGATTTCGTTAATTTCAGTGCATTTAAACGGGGGAAAAAACAAGGTCCGTGACCCCTAGTTTTCATATAAAAATTTAATGTACGTTGAACCAGAAGTCGTTTGTACAGTAGTTTAAGAAAAATCTTTCGTCGACATCCGAAGGCTAGCTACATTAAAGAAAATGTCTTTTCGTATTTGAATTCTAAAGCTTTTGTATTCTCCTTTTAGTGGTTTTCAGTGCTCTTACATTCACTTTTACAGTGAATCATAATATAGTCACAGTCACTGGTACATGTAAACTGGATTGCCCTCTTATTTTTTTATTTATGTTGTGTAAATTTATCGTTTGATAATAAATGTAAATTAACTTTTGATTTTTCAATAAGAGTTGGTGGATGTAATATGATTTGCTCATTTGAAAACAATAAATTCTACCGTCTACTTATGAAAGGAGAATATATCATAATCCAGTAATTTTCATTACTAAATTCTGAACATTCTATATAACACACGTAAAATAAGTTATGTCTAATATTGTTTCATCTCGGCTTCTAGAAAGTGTTCTACAACTAACCTTGTTTAAGCTTTAGACTATTACCTTTACTTCAACTAACGAACTTGTTATTTCCTTTTTTTTATGAAAGATACGTAAACAATGGACTTAATTATTTCTGGAGTCTTGGATAAATTATAATTATGTGCTTTTGAAGGTCCGCTCAATTCGGTTAACAATTATTGTGACTCTGTACACTACACTTCCAAACGACCTAATGAAACAGAAGTTTTCTTATTTAACTAAAATGATCTTTTGTATGGGCACCAATATTTCCATTTTTAAACAGAGGTCTTGTTCCTGTATTTTTAATGGCCTTAGTCAGTAAAGATTCGTCAAAATACTATCTAATTGGTAATTTGTTTGCATTTATTCCGTAACCTGGATGACATTTTTCTTTAAATAATCAAGAGTTCTCCATTTATATGGCGGAATTTTAACCAAGTGAACTTCCATTGGATAAATATAATATGAACAGCAATAATTGCCCTTTTCTACATTGGGACATTTCAGTTTCATACGGGAAACTCTTTACTTCAAAACTTTACCACAAAAGAGACAATTTTTCGTTCATATTGCTTTGAACAATGAACCCTAGCTTCTTCAAAGGTGTGGATGATTTGCAAACGATTGCTCTGTCTGTTTACTAATAAATGCCATCGTTTTAGCATCAATGAACGTTATTTATGTAAATCTAGTAAATAATTGAGCTTAAACCTTTACTTAATTTTTTTATAGATACAAAGATTCAGGTAGGAAGTTTGGCTGTATCTGCATAATTTATCAAAATAGTGACATTACATCCTAATGTTTACGGTGATGTTGTTTATAGAGCATGTTGATTTAGCAAGATCCGTGTTAACTCATTGGTCCTTTCAATAAATTTGTTCTTAAAGGTTGTCAACTTAACACCATAGTCAGATCTTTGAATATTTTTGTATCAGTACTGTCATTGATTTTGTTTTTTTAATAAATCAATTGATTGTTCTTAAGGATGTTCGCTACTCTGTTTCAAAATAACAAGCTTTTTAAAAGGCTGTTATAAATTGATAGTATATAATCAAGGAACTTAAAAAGCAGAAAAAAATGAAGGGTCCGTGTGATTGTTTTCGAGATATAAGCCATTGAAAATTTGGCGGGAAATAATTCTCTCTAGACTTTTCATACATTGTACTTTGACGCTCTTTTTCTTTCAAAAATTATGAAAAAATAACAAGGATTTTATAGGATTTTTTCAAATATGGCTTTTTAAACTATATATAATAAAATTATGAAAAGAAAAGGAGGGGTTATCGGGGAAAATTTTTAATGGCACTACATGGATAAAACCAGACGATTCCGAATATCTGGCAAACATTCAAAAACAAGAGGAGCGAACATCCTTAATGTGTGTTGTTATACATGTTCACAAACATGTTTAACCCCGCCATTCTTATTGTGCCTGTCATATTTGTTTTTCGTTCTTTGTTTTTTTCATCAATCATGTCGTTGTTTTTTCCGTCTGAATTGTTTCACATTTTGTCATGCCGTGACCTTTTATAAATGAAAGAACGGTATTGGTTCTGCTCACTGTTGACGGTATTACGGTGACCTATAGATCTGTGCTTTCGTCCACGTCATTTGGACTCTGATTGATAGTTGTGTTATTGGCAATCATACCGCATCTCCTTATTTTGATGTTGATAGATGCTTTTCTAGTAAAAGGAAGACAACTCATTTTACAAATATCAAGTCACTCATTAAAAATGCATTACACGTGTGTGTACATTTGTCACAAGCGTATCTAAAGTAATGATATGTTGCTGTTCTATTGAAAAATTAATATATGTAGTTTATAGTTTTTATTATTATATGTTACAAAAGTGCCCCCCCCCCCTTTCCGCCAATAAATTAGACTTACAATTACCTGCAATGTTTTGGGTATATTTTTCTTCACTATTCGATTCCATGCAATATTTTTGTTGGTCTTTTATTTTAAGGTTTCCAACGTTATTAGAAATATGCTATTTTCAGATAAAATCTTAAGTTTTAGAATAAAAAAACTTGTTTTAACTTACATGAAAATATGGTAATTCAATCCATTTATTCAGATAAACTTACCCATTAATAAATTGGCATGCCAAGTGGGTATAGTAAACTGTGTTTCTAAAAATTTTGGCATGAAAGAAATCATACCCGAAACAAAGAACATTTGTAAACAACTGCCAAGGATCGAAAAGGTGAAGCACCCGTTCCTAAATAGACGTAGTACAGTGCTTACAAATCCTGCAATTGATACAGAAACAATTTTATAAAATTTATCTAATAACAACTTATAACGTCAATTACAATAGTTATATGAATGACTTGCATTGAATACGTCAGCTGTAAAGGCATTTATCTACGAAAAAGGAATTCAATGAGATAGCAACCCAACGACACAGTTGATAAACAAACGATATATATAAGTCAAAAGACAGTCTTCAACAATAAACAGGTGTCACAGCAAATTATTTCAAGTTCTAAATCGCCAAGAACAAAATTTGGGAAACGTTTTAAATGCAATAGCAGACAAAACATCTTTTAAGAATATAAACACCGAAGATATATCTTACATTACAGATACTTTGATACTTTTACTTGTTAATCAACTGTTCAATTTCCCAAACATATATTAGCTATAAGTAATGCATAAAACTGAGAATGGAAATGGAGAATATGTCAAAGAGACAACAACCCGACCAAAGAGCAGACAACAGCCGAAGGCCACCAAAGGGTCTTCATTGCAGCGAGAAAATCCCGCACCCGGAGGTGGTCCTCAGCTGGCCCCTAAATAAAAGTGTGTACTAGTTCAGTGAAAATGAACGTCACACTAAACTCCAAAACATATAAATGAACTAATATTAAAAAACATACAAGACTAACAAAGGCCAGAGGCTCCTGACTTGGGACAGGCGCAAAATGCGGCGGGGTTAAACATGTTTTGTGAGATCTCAACCCTCCTCTATACCTCTAGCCAATGTAGAAAAAGAAACACATACAATATGCACAGTAAAACTCAGTTTAAAAGAAGTCTGAGTCCGATGTCAAAATAGGTAACAAAAGAAACTAAGCAAAATGACAATGATACATAAATAAACAAAGGACTACTAGCAGTTACTGACATGCCAGCTCCAAACCTCAATTAAACAGATTGAAAGATTATGTCTTCATCATATGAAAATCAAGTACAATCCCTCCCGTTAGGGCTTTAGTATCATACCATCATAAAATATATGAGAAGAACATAACCCGTATCATGCCAACAACTGGTTTTAGAATAAATGTGTTTATTTCCGATGCAAAGACCCTATGAGTGAATCAATACTAATACCAAAATGTGCAATCCTAAATGACTTGACAACAGTATCGTAACTACATCCTTTCCGAATTAGTCTGTTTAAAGGCTTGGTTAGCTTTTGAGGTGAATGCCGACATTTTTGCGCTTTGTAAAGAATATTACCATAAAATATTGGATGTGAAATACCTGAACGTATAAGATGTCTGCATGTTGATTTATATTTACGACTGATGTCCTTGTACCGATGATAAAATTTAGTAAATGTTTTGACTAGTTTGTGATATCGAAAACCCTGGCAGCTTGTTAATAATGCCAGATTTAGGCATATTTTAATACGTTCACTACAAAATATGTGCATTCAAGAATGTTATGTTATGATTACAAGTATATAAAAGATGTCTCTAAGCTAGATAATACTAACCTTTTATATGACTGAGAAATTTAATATTTTTCTTTGGCTCAGTTTTTATTATTTTTTTGTTAGATTGGTAGTTCCTTGGAAAACAAAACAACGGCAAGGATATCACTATGCTAATAATTCCAAATATTAGGAAGCCTAACCACCATGCCCCTATCCAGCGTGGGTCCCTAGTTGTAATAGCAACATCTGAAATAAATATTATGCGATTTATTCTCTATGTATGAACAAAACATGCAGATGATAGTATGCTTTAAATCTGTTGGAAATTGACTTCGGCGGTGCAACATAATTATATAGGGATTCGTGTATACACCTTATGGTCACGTGACATAATTCGTAGTATTAAAAATAGAATACTTACTAAAATTGAAGAAGATGCAGTATCTCGACCTTGAACATTACTTGAATTGAACAGGACATTACATTACATTACTTTTACTGCTAGGTAATTTAAAAACTTAAATCTCAATGTAGAGGAGAATTAAATGGTTAACTACTGATTCTGAAATCTCGTCCACCGCAAGTGATTTATCATTATTTTTATTTAATAGATATAGGAAGATGTGGTATGAGTGCCAATGAGACAACTCTCCATCCAAGTTACAATTTATATAAGTAAACCATTATAGGTCAAGGTACGGCCTTCAACACGGAGCATTGGCTCACACCGAACAGCAAGCTATAAAGGGCCCCAAAAAATTACTAGTGTAAAACCATTCAAACAGAAAAACCAACGGTCTAATCTATATAAAAACGAGAAACGAGAAACACGTATGAACTACATAAACAGACGACAACTACTGTAATCAGATTCCTGACTTAGGACAGGTGCAAACATTTTAAATCTACTTATGCCTTTACCAGATAAATTTTGGAGAGAAAAAAACTTTGGCAGTAAGATATTCAATTATTTATAAATGGGTTTATGACGTTTATGATGTTAAGCAATCAAAAATCAATCAATCATTAATGTGTTTACCTGACAATATTATATATAAACAAAAAATCCCATATGAAAGTAGACGATCAAAAGATGATAAACATATCTGGACGCTTTTACTAACATTAATTTTCCAGAAAAGGGTTTAAGTGTATAAGTTTTCAATAAAAAAAGTGTCAGGCGTTTAAATCAACGGGTATTTTCCCTTAACTTCAAAACATTGTGCACTCGGAAATTCTTTAAGTAAGTGGAGCTGTCTGTAGGTTATACGAATAAATATAATGCAACTTTTATAAACAGCAAATTCTTATCATATAATTTAGAATAGATTACTTAAATTAGCTGTTTTTGGTAAAACTTTTCTGAATTGTTGGGTCCTCAATGTTGTTCAACTTCGTTTTTTATTTGGCCTTTTGAACTATTTGATTCGAGCGTCACTAATGAGTCTGTTGTAGACGAAATGCGCGTCTGCCCTACAAACTTTTAAGACTGGTATATCTGATGAGTTTATTTACATTTATACCGAATAAAAAAATAAAAAATGAGATGCGAGATATACTGTTCAACAGCACCATAAATTAGAAAATAAAAGTCAAGAAAACGAGAAACCATTTTCAAGGATAGACTGGTACTCATTCTTAATTTCTATGGCACCCGAGTTCCCCTCCGGCTTTTTACAGAGTTCATGTTGTTGAATCTTTAGTTTTCTATGAAACGTCTTGTTTTTATTGTTTGCTGTTTCGTCGTTTTTTATTCTTGGTAATCAATGGTAATGGTGTTGTCTGTTTTATATGTGATTTATTACTTTCGATTGTCCCCTAGCTATTTTTGGTACCAATTTCATATGTAAAAGTCTAAATGGCTCCTTGTCTTTACACGTGTTATTTGAATTCAACAGACATTTTCATAAATATGCATTCAATACCAAATAAAAGAGGAAAAGAGCATTAAGATATAAAGAAGAACATTCACGTCATTTGGACTGATGTTTGTCTGATTATCCTTATTTTTTAGCTTTTTCTTATATTGACCTTTATAAGAAGACTGTCCCAGGTTAGGGGAAGGGTTGGGATCCCGCTAACATGTTTAACCCCGCCACATTCTGTATGTATGTGCCTGTCCCAAGTCAAGAGCCTGTAATTCAGTGGTTGTCGTTTGTTTATGTGTTACATATTTGTTTTTCGTTCATTTTCTGTACATAAATTAGGCCGTTAGTTTTCTCGTATGAATTGTTTAAATTGTCACTTCGGGCCTTTTATAGCTGACTGTGAGGTATGGGCTTTGCTCATTGTTGAAGGCCGTACGGTGACCTATAGTTGTTAATTTCTGTGTCATTTGGTCTCTTGTGGAGAGTTGTCTCATTGGAAATCATACCACATTTTCATTTTTATAATCAAATATTTGTCACATACAATGTTTTTTTCATTATAATCTTAAATTACTCAAAGTTTATCTATTTCACTGCCAAAAACTATACATTATTGCAAGATCCGTATCCTTTGCCATTGTCAAATTTTCATTTTCACAAATATCTAAGTTTAGGCATAAATATAGCCTGTAAACAGCCGGTACTAAAACATATTTATGCATAAAAAAGCGTCATATGAAACCAAATTTAAGTGGTAGACTTAAACTAGTTTTGATTACTCTAAACTCTGTCCCTGTTATTGCATTTGTTTTCTTGTGTTTCCTGTGCTTATTTTCAATTTTCATTTAACGGCATACGATACAGTTTTGAACCCACGGTGATATTTTTACGAACATTTGCATACAAGCTATTTTTCACCTAGTCAATTCAAATATGAAATAAAAATTATACCTTCATGTGCTACTTTAAGAGATAAATGTGGTCGGAATTTTAAACATTTCAAAATTGCTGTTTTTTGGACATTTCTATCCTTTTGGATAGACATGACTAACTATTTTTTTAAACATAAATACAAGCGGATTATTTTTAAAACATTTGGATAATCTTCTTTACACAAAGAGGGGTCAATGTACTCGTCTTCTAGCTAATGATTACAACTGTCGAAAAATGCATCTTTTCCCGATATGTCACATTTTGACGTCGCAAAAAAATAACATTTTTAACGTCATTACCTCCGCTGTAACTGTATCGTATGCCGAGTGATACCAACAGATCATACCTTCTAACGTAACGTATATGTTACTAAAAACTGCTCCTAATCCAAATGCCAGTGCTGGTCCAAATATACCAACGGTAATGATTATACCTAAAATTAAACAAAAACAGGTACATAATTTCATGAACATACACTGAATACAACAATGTCAAAGGTCAAATAATATAATATTAATAAAACAAATTGTATTTAAAATAAAATGAAATATACGATGTAAAGAAAGACTAGCATGTTCAAAGTCATAACGATTCCACCCCTAGTTTCAAAACAAAGCCAGTTCGGCCTCCATCGATTTTTAAAAATAAATAATTTTTTCGCAATGTTTTTCTACTGATTATACGAGTTTTGGCAATATCGGTCATAATCATTTGCTGCTCTGTTAAGGATGTACTCAGGTCAAGTTTATGAACTTTTGTCAGATGTTCGGACTTCTTGTGTTTTGTCTTACAATGCAGGGTGAAATATTTTGCCCCATATCACCAACTTTTCTTTCCATAGAAGATTTCAAAAGCTCATAAAAAGGTCATAACCGAAATTGAAGCAGATTCTAGATTTTTTTTAGCTTACGATTTGAGACCCAAATAATGCTAATGCTAAATATAAGGTAAAAGTCCGAGTCAGCCTTTTCCCGCCATTTTTTATAAATCAAATATCGCAAAAAGGAGTTCCATAACCTATCAATATTTTAGCTCATTTTGTTCCTTTACTAATGCATTTCTGACTTATAGTATCAATTTTAAATTCTAAATTTTTATGCCCACCTACGATGGTAGAGGGGCATTATGTTTTTCGGTCTGTGCGTCCTATTGTCCGGCCGTCCGTCCGTTCGTCCGTCTGTCCCGCTTCAGGTTAAAGTTTTTGGTCAAGGTAGTTTTTGATGAAGTTGAAGTCCAATCATTTTGAAACTTAGTACACATGTTCCCCATGATATGATCTTTCTTATTTTAATGCCAAATTATAGTTTTGACCTCAATTTCACGGTCCACTGAATATAGAAAATGATAGTGCGAGTGGGGCATCCGTGTACTATGGACACATTCTTGTTTTAATTTTACCTAAGTATATCCTTAAACAAGTTGTCTAGTGAGTAGTATACATAATAGGTGTTCCCTGAATGTCAAGCGGCCAATTTTTCATTCATATTCGGGTCTATATTGATTCAAGGGATACATATCAACTGGAAGTGAGATCACTGAATATTTCATGAAAAAAAATTGAAGTCCTGTGTTACTTTCATCAAAACCATCAAGAGGCAAATTGATTGATTGTTGATTGCTGAACGTCCGAAATATTTCATGCATGTTCAGGACAATCATTAGTAAGAATATATAAACACATGTTGACCTTGAATGTAAACTTACCAAGATACATAGATGTTTTCCTTTTCTCGACATTTTCATCAACGTAATAAGAAACATATGGCGTCCTTGGAGACTTCCCAACACCTTGCAATACCATACCAATCGCGATAATAGCCATTGCAACAGGAGTAAACGCTGTTGCTGTACCAACAGCTTTAGGTGCCTCGCTTTCACATTGGGTTGTATCGTATGACGATAAATTCTTAAGATTGCACAACTGCAAAGAATCTGTTGGCTCAAAATTTGTTTCATTTGTTGTTTTTGTTCCACTATCTTGGCTCGGCATAAGAAAATATGCACAGGAACACAAAATGCCGGCAAATCCATAAAGTACGGTTGATATACCTAGTGTGCGTGGGATATGAGCAGTTGTTGCTCTATAGCTAACAAAAAGTGTCAACAATAAGAAACCGATGTCATTACAACTTAACAAAAATCCACTCTGTGAACTATTGAAGCCAAACTGTTTTTCGAGTGTTGTTATCTGCGAACTTATATAAATTGACAGGGTTGATGTTGTCAAACTGGATAAACTGTAGATACCCGTAAAACAAACAATGGTCGCACAAAACTGGAGACTTTTTGGTTGACATCTGCCAATCCCACAATTATCGGATTTTGTATTCATTTCTGGAAAAAAATCTATGGTGAAATTTTAAATCTAGCTACATAAGTATATTGAAATGTGTACGAAATAAACGGATTTACCGGACGAACGATATTACTGCATTTTAGGGGGATTGACACCAACCCAAAATTAGTGTAATGTAAATTTACAGTTAAAAGATTTTCAATTTTACTAAAGTTCCTTCAGGCAATGGATGATTTTTATTAAAGAAAAAGGACTTAAGATCTTTTTCATTTGAAAATATTTAATGAAACATTTTTAATTGTAAACTTTCTATCGAAATGAAGGAATAACTTTATTTTGACCCCGTCTCTCTCATTCTGTCTCTCTCTCTCTCTCTCTCTCTCTCTCTCTCTCTCAAATTTGATCTTCGACAATTTTGGATGTTCTTTTATCTCTTTGTTGATCGTGCGCTTAAATGTTTATTGATTTGATTGCCCAAACCTTAAGTCAATAGTGTATATGATTAGGATCGTGCGCACTACAATCTCTATGTTTTTATTTATATTTAAGGGTATAATGTATAGACAATAACTGTCTAGTGTCTTTAAATATCAGCTGTATTTGTTGGAGGCTAAGAAACGGGTGTGATGCGAGCTTTAGTGAGCTATTACTCCTGTTTCGAGCCGAGTACAAATACAGCTGATATTTAAAGACACTAAACAGTTATTGTCTTTATTCTGCAATTAATTTTGTATATTTTTTTCCATCCCAATCCTTGAATTTGTTTTTGAAAGAAATCGACATGACTTAAACGCGGACGGCAATGAGGACCCTAAATTGAACTGTGACGTAACCGTTCGCTCGAAACAGAAGCAGGATACCAGGAGACTATATACGTATATCGCTTCGTGTTATCTGTACACCTGTAATAGTATAGTAGAAAGGTCGATTGCAGGATAAAATGTTTCTATAGATAGAAAACTAATATAATTGTACGATTTCAATATGTAGGATAATCGAATATAATTTGACGAACTATTTCGAAACGAAAGTTTTATTTCGCGCAGTTCCAGTTGTACTTCAATCCAAATTAAATATCCGAAGGATAACCTTAATTTCTTAGGGTTGAACATGTTTAAATCCGCCGCATTCTTTTAGCGTGTCTTTAACCAAAACTCTCCATCTAAAGGCAAATAGTTTCGTGTTTATACCCAAAAAGAACGGAAAACACTGTGCATCTGGAAAAGATTATAACGCACCCTGATTCAGTGGTTGTTGTTGGTTGCTGTCTGCCATGCTTGTTTTCGTTTATTAGTTAAGAATTATGAAATTTCGTTGGTTTACTCTTATGCCTTTGTTTCATATTATATTAATCTCGGGCCTTGATAAATTAATATACAGTATCGGTTTTGCTCATTGTGAAGGCCGTATGGTGACCTTATAGTTTTCACATTCTTGTCCGTTGGTCTCATTGGCAATCATACCGCATCTCCTTATATTTATGTAAGAATTTGTCCAGTATCAAGATCAAAGTGTTATCCTATATGATATATATGGTGACGAATGAATGGCTGATTATATTTGGACTTAAAAACAAAGTCACGTGTATACCATACTTGCATTACTCATTCTCTCTCTCTCTCTCTCTCTCTCTCTCTCTCACACACTTACCACTTACCTTGTTTATATACGATCATATGTACTCGTGTATTATGGCTAAGGACGACGTTCCAGCTGATTTAACTATATACTATTCAATGTAAATAAATTATAATCTACCTTTTCAAAATTTAAAATGCTATTGTGTAAACAAAAAGCTACCATATCTCGTAAACTTTTGATTTACATGGACTTATAACGTGTTTACCTGTGAACACGTGTTCTTATGCCTTTTAAGCTAGATTAAATTAAACTTGTTTAAGTCTATGAAACTTATATATCCTTGCAGAAAAAATGAGAACTATTTATATATCTATACTACTAAAATAACGAGGTCCAATTTGTTAGCCGGCATGACGTAAAAACGACGAATCAAAGAATTCAACTTTATATATAACTAATATATGACAATGGTGTTGACTAAAAATTGCACCACTCCAGGCCCTTTTGTTTTACACATAATTACCGAGTCACTTGAGACCCGGTCTAATTAGTCATACGGGGCACGTCACGATGGGTTAAATCTGTTAAGGGATTCTAAGTTACATATCATCAACAAAGTTACAGTTAATCACAGATGCGTATCGTTATACAGGATAATTATATTACACACTTATCTATAAATAGCCCAAACAGCTATTTTGTTTTAAGGTGAATAAAATGCACTTGTACGACTTTGCCCCCAGCAGAGCTATAGAAAAACAGTACATTAACGGGTGTTACACGGACACTTTTTAGATGATACACGGACACTTTTTAGTTGTTACACGGACACTTTTTATGAATAGAATCACTCGTGCATGGTCAGTGAGTTCATGGGCACTTTAAATTTCAATTAGATTTGAACTTTTTGTTTCACCGACATATTTCCTGTCTTTTTAATTAAAATATTTACGTTAGCATCAATAACTATATTTTTTTTCAAACAATTCCAGTAACTATTCATATTAGAACACTAAGGGATCATTGACCATTTAACTTCAAAAGGTGGGTTATGGTTTTTTCCTAAAAAAACATTTTGATCCCCAATTTTATGAGAAAAAATATATAATATATTATATAGTTGAAAAACTAAATAATTTTTTTACTCAGAAAAGAACACATCCCCTTTTGAAGCTAAATGGTCGGACCGTAAATGTTTTTTTTTTCAATATATGGACATGAATAGTATTCTGGACAATGCTGAAAGAAATGCTGGTACCAACGTTTATATTTCAATAAAAAAGACAGGAAATATATATAAAAAAATCAAATCTAATCAAAAGATAAAATCCCTATCAACTCACCAATGCACGATTGATCCTATAAATAAAAAGTGTCCGTGTAATACATGTTCAAATAGGCAGCAAATCTTGAAGAAAATCATTCAACTTATGTCATCAATTTTGGACGGTAAGCTCTGATTGGATCATATAATGACACGTGTTTAATCCTGATCAACACTATCAGAGACATATAAAAACCTATAAGCATGAACATTTTTTTTAATCCAAAATATATGCCTATATATATCTAATAACAAGACAAAATCCATTTTTTCATAACATTTCATTCACTAATGAGATAGGAAATTCATTCCTTTGATACACTTATATTTTTATTGAATTCATATATGTATTGAATTCATATATTTGGCGGCAAACGTACGATTTTTACGAATTTTTTAGGGGGAATGGGGGGGGGGGGGGGGCTGGAATGGCACAGCCTGCATTCTTTCAACAAAAAAAGGACGAAGCCTGTTGATTTTAAAGTTATTTTAACTCCCCCTTTTCCCCCCAATAAAAATCAAATGGTAGCTTGCTTACCTCTGAAATCTTTTTTTATACATTACTTACATGCGAAGTTGCATTTCAAAAAATCTCAAATGTGTATAAAATTCACCTTTAACTTGAAATGGTTCTTTTTATAAAGTTATTAGATTCTTGAATTTTTTGAGAAAAAAAACTCTCGGCTGAAGGGAAGTGAGAAAAAAAATTGAGTTTAAACTGTAACTTACATTAACTGGTATATGACCATTTAAGTTTCTAATATCTTTAGTTTTGCTACCTCTTCTAAATGCAAAATGTACTTCTTCCTTCTTGAAACGTCGTACAAGTCAGATACAAAACAAAGTTAACAAAAAAAACAGGCTGGAAACAACCTGCCGTATAGTTTGTCTGCACTTGTAGTCAGGTCAAGGTCCTCGGCTATCGCCTCGGACCTTGACCTGACTACTCGTGCAGAAAAACTATCCGGCAACGGTTGTTACCGGCCTGTTTCTTTGTTACCTTTGTATTGTATCTAATACACGTCGTGATTTCACCAATTAACGCTATATCAAGTTTACCAGGCATAATGTATTTTATGGAGAGGAGTGTTGGAGTGGAGTATTGGAGTAAACTTTTGGAGTGAAATTTTTGGAGTAAGATTTTGGAGTGAAATTTTTGGAGTGAGATTTTGCAGTGAAATTTTGAAGTAAAATAGAACACAAGAATAAGAGAAGAACTGCAACTACAATGTTATGTCCAAGATTTTCATTGAGAAAATATATCAAGACATTTTACTATTAAGGATTTACATCATAATTTCAATTTCGGATACAAAGATGGGGTGGGGGGGTTCCTGGCAGATTTTTTTTTCAATTGCATGAAATTGTAACATTCGGCACAAACAATTCTGTGGACCTATCATCGCTAGTTTTATGCAAAAAAGTGCCTTCCAATCACCCATTACATTTATTTATAAATCAGCCGTCTGGCGATAAACTTTTTTTGTAGTCGGTTGGGTCGGGTTCCAATTTCTTTTTAATCCTACATTTAACTTTTGATGTAGCACCTAAAAGAAAAACTATGATAGGATGTTAAAATTTTGCTATCAATGTTTGTCTACACACATAAAAGGATTGTAAAAAATGTCAGTATCTAATGCTGTACTGATCCAGCATTTCTTTATGTCCTTCATTCAATTGGTCTTTAATTTCGTCGTGTACAATAACATGCTGCATTTCGAATCTTGGTATAAGTAAAAGTATGTGCTCTGCATGTTCTTAGAGTTTTTTTACAATTCGACTTAAGGCTGAAGAATGAATTGAAGTCATACCTTTTAAAAGTAAATCATGTTCCGACTTTCTATGCTTTTTTTTCTAGAAATAATTTCTGAATTTTCGAAGTCAAGTTATACTTTAACGCAGGGGCTGCTGCGGGCACTGCATGATAGAAACGCAGTATCGGAAGAATGTAAAGTTGAACAAGTTATGTTGAGCAAGTGTGGACGCAGTATTGTGCTTAACTTAGCAATGTGCTGGACATAGACTCACATTATTTACATGGCAGGGCTGGGATCCCTAATATTATCATTTTTTGGATCTAACAAGTCAAAACCTTTCGAATGAATATACCAACATTTCTTTTTAGAAACTTTATATTTCGCCCTCTTTGTGGCCCCCAAATTCGGACCGGTAGGGACTTGGACCCCAATAATTGATCTGACCTTTTATTTTGTATATTTGAAAAGGATCAGTCATACCATAACAATTTTCGTTGAGCTTCATAAAAATAAAAGAACATAATTCCAATGTCCCCGCATTGCACATATTTTATCTATCAAAGGTACAAGGGGAATAACTAATAAATTGCTTCGTCGAGCGCAGCTGGATACGACCGCAGAGGTCCAACCCTGAACATTCGGGCCAAAAATGGACACAATATTCGCGCTTGATACAGGTCTGATTTTGGATTGTAATTAATTATTTGACACATAATAGGTTTCTGACACAGAATAACTGTAGTCAAGGAACTTAGAATTGGTTATATGATTTGAATTTATATTCAATTTTTTGCTTTTGTGCAATACACTATGCTGTTGCGAATTGAATTTTCTAAGTCCAAGGCCCATAACTCTGCACAAAATCATTAGACCGGAACAAAATTTTAACTTGATCTGTAATTTGTCATGATAAAACTATATAACAATTATCAAATCAATATCTTTAAGCACGACGAAAAAAGCTGTGGAAAACTGATTATTTTAGTGAATTTTCAAAGTCCAAGGACCATAACTCTGCATAAAATCATCAGACCGGAACAAAATTTAAACTTGATCTGTAACTTGTCAGGATAAAACAATATACCAAATTTTAAATCAATATCTTTAAGCATGAAGAAAATAAGTGTGGAAAACTGATTTTCCGAACTGACGGATGGATGGACAGACAGACAGACAGACAGAATGCAAACCTAAAGTCCCCTTCGACTTCGTCGGTAGGGGACTAATAACAAAACCTGTTAGAACCTGTACACTTTTTCTAAGCACCTTTAAACATGTGTGTGTGACCTCAACTTTGCATGTTTGGAGATACATGTATAACCTAAGTTAGTTATGATATTGATACAAAGTACATGTACATGTATTATAAAAATCATATCATAATCAAAGAATGAAGTTATAAGTTTTACTAGATATACATGTACATAAGGTGATTCCATGTTTTTAGACTGAATAAAAACTGTATATTGAAAATTGGTTATTTATTAGATTATTAAACTCACAACTCCAATTCACAACTCCACTGACACTGTACTCAACCCTTCTGTACATGCCTACGTTGAATGACATTTGCTGCCATGCTTAATTGAAACTTCGGTTTAATTAATTGTGATATAAATTTTAGTATATTTCACAGATATTTTGTTTCATGTATCTCGTATCTCGTATTTTGTTATTATAAAACACCCATGCAACCACGCATTCCATATTGCCTAATATACCATGTATACTATGTACTCCAAAATTTCACTCCAAATGTCGAATATAACATTGTAATTGCATTTCTTTTCTTATATTTGTGTTCTATTTTACTTCAAAATTTCACTCTTAAATCTTACTCCAAAAATTTCACTCCAAAATTTCACTCCAAAAATTTCTCTTCAAAAGTTCACTCCAACACTCCACTCCATAAAATACATTATGCCAGTTTACCACACAGTCGCTGTCGTAATTGTGCAGAGCCATTTACAAATTTAACGTTCTTAAAAACATGTAAATATACAAAGGATCGTGTATGCTTGCTTCTGTCTGTAGTAAACACAAATTAAAGATAAACGGGAATATAGATATACTGTTCCCAGAGATAAGTAAAATTGAGAATGGAAATGGGGAATGTGTCAAAGAGACAACAACCCGACCATAGAACAGACAACAGCAGAAGGTCACCAACAGGTCTTCAATGCAGCGAGAAATTCCCGCACCCGGAGGCGTCCTTCAGCTGGCCCCTAAACAAATATATATACTAGTTCAGTGATAATGAACGCCATACTAAACTCCAAATTGTACACAAGAAACTAAAATTAAAAATAATACAGGACTAACAAAGGCTAGAGGCTCCTGGCTTGGGACAGGCGCAAAAATGCGGCGGGGTTAAACATGTTTATGAGATCTCAACCCTCCCCCTATACCTCTAGCCAATGTAGAAAAGTAAACGCATAACAATACGCACATTAAAATTCAGTTCAAGAGAAGTCCGAGTCTGATGTCAGAAGATGTAACCAAAGAAAATAAACAAAATGACAATAATACATAAATAACAACAGACTACTAGCAGTTAACTGACATGCCAGCTCAAGACTTCAATTAAACTGATTGAAAGATTATGTCTTCATCATATGAATATCAGGCACAATCCTTCCCGTTAGGGGTTTAGTATCATACCATCATAACATATATGAGAAGAACATAACCCGTGTCATGCCAACAACTGGTTTTTAAATAAATGTGTTTAGTTCCGATGCAAAGACCCTATAAAAGAATCAATATTAACGCCAAAATATGCAATCTTTAATGACCTGAAATCAGTATCGTAACTATATCCCTTCTTAATAAGTCTATTTAAAGGTTTTGTTAGCTTCAGGGGTGAATACTGACATTTGTGTGCCTATTAACTAATATAAATCAAAAGCATAAAAAAATTCTGAAAACAGGTTTATTCAAATGACTTATTTTCTATTAGTTATGTTTTTTTATCCCGGGTCTACAGCTATGACATAATCAGTTGCTTGGTTCATAGCAGTCTTGAATAGTTGATATAGTTTTACAGTGCTATTATTTAATTTACCGCCCACCATCCCCCTTTCTAACACCTTCAATGATGTTTCATGACAAGGGAAACATCTCAGCTTTTACTAGTGATATATATTTTATTTTATTAATTTGAATTCCTTGATGGAATTTTATCACTGGTTATTTTTAAAATTTCATTTATCCCCAAGCATTTCGGGGACAAATTTTATCAAATTTATTCCAGTGCCAGTTTGATAGACCCCTGCTACTCTACTAGCACATGGGCTATCCCCATGCAGACCTTGCACATCCCGGCTGCAGATGAGACGCCAAGTCTCATCACCTATGTGGAGAACCCTCGCTTCACATTCCCCGGCTGGCGAATGGTCGGGCAGGCAGATTCTTCCTCACATTGGAGGTTGCAAGCTGACTTGCTCAGGCAGGAACTCAAAATTGTCTTGTATGCTGAGTGTTTCCCTAGAAGAGGGATGGATTGATGTAGACATGCGTCGAATTACTTATCACGCTAACGTCCAGCACGGTACAGTGAAATTCTGATGACAAAACAAATAACCCTCCCTTCCCGAAAAAAATACCTGCATTTATCGTATCAAGTCACCCCCGGAAAGGGATGGATATTTTACACACAAATGCGTCGGTACAGGTCCGGTGGCTTGTTTTTCTCAGTCCTGTAAGGTGTTTTGAAAGCAGGTATATATATAAACATTTAAAAAAATTAAAGCTTTGCCAGAGTTATTTGTGTAAATAAAAGTTGTATTATAAATAAGACAGCAACCAAATTAACGCCAAAGCTAAACTAGGTCAACACTCTGGTTTCCTCAATGGATACATGTCTTTACAATTTTTCAAGCTCTAAATTTTCAAAAAATAGACAATTCAACTAAGACTTCCAAAAATATGAAATCAACACAAAATCCTTAAAATAGCAAAATTAAAATACACAAATTTAGGAGACCTTAAGGCAATGAACAGGAACGAACTCCGTTTGCTAACATCTGAGAAAACAATAATCACAGCTTCATGTACTTGTTTGTATTAAAATGTTCTGACAACAACTGGTATATGGTTAAACTTTGATCGATGTATGTGAATAGTCCTTGCGAATGTTCGAAACTATATTTTTAGTAAATATTTTTTTTCATGATCCAGAAAATTAGACAGTCATATACTTATTACAAAAAAATATGTGGTTTGATTACCAATGAGATAAATATCCACCCGAGAAAAAATGACGTATATGTTATAAAATATACGCCAACCTACGGCATTCAACAATGAGGAAAACCCATACTGCATTGCAAGCTAAACAAGGATCCAACATGACAAATGTAAAAAAATGTCAAACAACAAAACCAACGGCATGTCATTGATTTATATACAAAACAATTATAAAAGCAAATGTAATACACTACAACAAACGACAACCAATGAAATCCAGGCTTATGATTTTGCCACAGTCACACATCCTACATGACGGGGTTATTAATATAAAAATAAGAAGATGTGGTATGATTGCCAATGAGAAAACTCTCCACAAGAGACCAAAGAAATTAATAACTATAGGTCCCCGTACGGCTTTCAACAATGAGCATAGTCAGCTATAAAAGGGCCTGAAACGACAAATGTAAAACAATTCAAACGAGAAAACTAACGACCTAATTTATGTACAAAATAATGAACGAAAAACAAAAATGTTACACAGCAACAAACGACAACCACTGAATTACAGGCTCCTGACTTGGGACAGTCACATACAAAATGTGGCATATACATAACCATGTTTGCGGGCGCCCAATCACATACATCAATAAAAGCGCTGTTCCTCTGCTCTTTTTGTTTTGCTGTGCATGAACTGACTGTGTGTCATGGATGGATACCCCTTATCCTTTCTTTTCTATTTTGTAAGAATTTATTGTAAAGACCAATTGAAAAGGGGTTGACTCATCAGATTGATACAAGGCTGAAAAAACTAACTAACAAGAAGACCTATATAACCGGATTTAAACCGATTAACTCTATAAACATTTTTCGCAGGAACTTTGTACCCTTACAAACTAATGAGACCTGCTCAAGTAGGATATGGGGACAATTAGTTCCGGTATAATAAAGATTCGGTGGACTCTAAAACGTGTTTGGTTGATTTATCTCACGTGACAATTAATGAAAGATTTATCACACCTTTTTTTTCAAACACAATCAAACAAACAGAGAGTAAATAAATGACATGTCTTTTGAAAAATGTATTCATAAAAAAAGTTTACGAATACTAATAGTATTTATTATACTTCACGTTAAAATGCCATATTTTGATTGGCTAATACGAGGGTGTTAATTTACTCTATTACCCTTCATGGAGACGCTTGATCAAGTGTGCGCTTTTTTAAATACGACTCTATCCTATGGCAAATACGCTATTACCCTTCACGGAGACGCTTATCAAGTGTGCGCTTTATTAAATACGA
Source organism: Mytilus californianus (assembly GCF_021869535.1). Classification (NCBI taxonomy): domain Eukaryota; kingdom Metazoa; phylum Mollusca; class Bivalvia; order Mytilida; family Mytilidae; genus Mytilus; species Mytilus californianus. The sequence goes on along the minus strand of NW_026262593.1, from coordinate 60,884,391 downwards.
CTCTATCCTATGGCAAATACTCTATTACCCTTCGCGGCGACGCTTGATCAAGTGTGCGCTTTATTAAATACGGATGGTTGTTATGTACAAGACGTCATATATATAATAGTTTATTACTTTGAATTTGAATTTTAATCGACAGTAATAACAGAACATTCAGTATAATAAATTATCACCCTCTCAGCTATGTGTTAATATTTATTTATATATCATGGTGATTATCAATTAAATCACTGTGACAGACAAATAATTTGGTTTTCACTCATTTTGATCATTTTCACTGTAATTTCTGGAAAAAGGCGATATTGATTAAAAATACGTCATTAGTATTTTAAAGTGTTTGATAATTGACAAATAGTCTCTGTTCTTAAAGTTTTTTACATTTCCATACAGAATTTTATTATTTCAAAGACAGAATATGCAAAAATACTGACATCTTGTAAAATTAGAAATTGTCCGTCCTAGACCTTTCAACGCGATTTCACAAAAATTGCTCCGTACGAATATTTGAAGACCGGGCAAAGAAGATAGTGCAGATGATATACTTTCGAATGGTATATGATTTAGCCGTATGTTAGGTTGGTGCATTAAAAATGAAGGTGTGTGGTTAAAGTCACTCGACTAAGAGAAACATAACAATTAATACAAAAGCTAGGTCCTGTAATAGCTGGTCGACCGGGATGAAAGGCGAGAAATTTTTAATGCCTCTGGAAATAAGGGTATATTGGATAAGACAAAAATTTGGCCTTGCAACAAGACCCCTCGAAAGGTTGTTGTAAGTATTCTAAAACGTGCAGTGAGCAAGGCATTCGCTCTACACGAACCATTGAATTTAACGTCCCCAGTATGACCGGGCGTAACTACCAATGTATGCGTCCTGCACAGCAAAAAGTACTTGATGTGACAAGCGTTTTACTGTCGATCGATAGAAGACCAAGGAATGACCATATTTCTATACACCAGTCAAAAATAAAAATAATAAGAGACGCACCTTTATTAAAAAGAGGCAAACTTTAAAAAAGAGCTTCTCAATTAAAATGGAAATAACTAGGATTCATCTTAACTTTACATCTGATTCGCGACATAGATGAAACAATCGAGGGTTGCTTGACATCTAATACTATCCGAAAAAACGATGATTCCAATTTTCCCAGTGTGAATTTTCCATTTCAGTGAAGCGACATTCCAGCTGCGCCTACATGTTGAATATGTTTATACGATACGATATTATAGGGCTTCCTATCCAATTTTCTTGAAAGAGGATTGCTGATTGCGAGGGTTTTGAATGGTAAAGTTGAATGCGTCCCATTGAAAGTTTTACGGACCCTTGGCCTTGTTTTAATGGGTTCGAGTTCTCAACAAACTTTATAACATATCTTTCAAGAGTATATTAAAATGCGATCTTTGTTGGCTTTTCGTAAGCGCAAGGAAACACGATAGATTAATGAAGGATTTTTGAATCTTGAATTTTGAATTTTGAAATATGAATTATGAATGATCCTTCTCGGCTTTCGTATTATGTCAATCTAAATCATATTTGAAAATTAAAGGAAGATTATGATGTTTTCCTTCAAATGTTTTCCTTTAAAGTTTAATAGGATCAGATGTACTCAAATTTGTTAAATTTTCCAAGGCGAAACTAATTCTAAAGATAATATTTATAAAATGGCGATAATTAAAATAAACTGCGTTCTTCTAATATGCAACATGATGCATCGTTATTTTTATGACCTAATTCAGGAAATTCGAAAGTGGTCGACTATGTTTATAGATTTGTTTTGGGTTTTTTGGGTTGTACTGATAAGACTTCGGTGTTGGCGGCAGATCACACCAACAGAATTTGTTTTTGTGGATTATCTTCATTATATAGAAGGTTCAGAAGTTTGCAGGGAATGTTTGCAAATACAGGGCGAGTGTAAAATAGCTTCTAAATCATTTAAGAAACGATGTGTCCTTTTTATATAAATCAGACAACTAGATTGATTGATTGACTGATGGTTGGTTGCTTAACGTCCAGTGGTAAATATTTCATACATGCTCAGGACGATCAGACAAAATAGAAAGAATTAAGAGTAAAATTTTTTCTTATTTTTGGCTTTTGAATTTTCTGTTTAAGATTTATCCGTATACCACTTTGAAAAAAAAAATTGCTTTTGCCGTGACCAAAAAATTTTAGATTGCGTCGTCCAATATAGCAAATGGTTATGAAGTATTGTTATTGTGCCAAGCGTAACGCGGGCGAAATACCTGGCGTCAATCCGTCTGTGCGTCCGTCCGTCTAGTCTTGTTAGCGCTCTCACGTGTACAGTTCTTGCAAGATTTTTATGAAACTTATATCATAGGTTTTAAATTATATCAGCAATGTCTGGGACGAGTTCGAAAATCAGTGCCAATGAATTATTTTTAAAAGAACCCCTTGGAAACATCAATTATATTGAAAATTGCATTGTTAGCGCTCAAATTTGTACACTTTTTGCAAGTCTTTATGAAACTTATATCATAGGTTTATATTAGCAATGTCTTGGACGAGTTCGAAAATCAATGCCGATCAACTATTTTTAAAAGAGTTATGTCCCTTGGAAACATTAATTTTATGGAAAATCAGTGACAATCAATTATTTGTAAAAGAGTTATGCCCCTTGGAAATATAAATTATATAACGGAAATCACATTGCATTTGCTCTGAAGCCTTCATTTCTCTTAAGATATTAATAAAAAGTTTTAAAGAAAAAAAAAGTGTTTTTATAGTTATTGCCCTTGTACCTTGGATAGATAAACTATAAGCAACGCGGGGGACATTCGAACTCTGTTTTTTTTATTTATGTTAAAATGGAGGAACTGCGACCGTTTTCTTTTTGTAAAGACAAATACCTTAACGATTTGCAGACCAATCATGATAACTTTTAGATCTGCTTGTGTGATAAAGAAGATAATTTTGATTATATTAAGAAGTCAAAAACTATTCACGCTGGAATTCATAAAAATAAAAAAGGTCAACTTTGCCTAGTGGGGTTACTACATAAGTTTTATTGATTACATAAACATAAGTTTAGTATATATGAAATTAACACCAAGCTACCCATTCTTATATATGTATATATATATAAACTTTCCACAGAAAAAAAAAGATTCATGTTCAAAAATTGCAAATCTTCAACTGCAGCAGAAGATAAATGTGATAAAATTCTCTTTGAATATGTTTTCGCTTTTTCCCTAAAAAAATGTTATGGTGGTCAATATATTGTCACAAAGAAATCCGATTTTATCTTAAGATACCACTAGTTGCTTACACGCGGAATCAAAAATGTGGAAATTTATTTGATTGAATAAAAATAAAATCTGGAGTACAACACGAAATCTTAACCCTTTAGCCTCTTCGCCAGAGAACAAAAATTCAGCATACTAAAGCCGCATCTATTTTTATTGCCCAGTGTGTTTTCTTTTGGCAAAAACATTACTTGTTATATATGTGTACTAGTATCAGAAAATGTATCACTCTCATCAGAGGGTAGACTTTTTTTTTATGTTACTAAACCCCCTTAATGATGACATCACGTTTCCATGCCTAGACATTGCTTTTCTTTACCAGCAAATTATCAAAACAATTTCCTCCAGCAAATTAGCTCGACTTTTGCAAATAAATATCGTTAAAATACACCTCACGAAGAAGATGTAAAGTATTGGTGAAATAATAATAAAAGAGGTACTAAAACGCAAAAAAATGTTTGAATAATTTTGAAGTTCGAAATTATCGTTGAAAAACGCCAAAAACTCGATAAATTTTCATTTTTTAATTATCGAGATATTTCAAAGAATACTTTCTGTTATAGTCATTTGCACACCTCAACGATTTGATAAAATACGCCACTAACACCCTCTAATTCTACCCAACGGAAGTGACGTATACTGGGTCACCCTGATCAAATACGTGTATTATATCGTATATAAACAGGTCAGCTCGCAAAGTAAAATAACAGTTTGGATATATCGGTGACAATAACCAACCGAAACTACATTGAGAATATTGATATACATTTAACGACGCTTGATAATCGCTTTCATATTTTATTCGAATTTTTAGAATTACTCAAGTGGTTACATGGTACCAATAAATATATCCTGAACAATTTCATAAACTGTAAAATGAATAATGCAAAAACTTTTTCTTATGTATTCAAACAATAATAAACAAATTATTTGTTACTTTTTGTTCTATCAAACTTGTTACTTTCTGTCCTGTAACTTTCAGTCCATTTACCATAGAGACATAATACTAGTATACAATTGTAATCTATGTCTCTGTCCTAAACCACAGGCCATTTTTCTATATATATAATTGGGGTGTTTTGTGTTATTGGAAATAAAATTTATCACATACTGTCTTTAAGGTTTTAAACTATTGACCCCCCCCCCTTTTTCGTTTGAAATTTTTACCAATGACAATTAAATAGCAAAACAAGAAATGTTTATCCTCTCGGCTACCTTTTGATCCATATTAGATTACGTCCCCTGGGATGTATGAACGCGTTGTTTGTTCTCCTGAGTATTGTGTGTTGTGTTGACTTATAAGTGGTGAAAACATGAGTACCGATTATGTAATTATTTATTGTTTTGTGATTTTGATAACTGATGGAACAAAAAAACTCGACCAACTAAGCCACCAGCAAAGAGGAAACGAATACAAAATAAAAGTCCCAAAGGTGCGTGGATTCGTCCGCCATTTTGAGTATGTCCCAAACAACAAGTTCAAGTTCTAGGTCGTTTAATTTTTCAGCAACATTACCTTCGCAAATCCCAAACCCATTTAGTATGGTTTCACAGCAATCTCACCACTATCATTTTCAACAGTCTTCATCACCCGGTATAACTATATTCCCTTTAGCTTATTCATATTCAAGCTCGCCACCGTGGATGGCCGACCTTATAAAAAAGATAAACGACCTAGCCACAAAAATGACATCAGTAGATGAAACAAAATCTTCTGTGAAAAGCATTGACTCTAAAATGTCGCTAATGAAATATGATGTCGACTGTCTCGTTCAGCCTATAGGTGATATCGAGGGAAGTCAACACTTTATTTCTGAAAGTTTTGAAAAAAATAAATCCGATGTTGATGGCATTGCTACTGAAATGGTCCAGCTACGTTCTGTTAACAAGGAAATTTCTGCGCAATTTGGAATCCTTAGGTGTGCAAATCTAAGGGACAATTTACTGTTTTTTGGGTGTTGAGGAGGGGGAAGGTGAAGAATGTGTTGATATCATTAACACTTTTGTTTTACGAGTTTGTCTATTTCTGAACCAGTTGAAATTTCTACTGCTTATAGGATGGGAAAGAAAGGTGTTGGTAACACAGAATCTGATAACACACAACTACCAAGTCACGGCCTGCTGTTGCTAAATTCTTGCTACGTCAGCAGAGGGAAAATGTGCGTAAAAGCTCTCCTAAGCTAAAGGGTACAAAAATTTCAATGTCAGAACATTTTCCAAAGTCTGTGCATGAAAAGAGTAAAACTTTGATTCCAATTTACAAAAAAGCAAAACTTGAAGGAAAACTAGCTTCTCTTATAGGGACAAATTGTATGAGGAAGGACATCTAATTGTAAATACGGATGAACAAATAAACAAAAACATACGCATAAACATTCAATCGAAATCGAGTAGGTCTACAAAAAGCATCCACAAGTCATATAATTTGACAACAGGTGCTTAGTCAGGTCCAGGGTGTTTTGTGCCAATAAGAAGGCAACCAAGTCCAGAATTCATTCAAAGCTTGGTAGTCCGAAAGCTATTTCTAGTTCTCAAAATGGGTCCCGGTTTGAACTATTAGCCGATGTGCATATTGAAGCTGATTAGGATACATCGAGAAATATTTCATCATTGTCATTTTTGTATTGGAATATCAATGGTGGTCTACATGATAAACTGTCTGAATCTGACTTTTTAAATGATATTAGTTCTCATGATGTTATTATTCTGTCTGAGTGTTGGATTGATAATGCATATGATAATGTTATAATTTTATATGGTTTTATAAGTAAACCTGTTCCTTTATTAAAAAGGGAATATAAATAGGAGGTGGAATTCTCCTCATGATTAAAAACTGTTTTTTCTAACTTTATCAAAGTTGTTAAAGTTCTTAATGATACAATTATATGGTTACAAGTATCAAAAGATGCGACAATCTGTGGTCAAGATTATTATGTTTGTTTTGTCTATTTACCACCAATTGTTTCAAATTATTATAAAATGTACGAATGTGACATATTTTATGAACTGATCAATTTTGTTGAAAGATATTCAACTGAGTCTTCTAAAGTATTTTTATTAGGTGATATGAATGCAAGGACTGCAATAGGTAATGATTTTATTACACATGATAGTTTGTATGTTTCAATTTTTGACCACTAGGTCGATGCCACTGCTGGTGGACGTCTCCGTCTCCGAGGGTATCACCAGCCTAGAAGTCAGCACTTCGGTGTTGACATGAATATCAATTATATGGTCATTTTTATAAATTTCCTGTTACAAAACTTTGAATATTTCGAAAAACTAAGGATTTTCTTATCCCAGGAATAGATTACCTTAGCCGTATTTGGCACAACTTTTTTGAATTTTGGGTCCTCAATGCTCTTCAATTTTGTACTTGTTTTGCTTTATAACTATTTTGATCTGAGCGTCACTGATGAGTCTTATGTAGACGAAACGCGCGTCTGGCGTATTAAATTATAATCCTGGTACCTTTGATAACTATTTGACGATTTAAATCACATTTTTAATTATAAAAGTGACAATAATTTACCTGTTCGAAGGAATCTAGATCAGGGTACCAATGATTATGGAGTAACAATGTTAAACTTGTATAGAAGTACTGGACTTCGAATTGTGAACGGTCGACACAAAGATGGAACGGCTAACGATTTTACTTTTTGTGGTTCGCGTGGTATGAGTGTCGTTGATTACCTTATTGTACCGTTTGACTATTTTCACATTGTGGAACAATTTATAGTTAGTAACTTTACTGCGTTCAGTGATCATGCACCTCTGCATATACGTCTACAATGCATAACACTGTCTTAATATACCCATGAACAACAAAAAACGAAATGTATCTACAAGTACATTTGACAGTTTTCGGTGGAACGACAACTTAAAACAACAGTGTAACGAATCCTTAATTTTGAATAGTGGGTTACTCAGCCAAATAGTTTTTTGTGATGCTCAAAAATCACAAGATGGTATTGACAATTATATTGAGACTTGTACTACCCAGTTAACGGACATTGATTTTAAGAAGTACCAGTAATAAATCGAAAGACTCTCAACGTTCTAGCCGAAAATTTGTTTGTATAACTTCTGATAAGCCATGGTTTAATTGTGAGTGTCAAAGACTTCGTCATGTTTATTTAAGTGCGTTAAATATGTTTAATAAAAACATAAAAACAAAAAAGTTGAAAATCACCAAAGACTTAACACTACGAAGAGACAATACAAAGTGTTGGAAAATAAGTTAAAACGGCAGTATAAACGTCAAGAGGGCGACATGCTTGAGCATCTACGTAAAAGCGACACTAAAACGTTTTATAGAATGTTTCAAGAGAACCGCGCTAATAATTTAGAAGTCCCCCTCTCGTCATTTTTTTAACATTTTAAAGAGTTATCTTCACGTAACACTCCAATAATAAATGACACACAGAGTATTCAGGACACTATTACCGAGGCTACACACGAACAACTTGACCGTGTTATTACGCAGATCGAAATTGTGTAATGTATTTCCAAACTTAAACGTGGTAAAAGTCATGGAATTGACGGGATTCTGAACGAATGTTAATCGAATATAAGGATGTGCTTATACCGTTCTCAGAGGAAATGTTCAACAGGGTATTGTCTTCTGGTTACTTTCCGACAACATGGACAGTTGCGATACTTGTTCCAGTTTTTAAAAAAAAGGCGATCCGTCTGATCTGGTAAACTATCGCGGCATAAGTTTGGTTAGTAATTTGGCCAAATTGTTCACATTCATTTTGAATATGAGATTGTTACTTTGGTCTGATAACTATGACATTATCACTGATGCACAGTTTGGATTTCGGCCGGGCAGTAGTACAGTTGATGCAATATTTAGTTTATTAACTGTAATTCAGAAAACACTCTTCAGCAAGAATCGTTTGTATTGCTGTTTTGTAGACTACAAACAGGCGTTTGATACAGCATGTAGGCAGAATTTATGGTTGATATTGTCAAAAATTGGTATCACAGGGAAACTTTTATCATTACTTAAATCGATGTCTGCAAATGTGAAATCATGCATGTGTACAAATTGATGGTTTTTATTCAGAGCAGTTCACCAGTACAGTTGAAGTACAGGAATTGTCTTTATTTTTGCTTATGTATGCCGATGATATGATTCTGTTTTCTGATTCTGTAAAAAGCTTACAAGATATGTTACACACACTTTTATTGTACACTCGTAAATTGGGCAAAACTGCAAACAATGCTAAAACAAAAATTATGGTATTTAGAAATGGTGGTAATGTGAGGGTAGAAGAAAAATGGTACTTTGATGGTAATGTTATTGACATTGTTGATGGATTTTGTTACTTAGGTGTACTGTTGAATTATAACAGTATTTTTATAAAACTCAGAAAAAATTAGCAGAGCAAGGTAGGAAAGCGGTGTTTGCCTTGATATCAAAAGTATCATCCTTAAATTTGAATGTTTTCACATACTTGAATTTGTTTGATACGTATATTAGTAGTGGTTTATGCTATGACAGTGAGATATGGGGCTTATATAAAGCGCCGAATATTGAAAAAGTTCAGATAGATTTTTGCAAAAATATTTTGGGTGTCAAACAATGTACCACGAATGTAATGGTGTATTATGTATATACATATATATATATATAAATAAGTTTAAATTGAAAACAACGTTCAAACCTATGGTTGCGTTGGATAAAAACCGCAATTTTTAAACGTGTGCATGCAAAACAAATTTCTTGGTAGAGGGGTCTAAATACAGCACAAACAACATTTTCCAAAAGACCAAAAAAGTGAAAAAGTATATCTAAACAAAACGCATTTGACTAACAGGTCGAACAACGGATGTTCTTAAACCCTGCTGACTGCCATTGGCGATTGCCAAATAAACGGATCACAAGATGTAACAAAATGGATCATTATTATTAATTTAATATATATAGGTGACACATTCTCTTCAGACATTATTACGGTTTTTCAATTCATGACATCGTCCTGAACATGCATGAAATATTTGCCACTGGACATTAAGCAACCAATAATCAATCAATCAAACAATTCATGACGAAATAGATCAAGTTGCCTTAATTTTCCTTCCCAAGGTTTCATAGAACAAACTTTTTTGTGTACAAAGTAATTGCATGGATGATAAATTATCACAATTTTAAGATAGCGTTGTACTCTAATCAAGGTATAAAGAACCATATGTGTTACTCTTTATGTAAATGAAAGAAACTTGCAATCGTCAAAAACATTTTTTAGATCAAAAGATTTTAATAGCAGGATATTTAAAAATCAATGTGAAAACTATATTACAAACTATTTAATTTAATTTGGAACACAGCATTTTATTTCAAAATAGCCAGTGGCAATTTTTGTTTTAATATCTTGATTACGATACAATGAAATCTTATCCTTGTGGTCATTCATGCGTAGTTAATTAGTACACGGAAAAATTATGTACTATGAAAATTATAAGACAAATTCTAGCAATTTGATTGGACGAGAAGTTGTGAGTATGTGCTAAAAGGAAAAGAATGTCAACATTGAAAGTTAAACAAGAGTAAACTATTTGGTTGACTGGTTCGATCTACAAAAATTCATTCTTATACAGGTAAACACCGTTAATATGAAATCCAATTGCACGTTTTGGCTATCTATTTATTTCTATATTTATGTTTATATCGGGTTATATGACAGTCGAAGGTCACCTCGATGATTAATTAGATGGCCTCTAGACTGAAATACACACGAAATGCTGATACATATTATCGAGAGCATGCATTGTAAATTGTTTCTTTTAGACTTTTAATAACTTGAAACATATACCCTCACGACACTTACCAAAGAGGAAATCCTGGATAATCATAGGTCTGTTCTATGTTCCTTTGGAATTTCAACTAAAGATGAAGAACTGGATCTTCCATCACTGTATTGGATACCTAAAGCACATAAGTGTCCTTACAAACAACGGTATATTGCTTGGTCTTCCAATTGCTCCACGAAACCTCTTTCTAAATTATTAACATCTATTTTATCAGCAATCAAAGCTGGGCTTCAAATTTATTTAGAAACTGCCTATTCGAGAGGTGGCGTGAATCAGATGTGGATACTAAAAATTTCCAAAGATCTTTTAGAGTACATACAATCTAAGACTCTCTCTTCTTGCAATAGTATTAAAACATTTGACTTTTCTACACTTTACACAAGTATTCCCCATTCCAAATCAAAAGACAAATTGAAAGAGTTGGTATTGTTTTCTTTCATAAAAAAGAATGGCGAACGTAGATACAAGTATCTTGTTTTGGGGAGGGATAAATCCTACTTTGTAAAGAATCACTCTGATTCAAACAAAAAATTCTCTGAAACTGACATTATCAAGATGCTTGATTTCTTGATTGACAACATATTTGTTACGTTTGGAGAACGTGTTTTTCAACAGACTGTCGGCATTCAAATGGGAACCAATTGTGCTCCTCTTCTTGCAGACTTGTTTTTTTATTATCATGAGGATGACTTCATACAGGAACTTCTTTAAGAAGAAAGATAAGAAGTTAGCAATATCCTTTAACTTTACTTTCCGCTATATAGATGATGTTCTCTCACTAAATAATTCAAAATTTGGTGACTATGTTGAACGCATTTATCTCATCGAACTAGAGATAAAGGATACAACAGATACAGTTAAGTCTGCCTCATATCTTGACTTACATCTAGAAGTTGACAACGAGGGTCGGTTGAAAACAAAACTTTACGACAAAAGAGATAATTTCAGCTTCCCTATTGTGAACTTTCCATTTCTATGTAGCAACCACCCGCAGCGCCTGCATACGGAGTATATATCTCCCAATTGATACGATATTTCCGGGCTTGTGTTTCCTATCATGATTTCGTTGATAGAGGATTGCTGCTCACAAGGAAGCTATTAAACCAAGAGTTCCAAATGGTGAAGTTGAAATCATCCCTTTGTAAATTTTACGGACGCCATCACGAGTTGGTTGACCGTTATGGAATAACCGTTTCACAGATGATATCGGATATGTTCCTTATGTCGTAATTACAATCCACTCCCTTTTTATACCACGAATGTGACCTACCGAATTAGACTATTTACCGGATTTGTAATAACATGAGCAACACGACGGATGCCACATGTGGAGCAGGATCTGTTTACCCTTCCGGGGCACCTGAGATCACCCCAGTTTTTGGTGGGGTTCATGTTGCTTAGTCTTAAGTTTTCTATGTTATGTCTTGTGTACTATTATTTGTCTGTTTGTCTTTTTTTTATTTTTTAGCCATGGCGTTGTCAGTTTATTTTCGATCTATGAGTTTGACTGTCCCTCTGGTATCTTTCGCCCCTCTTGGAAATACGTTTTAGTTTGTTATAAATCAAATATGAGAATTTGAGTCAAATCGGTGAGCATAATTTTGACAGCTAATGCCCCTTTAAAGTAATAAAGTAATAACAAAATTGATCCTGGTAATTAAAACAGTCCATACTTTGACTCATTAAACATCCTGTAGAGTAATAAAGATCAAACAGGGTAATCAGTAGCTATTATCCCTCTACTCAGGTAATTAACAACTTAGCCATGCAGACATGCCACCTGTTGTTTATAAATTGATGTACTTTATAGTTTGATACTAACCATTATTAAAAAGGTATTGTGAATACCCGGTTTTTAAACTTGAAATTTTTATTACAGAGATAAGAAGCCCTACCGTCATATTTTGTCAAGTTGTTCTGCAACTTCACGTAGATGTAAATATAAACAATATTTATTCTCGACTCAATAAAAAATATTTGGAAGTGCTTTTTATAATCCACGATCAACAGAAAGTTCAATATTCATCAACGTTTAGATGAGAAGAAGTGACCAAGTGTGCGTCACTTCCGGTAGATTTATTTTTAGTACTGTTTCCGGAAGAAGCGTTCATTGGATTTTCCTAAGGTAAACATAGTTGAATTTTACACGCAATTATCTCTGTTGTTAGTGGACCAAACGGCATCGTTTTTTTTTTTTTGCATTTTCGATCAATTATTTCGAACTTTTAGATTATAATTACTTGTTATGTGTGTATTAGTGCCTCTTTAACGGGAGTAACCGTTCCGATTCAATGTAAAAAATTCAACACAACAGAACATTTTTAGTTAAAGTTTAATTTTCAGTACGCTTACTAAGTCAATATTTGGTAATGTACCTAATCCGTGTAGCTTTCAAAGACTCAATTTGTAGACATGTACAGTTACAGTTACGGAAGTACTGAAATCAATAAAAATGTCTGTGATCTAGGACACACATATATTTACACGACCTGTTTTTTAACCTTTTTATTTCACCATACTTATTTGAATAGGTATTAGACGTGCTACGAAATGGTATATACTCGACGCTGAGGTTGACAAATTAGATCTTAATTGCGAGTATCGTATCAAAACACAAACGTGATTTAAAGATTTTAATTACCTGTGTATCATAATCAATTGAGTCTTGAACATATCCATATAAGGTAGTGTTCCCGATCTGTTAAATACTTGTCAATGTTGACGAATAGAGATTTATTTATAACATTGTAGACATGGAAGTTCTTGGTCTGGTAAATATCTCTTCATGGATAATCTCAATTCTTCTGTTCATTCTTACACTCTATTTGTAAGTTTTTCTTTTTCATTTTTTAATGCCAAATCGTTAGTGTTTTTTTTTCTTTTTTTTCTTTGTATTTTTAGATCACTTTGAATTGTTACCACTATTTAGTTAGCATAAATATGGTATTACAACTGAAGGGGAATTTTAGCATAAATAAGGTATTACAACTGAAGGGGAATTTTAGGCAAATTTTTAGTATTACAAATTTCAACCTACAGGACAGGAATTTCGACGTCCATTGGGAAATGAAAGTACTATGTTGCAACAATTATACATGCATTCACGTATAAAAATAATTTATAATTTGCCGTAATATATATATTTTTGCGCTTATTGTTAACTTATGAGTGCGACTGGTAATAACTTTGATTGCCAAATAAAATAGACTTGAGAACGGAAACAATGGATGTGTCAAAAAGACAATAACCCGACCAAAGAGCTGAAAACGGCACAGGGCCACCGATGGGTCTTCAACACGACAAGAAAAATTCCGCACCCGGAGGCTTGTTTAATCAGGCTTCTTAACAACAATGTATACTTTTTCAGAGAAATGGACGCCACACAAAACTCTGAAATATATAAATGAACCAAAATTAAATAAAGACTAACAAAGATCTCAACCCTCCCCCTTTACTCATGCGAATGTGGAATAAACAAACACACAGCGATACGCACATTTAAATTCAGTTTAACAGAAGTCCGAGTTTGCAACCCTAATCTCGATTGAAGACCGACCGGACAAAGCGTTATGTCATAGAATTCTGTGGTTGATAACAGACAGAAATAATGCAAATCTGACCAACTATTTAATGTATCTAAAATGAAATAACATCAGTCCTTGATATTTGAAATCTGAACACTATTTTAAGAGATGATATTTTACTAACTACGTGTTTTATAGCATTTGTTTACTCTGTATCTATATATATATTATATAACAAAGGTAGAAATAATAAATGTCAGATTAAACAATTTCCGTTTCAAAATTCATTATATAGGCTCCAAAAGGAGGTTTTTCTTCTCCTTCTTCAGCAAAACATTTAGGGTTTGAGGAATTTGAAAGTATAATTTGGGAGGATCTGATTGGTTCTACTACAGAATCATTCGAAATATTTTTTAGAATATGGTTCGCATCCCGACCCCTAAACAATATATTTTCTTGTTTGGCTATCCAACATGCCTTGCATGATATATAGGAAGGGGGTCCTAAGAGGTTATCACAACCCCCTGTCATTTTAGGAATGGTCAAACATAAAGCAAATAACATGTTGAGACGTCAATCTCTAGACAATAACTTTTTTTCTCATACCAAATAAATTGAATAATATGCAGGGTTCGTCCCCCTAGGGTCAACCACTCTCTCTTCTTTATGAAAATGTTCAAATATTTTGGAAATTTTTTAGACGCCCACACCCCAGCCATGTTTAATTGTCTGTCATGTCAAGGCGAGTTGCATGAAAGGTAAGATAAGTCCCAAGTGGTCGTTCCCTACCCCTACTATTGTAATTGTTTAAGGATGTTGAAAACGGTCGAGATCCCAACCAAGAAACCGTGTAGTTTCTTGTTTGACATGTCAGTATAAATTGAATGATATAATGGGCGAGCACCAATGAGTATATATTTATTAGAAATTCGTTTTAGAGAATTCGTACTAACATCATATCACAATAATTTCTCCTGTTTTTTTCATGTTTCCTTTAAACCTAAATAGAATGTATCAAGTGTTAACACGGCAATAGAAATAATTGTAAAACACTCTATTTCATTTCAATTACATTTTTCTTCACCAGATATACATTATGGAAACATACTTTATGGAGAAGGCTAGGAGTTCCAGGACCAACACCATTCCCTTTCCTTGGTAGCATTAAAGACTTGGCAGTAAAGGTAATATACATGTAATAAATCCATAGGTAATATATGAACCTTATTGGGCTTTTAAAATTCGTATGTTATTATTCTGTGTAATACCTATTTATAAGTGAGGATTTCGGTTGAACATATTACACACTCATTCTTCTAGTGGGCGATAGTCCAAAAAGACCTTGTCCGTTCGTTCGTATAACACATATTTTCGTCACACTTTCCTCGTTAATTTCTAAATATAAAGTATTCATAAAAATTGTTTGGTCAGCAGCTTGAGAGTAGTGAGTTGTAACGTGTATTTACTTTTCGGTTAGATACAGACTCCTTGTTTGCCGATAATATAATTTTCATTGTGCTAAATGAACTGCAAATTTTTCTTCACACACTTCTCCAATACTTCAGTACAGACTGACTTCATATGTGGACAGCAGCATATATGATGAGTTGGAACGTGTGTGTGTCCTGTTTTGGATCTGTCACAAACATATGAGTATGGGGGGTTCGTCATTTCTGTATTCTTTAATTTTTTAGGCAATTTTTTTCTAGTCTTTATACTTTTCGCCCATTATTCTCTATTCTGTAAACCCCCATCTACACCATCGAGTATGCGTAGCACGAACATGTGTGCATTCTTGGTTTAAGACATCTTTTCATGAATGGTAACATTTTTCACATAACGAAAAAGTTGTAATATTTCACAAGATTTACTAAAATGATTTTAGACATTTTTTACTGCACTTGTTGCTTGAAGTCTCTATACTTTTATGGATAAAAAAATGTGATGGGTAAACTCAAATGAGAAGGTAAAAAAAAAGTATGCAATCAAACATCCCAGTAAGTCAAATAAAAAAAGACAACACATTGACCAAAAAGAAAAACAACGAAATGACGATTAATAATACCAAACACTAAGTCTTCACAAAACCTTTAGATTCCTTCGGAAAGGTAAGTAGTTCATGCTCCACTAGTTGCAACCGCCGTGTTTTTCATTTACAAATAAAACAGTGATAACCTGCATTCGTTTTGTAAAATTAAGGACAGAAAACAGGATTAATGTAAATCTATTTCAATAAATCTTTCGAAAAGATGACTTTGTAATCTTTGATGTACAATACAATAAGGCCTCATATTGGCCTACAATTAACAAAACACATACATCAAGGTTAAAATATCCTGAGTTTAAATGTACCACTTTCTTGGAATCGCAAATAGTTTTTTTAATTATCATCTTTAGCTGATTATTATTTAGATCACCTTTTCTAAATTACATCTTAATTACATCATGTACTGTAAACAGTTATAGGTGCTTCTTATGGTTCTTACATCATTAGTGACTCCATTCTACTTGATTATCATTTTTATTTGTGAGGAATTTCTTTTAGGTTGTTTATTTAATCAGTAAAATTGCATTGAGTGATTCGAAATAAGATGCAAAATGAGTTCTTATAAAAGAGAGGCGAAAGATACCAAAGGGACATTCAAACTCATTAAGTCAGAAACAAACTGACAACGCCATGGCTAAAAAGAAAAGACAAACAGACAAACAACGGTACACAAAACAAAACATAGAATGCTAAAGACTGAGCAACATGAACCCCACCAAAAACTGGATGTGATATCAGGTGCTCTGAAAGGGTAAGCAGATCCTGCTCCACATATAGCACCCGTCGTGTTGCTCATGTTGGTAAAAACCCGGTGATAATTCTAATGCAGATGGGGACGGGATTGTAGTTACGACAATTGGAACTTAGCCGCTATCATCTGTGAAACGGATATTCCATAACGATCACTCAACCAACTCGTGATGGCGTCCGTAAACTTTACTTTAACTGACTGTAGAAGCTAGTCCAGGAACGAAAACAGTAAAATGGTGTCAACTTACCATATTTATTTCATAACAACATTTTATTTATTTGATGGAATGTTCATTACTTATTATGCTCTCCATTACATGAAATACTTTTAATAAATTTCAAAAGAATAAATCTGTATCAATTATTATCGTACTGTCTTGTAGGGAATGTCCAAAACTGACCAAGACTTAGTTCCAAAGTATGGCAGTGTAGTTGGGTACGTTAAAAAAATGTATAACGTTTTAAAACGTGTATTATCCAGTTTTAAAAGAAAAAGTTGTAATTAAAATAGCTGTTAAGCTATTTACACATGAGTATAGAGCTTATATATAAACTTTAATACGTGTATAATTCTAGAATCGGGTGAACTTACACATGAATATAAAGTTCTGTTTACATTAAATTTACATGTGGATAAAGATGCATACATTTTGATTTTACTTGGAGATATTATGTTTAGATCAAACTTGCAAACGAATATAGAGTTGTGGTTACATTATATTACACATGAATATTAGATTATGCTAAAATAATACCTACCCATGATAGAATTCAGAATAGTGGTTTCATTAATTTTGCACATGCCTGAATATAGGATACAATTTGTCAATACTGGAAGACTTTTTTTAATATATTGATTAAAGGTGTATGAAATAAACGTAAAGAAGACAGCAACCCGGCATTACAAGTACACTACAAGACTTACATAGGTCATGTAGCATCATGTATTATTTTTATTACAAAAATGTACAATTAATATATGTGTTCGTCTTGGCCAAGATAGTATAGGGGCATTATGTTTTCTGGTCTTTGTGTCTGTTCGTCCGTCCGTCTCGTATCGGGTTAAAGTTTTGGTTTAGTTTTCTATGTTGTGTCTTGTGTACTATTATTTGTCTGTTTGTCTTTTTATTTTTTTGCCATGACGTTGTCAGTTTATTTTCGATCTATGAGTTTGACTGTCCGTCTGGTATCTTTCGCCCCTCTTTTACACTAGCTCATTGAACACCAGCTTGGTTTGACAATACTAAAATGTATGTTTAAAATATTATTCAATAGGACATAGGTGGGTATACAGGCAATGAAATCTGGTATATAAATTATAATCCTGGTACTTTGATAACTATTTACACCGCAGGGTCGATGCCACTGCTGGTAGACGTTTCGTCCCCGAGGGTATCACCAGCCCAGTAGTCAGCACTTCCGTGTTGACATGAATATCAATTATGTGGTCATTTTATAAATTTCCTGTTCACAAAAGTATGAATTTTTCGAAATACTAAGGACTTTCTTATCCCAGGCATAGATTACCTTAGCCGTATTTGGCACAACTTTTTGAAATTTTGGGTCCTCAATGCTCTTCAACTTTGTACTTGTTTGGCTTCATAACTATTTTGATCTGAGCGTCACTGATGAGTCTTATGTAGACGAAACGCGCGTCACCCTTCCGAAGTACCTGAGATCACCCCCAGTTTTTGGTGGGGTTCGTGTTGCTTAGTCTCTAGTTTTCTATGTTGTGTCTTGTGTACTATTATTTGTCTGTTTGCCTTTTTAATTTTTTTTGCAATGACGTTGTCAGTTTATTTTCGACCTATGCGTTTGACTGTCCCTCTAGTATCTTTTGCCCCTCTTTTTTGAAACTTATTACATTTACATGTATACGTGGCTATTTGAAGTAAACTTTAAGAATGTATGCAGAATTATCGTTTTGACCTAGATTCTACGGTTAAATGAAACGTGAATTTTCGAGAGTGTGGGAGGGGAAATGTGTTCTATGAACACATATTCTTGTTTTACAATTAATAGACACTCAGCGATTTAAGTATTTATATATTTATTTATTCTATATATTTGTTCTCGTTCTGAACATGCATTAAATATTTACCAATGGACGTTAAGCAACCAACAATCAATCAATCATTTTATATAACAGTACATGTACATTTGACGTTATTTTGCAGAGTATATAACGGAACTATTCCTGTACTATTAGTTACAGATACAGATCTGATTAAAGAAATATTTATCAAAGAGTATCAAACATTTACTAATCGTGTGGTAAGTTGTAAATTGTGTTTAGCCTAAGAAATTCTTTGGTTGGATACGACAGTCGACCACATGGTTAATCGATAGGTTAAACGGGTTTATTTTTAATTTTCTTTGGGGTGCAAGTTGTAATTTTGTTATTTAAAACTACAATTGTTTATTTGCAAAATGTATACGTCTAGTAAACGTATTAAATAGTTAACATTAAAAAGGGTAGGACATGAAATGTATGCTTTGGAGAAAACATAAACAAATTAAAAATTAATTGTGTTTAAAAGAGATAGATACTTTATTCTCTAAAAAAACAAAATACAAGTTTACAGAGAAAGTACAATCACAATATAAATACAAATACAATAGGTCATGGTAAACAGATGCAATACGATAATGTAAAATGAAGTACAACTTTATAACAAACGGTTAAACTAAATATAAAGCTTTACGTTTACATGGAGGGATTAACTTTTTTATTGATACACTTAATGAATGAACACAGTTTTTTATAACTGATTTATTTTTAGTATTAAACAGTGAGAAAATTGACATGATATTTGAACTATGTCATGGATGGATACCCCATATCCTATGTGTATCTATAATGTGAAAATTTACTTTGAAGAAATAATTTTCTTTCGTGCAATTTGAAAACAGCAAAAGAAATAATGAAATTCATCACATATACCGGAATTACATAAATTATATTTCTTTTTACTGGGGGTCAAAGCTCAATACCCCTAAGTCACTGTAAAGCCTTAAGGGTGTTAAATTGTTTACTTTGTATTGGTTAAAGTAATATTTATGTTGTAGGTAATTTTAAAGACGGATGATTTGTTGAACAGTATGATAACAGCAGCAGAAGATGACCACTGGAAGTTTATTAGAAGTACTATGACACCAACGTTTACATCGGGAAAATTAAAGACTGTATGTTTAAATTCATATACGTCCAGGTCTGATATGTGATTTAGTTTCCGATTCGACGCCAAATTTGACCATTCTTTTATAATTATTTAATACCTGAAGCTTCTGCATATAATTAACAAATGAAATAACGTGATTTTGATAGAAGTTCTTTGCCACACCGTTAAGCGTTAATATAATCAAATGGTTTTCTGCAACAGATGAAACTGATAAAAAGAAGTTCACCGAGGTTAATTTAGGGTTTAAGGGACCCCTTCCTTTTATGGAGCTACACGATGAACATTTAAGGTTATTGCATACAATCCTAACAAGTCCCATTCTTAACGTTGTCTTGACGGTGTGCCCGTTTATCAACATCCTGGATCCGCACTTAAAACTAAAATAGATTTTACAATAATACTATTGACACAGTACCTATTTATAATTCCGTAAGTTTACTTTATTTCCTTCCATCAAACCTACTAGGTAAATATTCCCTTCCATCAAACCTACTAAGTAAATATTCCCTTCCATCAAACCTACTAGGTAAATATTCCCTTCCATCAAACCTACTAGGTAAATATTCGGCCCCAGAGCTTAAAATCCCTCGATCCTATATGGGTTGTTTTGGCATACATAAATAAAATACAAAAATAAGTAAGCAATGAACGATGTTGTTAAATGTAATATATGCTTTTTGTGCTTCTTTGTTAAATATTTGTTTGTTTTTGCTGTGATTAAGATTGTGACACGGTGTTGACTAATGTACCCCTATTCTACATTTTTTCCTATCATGTCTGTTTGTTTTATTCACGCATCGTTGTCAATATAATGAAATTTGATGCGACTGTCATACATGTGAGAGGTTTAGCGCTATAAAACCAGGCTCAATCCACCATTTTCTACATAAGAAAATGCCTGTACCATGTCAGGAATATGACAGTTGTTGTCCATTCGTTTGATGTGTTTGTGCTTTTGATTTTGCCATTTGATTAAGGACTTTCCGTTTTGAATTTTCCTCGGAGTTCAGTATTTTTGTGATTTAACTTTTTGCTCTGTATTTACTAGATGCTTCCAATGATACTGCGATGCTGTGATGATCTCGTAAATAATATCAATGGTAAAATGGAACAAAATGAAAGTGTAGAAATGACAGAGTAAGTATGTTCTATACTAGTATATATTATGGTTTAGGGGGCCAGCTGAAGCCCGTCTCCGGGTGCGGGGTTTTCTCGCTGCGTTGAAAACCAATTGGTGGCTTTGAGCTATTTTCTGCTCTTCGGTCGGGTTGTTCTCCCTTTGACACATTCTCCGTTTCCATTCTCTATTCTATAACTATTCTTTTTGAAGTTATTTGAAAGCACTAGATAAGTAAGAAAATGTGGAATAATTCCCATGATTATAACTATCCACCAGAGACCACAGGGCGAGGATGGCCCATACCATTTAGTAAGCTATAATAAAAGGTTACAGCATGACAAAAGGAGATTCAATTCAAAAGAGAAACCCAATTGCCTTATTTGTGCTAAAAACAATAAACAATGCAAACAACAAATATTGCAAAAAGGTTGTAATATTATTTTTTACAATTTATCCTTCTAGTCTAAATTGTGACTTGCAGGGAAAATCCAGCTAACTGTTCCTGTTCTAAATCATAATCAGAGAACCGCCCTTATTTAAGTCATTTCGGTCTATTTTACCAGAGAAAAATGTTTGACAGTTCTACCCTAGAACCAATTTGGACAGTTTTATTCCTAGGGTTCGTGTGCTTGTTTTCGAGATATAAGCCATTGAAAATTTGGCGGGATATTATTCTCTCTAAACTTCAAATATGGCTTTTTAAATTATGTGTAATAAAATTACGAAAAGAGGTTAACGGGCAAAATTTTTAAAAGCATTCAAACGGATAAAATCAGAGGATTCCGAAAATCTGACAAAAATTCCAAAACATGGCAAGCGAACATCCTTAACACAAAGAATGATCCTTTTAGCGAGCAGTATAGAATAACTCAAATAAAATTTAAAAAAATAACCAAACAAATAGACATTCTTCTAAAAAAAAAATAATAACTGAACAAATGGACATTCTTCTAAATAAAATAAAAAAATAACCGAACAAATGGACATTCTTCTAAAAAAGATTAAAAAATATCCGAACAAATGGACATTCTTCTAAATAAAAAATTTTAAAAAATAACCGAAAAAATGGACATTCTTCTAAAAAAAAAAAAAAATACGCATTTTCTTTTGTAATTTTTTAAATGTTTTTTGATATACATTCGTTGATTACTTTAAAGATGTGCTGTTCATAACTTTATGTGTAAGATATACACATTTTATTTGAAAAATTTCAGAGTCTTTGGTGGTTTTACATTGGATGTTATTGCAAGCACTGCCTTTGGTCTTCAAGTAAACTCTCAAAAAGAACCAGACAACGACTTTGTTACGAATGCAAAGAAAGCACTCCCAGCCGAAGTTGTAAAACCATATTTCCTGATAGTTAGTAAGTGATGTTTCTTTATACTATTGTTCTAGTAAATCTTTCATTGAATATTTGCACTACATGCAAATGAATGGTCATGAACAGGAGTTCTATTTTCTTTTCTCCTCTTTGAAATAGTGTAATATGATAAATATTCGCCATTATTATTATGTATAATATATTTGAAAAATCAGATATTTGTATCATGTAGTGATATTCCTAAATATGTTCGTTTGTATCGAAATTTACCTCAGTTTTATTTATAAATTTAATTGGACTCTTATACACAAAATAGCAATACAGGAAAGGCACGTTACACATTAGTAGTCATGTTTGTTCCGTACTTGTTCCGATTAAAATAATACAGTATATTTGCAAAGAAAATTGCAATAAATACTAAGAAGATTAAGATTAAAGATTACGAAGAAACATGTATGATAACTTCATGATGTAACTTTAATAATCTCTGCTTGGTTTTGCATTGAGAATGTATATCCTTCCTAAAATTTTAAAAAGTGCCAATAAAAAAACTGCAATAGCAGCATTAAAATTTCATTCTCTTGAACATCTTACTTAACACAGGTAACATAGTTTTTTGGAACGATTTACAGTAAAAATATAGAGTTAACATGATTGATGCTTTATATAAATATTTCTTTAACCCATAACTGATATTAACAATCATTAATATTTAGTGATTTTTCCATTCTTGAAAAATCTGATGGGAACCCTGTTCAAGGCTCCAGTGTTCGGGGAGGGTTCTGAGGAGTTTTTCAGAAATATAGTACAGCAGTTAGTAGCAGAAAGAAAGTCAAATACCAATGTAAGTAAGAAGTAAGAAATTATGCTCTTCAGATTGTTGCTTTGCTCTTATATATTTTGAATTATCATTAATTATCTGGATCATAATATACATTTTACCTGCATCGCTGAAGGCGGAAGCAGGTCTAATAACCGTTCGACTCCGTCCGGCCGTCCAGAAGGAAACTTTCGTCAAAGTTTTCTTGGCTTTTATGAAAGGGAATAATTCATTATTTGGTCTGCAGCTTGATAATGTTTAGTTGTAGCGAGTAAGTAATTTTAACATCTGCCGTGTATCTACTTCTTGTTTGTCGGTAGTTTTGAAACCAGTCATTGAACAAGGAAAATTTTCGTCAAATCTTTCTTGCCGCCTATTGAAGGGAATGATTCGAATATTTGGTCTGATAATGGTCAGTTAGGCTCTTGTATACATTTTTCTTAATCAACTGTATGCAGCGACGCAGGTCCAGACCCGGTCCTGTTCTTGCTATAGAAATGGACAGTTACTTGAATTACATGCAATACCTCATCTAAAGATACTTATACCGGTTCTGTTGTCATAATTAGCATTTTTGACGCTTTGCGACATCAGTCATGCATTTTGAAATCATAATGGTTACTGAAAGACAACAACAACTGAAGAAAAAATTTCAGTGCACCGAGAGAGTGAAACCTAACAGGTGGATTTTGTGTTGATGCTTTACTTTTGCACGACCTTGGGTTGTATTAGTTTAACTAATTGGCTTAAGATTGCTAAGACAACTTCCTTTAAATTTGTATTGTCATATTTTAGTATGTTTTTCAATTATCTTAACCTGACAAAAAAATATTTGATATATATTATAGATTTCTTAAGTTATCTGCGTCTTGTGATCTAATGATTTTATTGTTTTCTTTAAGAAGTCAAAATCCACGAGCAATGCTCTTTCTGGTTTCAGAATAATTTCAAAGATTTTATTCAATTGATGTTGAACTCTCATAAAGAAAAAGAAATAAAGACAGAAAATGGGAAGATTGATGAGTTGGGAGGACTTGACTTTGCTGAGTACAAAAACAGAGGTATTAAAAACCTGGCCTTTAAAGTGCTTTTGCGTTTGTGTGCGCCTACATTCAAAAATAAACATTGTTTATGGGATCAAAATGAGGAGGATGTCAACGCCTTATGGTCATCGTAAATATGGTCATACCAAATAGTAAAATATAAAAGATCCAGGACAACAACATGTTAAACAAAACAACAGAGAAAACTAATGACATGATTGAAACAAATGACTTTATACAAAAACCAATTTTTACAGACATCATTCACTGAACTACTGGTTTTTGGCTTAGAAGATGTGTATAAGGCATGTGGCAGGATTAAACATGTTTATTAGTGCTCAACCTTACCCTAACGTAGGACAATGGTTTATCAACACAACATTAGATATAAATAAGAAGATGTGGTATGAGTGCCAATGAGACAACTAACCATCCAAGTCACAATGTGTAAAAAGTAAACAATTATAGGTCAAAGTACGACCTTCAACACGGAGATACACTTTAAAATATGTTGGAAAGGGAATGACCCATCAGCTCGACGCAAAGCACCAAACATTAACTAAAGGACAAAAGACAAATAATGCCGAGAGTTATGATCGTAGTTATTAATGCGCCTAATTTGAAATAATAAACAAAGCAGTCTTCCCAAGACCAAATATAAATCAGTACACGTCCAACAGATCAAGTTTAAAGACGCCATAAGCAGTCTGATAAAAGCATAACCTCTTGAAGTGCCATGATATATGTATCGACTTGAGGAGCACCACAAATGTTTACTTAATAACTTAGCAAAACATTTTAGTAAAGTATAGAAAAATTGAAAATAATGAAACATATATTCCACGATTTTACTACAATGTTAGGTTGATAGCCTTTAAGAAAATGTTTATTCAACGGACTAATGGATAATTTTACCCCCATTAAAGCGGGAGGTTTGGCTAGCCACAAAACCAGGTTCAACCCACCATTTTTTCTTAAAATGTCCTGTACCAAGTCAGCAAAATGGCTATTGTTATCTTATAGTTCGTTTCTGTGTGTGTTGCATTTAGTGTTTCTGTTGTGTCTTTGTTCTCCTCTTATATTTGATGTGTTTCCCTCAGTTTTAGTTTGTAACCCGGATTTGTTTTTTCTCAATCGATTTATGAATTTCGAACAGCAGTATACTACTGTTGCCTTTATTTAATTTGATTGTACATTGAGTTTTATGAACAGCTTTACCGTAAATGGGATGTATTAATTTGTTTATAATTAGATTTCTACAAGTACAACAAAACCTTTAAAACAAGACGTAAGGAAAATTATCAATAGGGAATGAACATTTCGTCCCTAAAAATAAAACATTTCCTTCTTATTGTATATTAACTAAATGGCTAAATTTCGAGAAATCATTGAGGCCCTTTGCATTTAAAAAAAAGTCATGAAATATTTACATAATGTATATAATAATGTTTAAATGCATACCTCATATATGAATTCATTGACATACCTCAGAAGGATCAACTCATCTTTTTTATACTACTGAAAATAAGAATTTTTTCACGTAGTACAAATTCTCATGGATTACGTGTTTGCTAGTTTCTATTATATTAAATTTAGATTGATTTAATTGATAAGGGAAGGCGAGTGATACCAAAGAGGCATTCAAACTCATACATCGAAAACAAACTGACAACACAATGATAAAAGACGATAAACCAACCAACAAACAAATAACAGTAAACAAAACACAACATCAAAATACTAAAGACTTAGCATCACGAACCCCACAAAAACCGGGGGTCATGTCAGGTGCTCCTGAAGGGTAATTTATCTATATCTCGTCAACAAATAACTTTTCCACAAATCAGTAAAAAGTATAGAGAATGAATCTACGAATAAAAATTCTTTAACAATACCATTTCTAATGTTTGAAGGAATGAATGAAAATGAAATATTGGCGAATTCTATGGTATTCTTTGGAGCTGGGTACGATACAACAATGAACACCCTATCGTTTGCCGCCTATCTGTTGGCCTTACATCCAGACATGCAAGAAAGACTATTTACTGAAATCGATAATGAACTGGAAAAGGTATGAAGATTTCATTCCAGTATAGTGAACGTATTGTATGATCGAACAATTGGCCGGTCAGAAAGGAATACAAACCATTATTCACGAAAAAGAAAGTGTAGAGTATTAGCAAAAAAATAAGCTGCTTCAAGAAACAAAAATCAAATATTATTTGCTTTCTTAGAAAACATACTGCAATTTTGTGCTTGAAGGTTTTAACTTTCGAAGCCTCTGTTTGATTCAATATGTACAATACCATGTATTCGAGAATACTGATTGAATACACTGCTGTTTAAAGATGGCCTCTTCCGTAAACTCACTGTTTCCTTTACCGATACCTTTCAAAACAAGTCGCTACAATGCATATGCAACAGTTGAAAATGATCGAAGATCCAAACATTGGTGTACTGCTTTATACATTTAATACATTTTTGGTTTTCATATCTTCCTAATTGAAGCTCGTGGATTAAAACTTTACATTTCGGACCAACCCCCTCTTTACAAGTCAGTTGCATTAAAACTCCTTGCCATCACATATGAGAGGCTTGTACACATTTTAAAATATACATATGTTTTCTACTAAGTAAATTAAAATTAAGAACGGTAATTAACATACTTAAGAAGAAGGCACATCCTAAAATTCCCAAACAAAGCTCTTCCCAGAATACATTGAGTGAAAATAATTTGTAGGAACTACTAAAAAGTTAAGTCCATGTAATTATTGTCTGTAATTTCCACGTGAGGAAAGAACCTTTAATGTAAAACTTGTTTCGGTATGTTTGAATAAATTCAAGTTATCGTAAGCAGAAAGTATACGAAACTGATAAGTGGATCGTAAAAACATAGATAACCCTCTTAAATATTTCCACAGAAGTTTCAAGTGCTGTTAGACATCTTCAAACAAATCTTTTGTTTTCTCTCGTTCCTGTATTTCATAGGTCTTTTTTTTTTTTTTTATTTTAGATATAATTTCTTTACATGTATACTTCCTGTCACTAACTTTTCAATAAATAAATGAAAATGTATTTCGAATTACAACGTACTATTGATAAAAGAATTCAATCAATAAAATTACAATATATTCCCTTAACATTCTATTTTTATCTCTATCATTATATACTTATCGTCTTATATGTACTTACCATACGCAACATGACGGGTGCGACATGTGGAGCAGGACCTTTCCGGAGCTTTAAAACCATACCCGTTATTTTGTAGGGTTCTTGTTGCTAAGTTTCAAGTTTCTATTTAGTAATTTGCGGACTTATTTGTCATTTTGTTGCTTTCGTTTTCCCCCATGTCGTTGTCAGTTTGTTTCACTTAAGGATGTTCGCTACTCTGTTTCGAAATAACAAGCTTTTTAAAAGACTGTTATAAATTGGTAGTATATAAATAACAGAACTAGAGATGCAGAATAAATTGAAGTGTATGTGTCCTTATTTTCGAGATATAAGCAATTGAAAAATTTGCTAGAAATGATTCTCTTTAGATTTTTTAAACATTAAACACTGGCACCTTTTATCCTTCAAAAACTACGAAAAAATCACAGGGATTTTACAGGATTTTCAAAAATGGCCTTTTAAACTATATGTAAAAAATTATGAAGAGAAAAGTAAGGGTTAGCGAGCAAAATGATTTTTGGCACTACATGGATAAAACTAGTGAATTCCGAATATCTGACAAGAGGAGGGAACATCATTAACAGCTAAGAATGTCCCCTTGGTATCTTTTGAATCTTTCTTTTCCAGAGACCTCCTACCTATGATTCCCTTCCCAACATGCAGTATCTAGAGATGTTCCTAAATGAGGTTCTTCGTCTGTATGCAGCTGTACCAAGGTAAATTTATACCACAAATGTGTTTTTTAAAAGAAAAAGATCCAACCGGTTAATTTGCCGCATTTAAGACGGCATTCTTGTTTCAATTTATTAAGGTATGATTTTTCAAAACCTGATATTTGTTTAATGACAACCTTTTAATTTGTATTGGTTAATCATATAACTAATTTCAATACAAAACTTAAGTAAAAAGAAAAAACAAATAACAAAAAAAAAAATAATGAGGCTCTATTTTATTGCTTTTGATCGCCGAATACGTGAAAATCCGGTGCATCAATGCAAAAATGAAATGGACAAAAAGTATAAGGTTGTATTAGTCAATACACCGTTCTTTAATTGAAAGTTTGTCAAAAGAATGAAACTCATACGAAGGTGTGTATGGGGTTTACAGAATAAGGAATAATAGGCATACACTACAGACAAATTAGCAAAAATATAAAGAACAGAGAATATAGTGAGGTGCTAAAATATAAAGAAAAGACTGAGAATAATAGGTTACATTTATAAAGAATAGAGATAAATGGATTAAAAAAAATTATAAATATAGAATTGGAGGACCACATCCAGACCCGCTCATATGATATTAAGCAAAATGCTAGTTAAGCAAGTATCTATACACATTTGCCTGAAATATGCATATATAGCTGGAAAAGGTCCAGGCAAGTGTCATTTAATGTATTGGTTTGTCCAATTGCTTTACTTATGTCAAAAGAGGTCATCTAAAATGAAACGAACACGATTTCTGTGTTTATTCGTTACACATTTATATACCGACATTGTTCCATATTTGCTAGGCTGACTACAAAGTATGGGAAAAACGAAGTTTTTAGTCAATCAGTGAGTCAGGTGTCAAACCTTTCTCAATTTAAGTGCGGTCAGTGGTCTGCTTCACTGTGATATATAAATGCAACATATATTTATTAATCAGTATATTTTATTTTACACAGGATTAACAGACGCGCCAAAAATGATATCACAGTCAATGGTATGTTTATACCAAAGGACACCGATGTAACAATACCAATATCTGCACTGCACAGGAATCCCAAATACTGGCCTGAACCAGAAAAATTTGATCCAGAAAGGTAACATGCTTAATACAACAATCTACAAATTCCAAAATCTCTTACAATTTTACACACTTACAGACAGACACAAAAACCTACATGAAACAATATTAAAAGTCTCATGAACTCCATATAAAAATAAACCCAAGTCAATTGACATATTAAGCGTACTTCGGTTGCTATGCAATTTCATACTCATTTAACATGCAATCTTCAATTAAAGACAGTAGTAAGCTTCGTGTAATAAAAAGGTTTAACGATCAGTAATAACCAACTCGCAATTGAGGCAAATTAGAAAATCCTTCAACAGTATCAGTGTTGAACAAATCAAGTCTCGATATCACGTTAAATACACTATGTCATAATTGTTGCACTTAATAACAATAGTGTGATTTCATTCAATATTTAAGATTCATGTTTAAAGAGGATAATCAGAAAACTGTAAAAGCGTCAATTTTCGCGTTCATCTGTTTTTGTGATTGTTGAATATTGTACAGCAATGCGAGATAAGTTATTGCAATTCCATACAAACCATGTTGTCAATTTCTATGATGCGAATTTGTTTTCGCAAAAATTGAAACATTGCAAACATTTCTAAATTTACAGTGTCGAAATCAAGAAGTCGGAACACGACGTGGAGAATTTAAAAGCAATTACATACATTGTAGTAGAAGAAACTAGCAGTAATGTGTCCCAGCTGGGTGCAAAGTAAAACCATCTACAAATCCGATAATAAAACTATAGTTTAACTACATCAAAAGAAAATAAAAATAGTTTCTGTAACTCATTGCGAAATTATGATTCTCTTTCAGTCACATATGAAAATCGTGGATAGATTACATTTTAACTTGCAGGGAATCTAAATCACATTACACTTTTTTTTTTATTTTTACAACAGTTGTTCTATTTCAATAAACATGTAAAATGACTTTGAAACTCTGGATGATCTAGTCTTCTTTAATTAGAAACTCATCCTTAACTATTTAAGGAATTTGAATTCAAACTTTTTCTAATTCCAAAAGATAAAACTTGCCTATTGGTTTACTTTTTTGTGGTTTAATCTGTGCTTTTCGAAAGCAAGAATTGATTTTGTTGTTCTGGTCGCCTGTGAGATTCAATGAATACAGGGGGAAACTGCAAAATATGTTAACACTGTTCCCAATAAACATATAATAGATTAATAATTATAACTAGTTGAAGTTTTAATATTGATATGTACAATTAGTATATACTACTGATAGGATAGCCCCAAGGGTGAATGTGGAATAGAAATATGGTCACTTTTGTCCTCTACCGACCGGCAGTCTGTGCGGGGTGTATAAGTACGCAGCCACGTGTGGTCAGAATAGGAACGTTAAATCAGATGCCTCGTGTAGGGAGAGTGTCACTCTCTCTGCATGTAAGAACCCTTGCAACAACTCTTTTATTCTGATACACCTGTCGTTTGATATTTATCTCGTTTCTAGATATATGCATTCATATTTGCTTAGGTTTACAGATGAGAATAAGGCTACAAGACCTATGTACAGTTTCCTTCCTTTTGGCCTTGGGCCACGTGTTTGCATTGGTATGAGACTTGCTTTGATTGAAACCAAGTATGCTCTCATTTCAACGGTGCAGAATTTTAAGTTTGTAGTCTGTTCCAAAACAGAGGTAGGTGGAAACATTAGTATAAAAAATGAGGAGATGTGGTATGAAAACTAATGAGACAACTATTTTTTTAAGTTCAAAGGAAGTGGATGTAAGCAATTATAGGTAACCGTACGGCCTTCAACAATGAGAAAAACCCATACCGTGTAGTCGGCTATAAATGTTCTGACATGAAAAATGTTATACAATTCAATTGAGAAAGCTAACGGCCTTATTTATAACAAAACAATTTAAGAAAAACAAATATGACAGACATGAACCAACGGCAACTGTTGCATTTCAGGCTCTTAAAGAATGTTGCGGGATTTAACAAGTTTGTGAATCCTAACTTGGGATAGTGGTGTTACAGCACAAACTGTAAAAACCAGTTGCAATTGGCTTAACTCAAAAGATCAATCCGTTGCTAATACACATTAATCAAAGTCCATTTCAAATAGATATGGAATTAAAAGTTAAAAAAAAAAAATCTCCTTATTGTACATTTTTTTATTTTGTTCAAGTGCTATCTATGAAAGGGTTGATGATGTTCACCTATATATTTAAGAGACGACCATTTGATATCTTGAGAAGGGCAGAAGGATACTTCCGGATTTTCATTTATTTTTATCTATTGCTACTCATACTTATTTTTTTATTTTCACTATTGTATACATTTGTTTCCTGCATTTTGTGTAGCAGAATATTCATTTTTATCCTGTCTTGTGCAAAGTTCTTACAAGGCTATTTTATTCTTTTTAAAATCCACCTGCCTACCCCGAGAAAATCAAGTGGTCAACTCGTCCAATTATTATGATTTGCATTCAACAACCACGGCATTGTACATATGTCACATCTGGTAATGAGTTAAAATGTTAAATGTTAAGGTCGGTAAACGATATAAGGTTTATAAAAGTGGTACACCAGACGAGCTTTGCGTCTAAACAAGAATCATCAGGGGCGTTCGAATCAAAACAGTTTGAATGCCAAATCAAAACGTCAGTTAAAGTGAGATGAAGACTTTGTCTGTGATTTTGCACACTTACATGTAGTTATCGTTGTCATTCCTTCCCTGCTTTAAAATCGTTTTTGTATCATTTTAGCTCATCTGGCCGAAAGGGCGAAGTGAGTTTTTCTCATAACTTGACGTCCGGCGTCCGTCTTCGTTGTCAATCGGTGTCCGTTAACATTTGCAAAATTTGCTACTTTGAAACTACTGAGCTAATTGACACCAAACGTGGCCCAATCATCATTGGGGTATATAGTTTAAAATGTGTCAGATGACTCCGACTGCCGACCAACATGTCCGATATGACTAAAGATAGAACATATGGGATAAAATGCAATGTTTGGCTATTATCTTGAAAATCGTTAGGAGAAAGAGAAAATCTAAAGGGACAAAAACGTTCAGCATGTTGAGATCTACCTAATGTTTATTTACATCAAAACTGTCAGACGACTTCTTATTTGAGTTATTGCCCTTAAAAGACGAATTTTACATTTTTTTTTTTTCATTTTTTCCAATTATCTCGAAGATAATAATAGATAGAAAGAAACTTTTAATAACAAAAATTATCAACAGGACAATATCTACAAATAAGTCAAATAATTGTAACTGTTAGTCGACACCTTATTGAAGTTATTGCCCTTTAAATAACGATTTTCCCATTTTTTGCGTGTTTGCTTATTGTCTTGGAAAATTTAAAAGATAGATAGAAATTTTAAATAGCAAAATAGATCAGCAGGATAAGATCTACAAATAAGTCAGTACGATTGAAGTACAGTAGTTGGTCGACTCCTTATTTAAGTTATTGCCCTTTAGTGAAGATTTTCCCCATTTTTTGTCTATTATCTTGAAAACTATAATAGATGGATAGAAACTTCAAATAGCAAAAATGATCAACAAGATGAGATCTACAAATACGCTATCATGGTTGAAATCTTCATTTGACTCTTTATTAGAGTAGTTGCCCTTTAATGATAATTTTTATTATTTATTGTTTTTTGGTGTTTTTTGTCTATTATCTTGAAAACTATAATAGATAAAAAGATAAATTTGATCAGCAGGCTGAAATTGTCAGTTAACTCTTAATTCTGTTATTCCCCTTTAATGATGATTTTTACTAAAACATGGCATCTGTTGAAGATACAGGTGAGCGACACAGGCTCTTTAGAGCCTCTAATTTACGTGTTGCATTGCATATATGTTATGCTATCTTTATTTTACAGGCACTTGTCTTTTTGAAAATAATCTATATACCGTAACAAGTTAATTAACGGTATACAAGTATATTTGTTAGAGACAAGTGCGTGTGCTCCATTTTCAGAATTGTCAGACTTTTGACGTCAAATTTAGGCCATTTAAATATGATAAAACAGACATAAAAAATATTTGCTCCAATCTTAAAGTGTCTAATATCTGTTTTAAAAATAGAATTTGTTCTATTTTCTTTCACCTTTATATTTTCATTCTTTTATTCATTTCTAACGGTTAACCTGACGATAAGCCTCAGGTTAATTGAATTTAAAAATGAATTTTCCTTCTGTTAGATTCAGTGATAGCTTAACCTACGATAAACGAAAAAAAAAATGCAACATGTTTAATTCAACATTATCATAGATTACAGATTGGACATTGATTATGAATTTAAATTTGAACAATGTAAAACAATTTCGCAACAATTCATATTTTCTCTATTTAATTTTAATCTTAAAACTTACATTATTATATACAACCACGAGGTTTTTTCCGGTAAATATTATAGAAGAACATTTAGATAACTAAGTAAGAAAAATATACAACGACATGTGATTGATATTCAAATTTGACAGTCACATGGACAATAAAATTAACATTTGACCAAATTGATATTTTAGGGGAAAAAACGCTTTTGAGTCATCTTATGACCTAAAATAAAAATAAAAGATATTAAAGGGCTATTCCAATTCCTTAGTCGAAAAAGAACTGACAATTCAATGGAAAATCGTTTAAAAGACAAACAACAGTATACCATACAAAACATAGAAAAATTAAACAATGAGCAACACGAACCCAACCAAAAACCGGGGGTGATCAAAAGCTGTTTTGTACTTTATATTGTTGCAAAAGATTTAGATATCTCCTTTCACACACTCATTATTTTGATTGTATTCTCATTCTTTCATCATTTCTTATTTATAAAGAAAACGATGAAAGTAAATATATGTTTTTAATTGTTTACCAGTTATGATATTTTAGTATTTAAAATTTTAATTTTGTAAATTTTCGAAAAAGTACAAATGTTTTATAAATAATCGTAGTATCCCGAGATGGAAGAATCGTGAAACTTGACACAACCATAAGTTTAAGAATACTTATATTTTACCTATGGGCAATAACGAATTTTTGAATAACCAGTCAATCAATAAAAACTGATAAATAAAGGAAAACAATTGCAGTGCTCTCTTTATTTTTATTTTTATTTACAGATACCAATGCCTCTTCAAAAAGGTTTCATTACCAGACCACTAAATGGAGTCCATCTGAAAATTGAAAAGAGATGATTCAATGTTTTCATTGGAGCTTGACACACATTGTTTAAATATTTTTACATTTCAAAATGTGTTACTTTATTTTTTCTTAGCATAGCCAATTTATTAAACATTAGTGACAATTGAAAAATATACGGTCCATTTTCTTGATAAAAACATAGAATGTTGGTGTATATATGTGACACATGTTATGTAGTTTTCTCGTGTCAGTTTAC
The DNA here is from genome assembly GCF_021869535.1 of Mytilus californianus. Classification (NCBI taxonomy): domain Eukaryota; kingdom Metazoa; phylum Mollusca; class Bivalvia; order Mytilida; family Mytilidae; genus Mytilus; species Mytilus californianus. The sequence goes on along the minus strand of NW_026262593.1, from coordinate 60,850,172 downwards.
TTTTGACTTTTTTAATGAAATGGAAATATAACTTATACACTTTTAGACTTGTGTTATAAGGGAAAGAGACTGAAACCTAGTATAAATAAATTTTGATTATTGACAAACAAGGGACATTTCTTATATGGGACATACGGGAATTTGCCTGTTATTTTGGTTTCATTCCTTGACAATATGTTCCGTGTTTGTGAGGACAATATTTATTTGGATTATGTTATGGACAGTTGTTATTACCTTTGGTTTGATTTTTTTTTATTTTTGGTGTTTTAACGCCACTTTTAAGCACCGCTATTTCGTGGTTGCCAGTTTTTATTGGTGGAAGAAGCCGGGGAAGCAGGGGAAGCCGGGGAAAACCACCGACCTTCGATAGGAAAACTGACAATCCTTGTCATCTGTAATATTATTTGTCTGTTTGTCTTTTTATTTTTGGCCATGGCGTTGTCAGTTTGTTTTCGATCTATGAGTTTGACTGTCCCTCTGGTATCTTTCGTCCCTCTCTTAAGATTGGAGTCGAGTGCACCCGCACGAGCGGGGTTCGAACTCACAACCTCAGTGTTGACTGGCTAGTGATTGCAGTAGTAATTACTTAGACCACTCGGCCACCGAGGCCCCCATTGTTACATTTGGTTAAATTAATCAAATTTTCCCTAACTGATTGATATATATTAAAATACCATTTGATTCATTCCTTTAAATTCTGCATTATTTTAAGGTAAAAATAAGGAGATATGGAATGGTTGAAAATGAGACAACTATATTTACCGAAGAAAAAGGGTGTAAATAAATACAGACCTTCATGCGGCTTTCCACAATGTGCAAATCCCATACCATATAGTAAGATATAAAGCACCCAAGATTATAGGGAGTGACATTATCCAAATTATGAGCACTAATTGCCTAGTTTAATCTTAAAATGACTACAAAAACAATAATTGGTGTACAAACCTTTGGTATGGGGCAGGAATATAAAGCATGTGATGTAACAAAATATGTTTTTGAAGGCGCAACTCTCACCTCAATGCTTATACGGCAAAACAAAAGAACAAACTGTAAAAATATGCCGAAAATAGTTTGACTCATCAGATTGTAACTACGCTCAAAAACAGAAATTCTTGCGATGTTTTTATTATCGCGAAAAATGCGACAGGGTTATAATCGCAATAATTTAAACTCGCATTTTGAAATTCTTTATATGAATTAAACAGGATTTTTCTCAATATCGCCAAAATTAAAATCGCATTTTAGTCTAAAATGGCAAAATCGCAATAATAAATGCACGCAATAATTTCTGAATTTACAGTAAATAAAGTCTCAGACACAACTTCACTGGACAACCCCTGTTTAACACATGTCAAGGTATTGAAAATAAAAATATGATTTTTTTTTGTATAAAACCATTACACACCATACAAAAGTACGATATTAAGGCTCAACTATGGCATGGTATTGGTTGCAAAAATTTGATATTTTTCATTTAAATGCAATATTTCTTATTTAATTGGTATATTTCTTCATTTAAATGCAATATATTTTTATTTGAATGGTATATTTTTTCATTTAAATGCAATATTTTTTATTCAAATGGTATAATTTTTTCATTCAAATGGTATAATTTTTCATTCAAATGGCATAATTTTTATTCAAATGCAATAGTTTTTATTCAATTGGTATAAAATGTCATTTGAATGCAATATTTTTTATTCAATTGGTATAGTAGTTTTTTTATTTATATGCAATAATTGCATTATGGGAAATTCTTTGACGTCATAAGGTCAAATTTGCAACAACGTTTGTGATTGGTCGGAAATTGTTTGGATTTCTCCCCTTTCTCTCTAAACATGGATGACAAAGAATTAAAAAACGCCTCAGAATATCGCCCCTCTTACTAAATCTAACGTTCGTGCGAGTCCTGCACTGGGTGTTAAAATCTTGTGGTCATAACTAGTATTTCTATTGCAAAATTTCGATGGTCAAAACGTTCGGTCCACTTTTCAAAAACCGTTTCATTGTATATGGATTTATATGCAAGTATATCGTTTTTTTTTAAATAGATTAGATACCGTTGGTTTTCCCGTTTGAATGGTTTTACACTACAAATTTTTTGGGGCCATTTATAGCTTGCTGTTCGGTTTGAGCCAAGGCTCCGTGTTGAAGACCGTACGTTGACCTTTAATGGTTTACATTTACAAATTATGACTTGGATGGAGAGTTGTCTCATCGGCACTCATACCACGTCTTCTTATATCTATATACAACGTAAACCAGACGTTTCTCAGACTGTTTTCTTTTTTTAATAAATCCTTTGCCGCGCGTTGTGTACTGATTGATAACTCAGTCTGGGAGAACAAGATTTATTTCAGTACCAGTTGTAATTAGGTTTGATTGAGCAAACTTCCAGTAATTGCAAATACTCTTATGTCGGTGCTTTGTGTCTATTGTCAGTGAAAAAAACTATATGAATTAAGTTTTTTTCATCCTACATTGAACTTTTGACGTCGTCCCTAATGTGCAAACAAATAGATAGGGGCGGGACCAAACCTATAGATAACATAATAAAGAAATGATGAAATATACAGAATACGTTGATTGACTTTTGGTTGCCTTATGTCCAGTGGCAAATATGTCACGCATGTTTAGGACAAATATAATAGAGATCAAAGGATAAAGAATAGGGTGAAATGGTAAAAACTAAGAGATATAGAATTATAGAAACGTTCTTTGATCTGAAACCCCTACCCTCACACACACACCATAACCATTACTGCCAATACTCGCATATATACATCTCTATACAAATATCTAAATTTGAACCTATCCCCCCCCCCCTCTTCCCTCTAGACACCGAGGTTTTGGATCCGCCCCGGTTAAATGTGTCTAATTATATACATTTTGTACGGGTCTAGATAATAGCTAAACGTACAATCATATAATTTGTTGGATACCTAATTATATTATATAATGTGTCACAAAATAAACTTGTATACCCCCCTTCCCAATGAAGTATTGAAAAGTAAATCATTTAAAAGTCCTGAAGATAAAATATGTTTTGAAATATGCCCTGCATACTTATTTATGCAAAGACATATAGTAATTATTGAACTACTGTGGGGCTTGAAAAAAAATCTATTTAAGGGATTCGGAGACGAGAACAGTAAAAAAAAAAGCTCAGCAACGAATCCTAAATGTAAAATGATTTGCAGCATAAGACATGAGAGCACATATTATAGATAGTATTAAATATGAAGTTCACGCCTCATATAGTGAAGTCCTATGTCATAGGACTATTGTTGTAACATGGGTTAGTAACTGGTTCCAATTTATCCTGAATTGTCTTTATTAAAGAATTAGTTCCGAAGTATAACAGCTTATGTCTCTACTTGTGGGTTTCTGGTTCTGCTGTCGTAATTAAGTGATTTTTTTTCTACATGTAGCAAAAAAGACGGGGCTTAGTCCAAATAATTGTAACGTCCTGGATGCTTTTTATTCTTTTTTCATGTGTGCCTTCCTGCAACGTCTCTGAGGATCAAGAAAAATAAAAAATGATATAGCACTAAAGAACTTTATGATTACATGTATCTGGACTTAGAAGGGGAGGGGGGCTAGCTATGTATTTTTTTTTATTTCAATGTGTAGACTGTATGAGAGTTTCTTCAGAAAAGGTTTTCATTGGAGGTGTTTTTGCCATGCACGCAGGCATCTGTTTCTATCCATGAACAAGTTGTGTGTCAAATTAATTATTATTACTTGTCACTCGCATTTTTTGCTCGTCCTGGCCATTATTGGTATTAACAGCCAGTGCACGAACTCGCACGAACGCCAAATTTAGTTAGAGGGGCGATATTCTGACGCGTTTTTTAATTCTTGGTCACTCAAGTTTAGAAAGAAAGGGGAGAAATTCAAACAATTACCGACCAATCACAAACGTTGTTGCAAATTTGACATTAAGACGTCAATGAATTTCCCATAATGCAATTATTGCATATAAATAAAAAAAAAAATACTATACCAATTGAATAAAAAATATTGCATTCAAATGACATTTTATACCAATTGAATAAAAAATATTGCATTTGAACGAAAATTATACCATTTGAATGAAAAATTATACCATTTGAATGAAAAATTATACCATTTGAATGAAAAATCATACTATCTGAATGAAAAATTATACCATTTGAATGAAAAATTATACCATCTGAATAAAAAATATTGCATTTGAACGAAAATTATATCATTTGAATGAAAAATTATACCATTTGAATGAAAAATTATACCATCTGAATAAAAAATATTGCATTTGAACGAAAGTTACCATTTGAATGAAAAATTATACCATTTGAATGAAAAATTATACCATCTGAATAAAAAATATTGCATTTAAATGAAAAAATATACCATTCAAATAAAAAAATATTGCATTTAAATAAAGATATATACCAATAAAAATAAGAAATATTGCATTTAAATGAAAAATATCAAATTTTTGCAACCAATACCATGCCATACTCAACAAGACCGAATTGTTTTTTGTTGAAAATTAGTGGCAACTGAAAAATGTGTATGTAAACTCATCATAGATACAAGGATTTTTGTACACCAGACGCACGTTTCGATTATGATCTGGACTGTTGTGATAAATTGAGTTTAACATGGCCCATGGTATTCAAGCATTCCCAATGTGGTTGAAACACATTAAAGTCATTTTATTCATTCTTTAAATGTGCATTTTTGCACATTTTGTTTAGATTTTTAGATTCATGAACATCAAAGATTAGGAAATGTGGTATGAATTAAAATGAGACATTATATCCACCAAAAACAATAATAGCTCACCACACGGCTTTCAACAATAAGCAAAATTTACGCCAAAGGTAAATAAACGATCTAAAATACTAACACTAACGGCCAGATGTTAGAATATAACATTTAAAGGAAAACAATCATGAGAGAGACCACCACGCTGGCATCGTAATTGCTAAGATTTCAAATCCTGTGATCCTGAAAACGATCACATTGACTTCAAATCATGTTAGGAAAGCACTGTGTAAGCAGATAGACATAAGAAGATGTGGTATTAGTAAGGCATGGACCATTTGACTTTCTGGGGGGTTGGGTGGTGGTGGTGGTGGTGGTGGTGGTGGGGGGGGGGGGGGGGGGGGGCGGGGGGGGGGGGGGCGGTATGGCTGTTTTTTCTTTAAAATAATCTGGCCTCTATTTTGACAAAAAAAATAATCTGGCATATTCAGTTGCTTAAAAATATATTCTGGCTTCATGTCCTATTCCTTTGTCTTTACAAATGTTGAAAAAAAATATTCTTGCTTTGGATTGACTGAAAAAAATATTCTTGCTTTGGATTGACTGAAAAAAAATATTCTTGCTCGGTTTGCATGATAAAAAAATCTGGCTTGATATAAAAACTCAGCCGCTCCCCCCACCCCCAGAAAGTCAAATGGTCCATGCCTAAGCAGACATTTATTTACAGGCAGGAGGCAACGAGTCTGTGTGCTGACTGTAAATTATATGAAAAAAGCTAATTTCTTGTCGACTTCATAATTATTTCAAACATTTTAATAGATGTCGCTCAACTTTGGTCTATTTTACTTCCGCTTAAAATTCTTGTTTTTTTTCAAAGTCATGTCATTTATTTATCAATTGGCAGAAATATAAAACATTGAAGGCCCTCTGGTTACCTTTAATTTCAGAAGCGGATTTAGGGGAAGGCGACCTGGTCACCCCTTATAATTTATGGTTAATGCAGACTTTTTACCTGTCCCACACCAAACGTTGTCGTCCCTTTTTTCAAAATTTATCCTGGATCCGCATTTGAATTTCTTCGCTTATTTGTTCTTTGGTCTATGAATATCTGTCTATATATTGACAATGATACCACAGCTCCTTAATTGTGTATGATGGTCCCACAAAAATGTCGAAAATGTGTACATTTCATTTTCCCCTAGCTTCTCTAATGCGATAGCGGTACCTTTTTGGTCACTATTTATGTGTTGCGTCTAAATATGAATTGTAACAATTAATAGTGACTGAACAGGTTGAACAAATTCTTCTCAAGAAACAGAAAAAGAAGAAAACTTGGAAAAGCACCAGACTGTGTATGAATAAAAACTCAGATCGGAATATAGCATGGACGATATGTTAGTTATAGTTACCTCCTTGTGAATAGTAAGGAAAGCTATTAATAATACTGCAGATAACCCAATTTTTTTTTTTAAGTTTATTAGGTTTTTCGTACATTTTCTGTTCAAATTTTCGCACAATCGTTCAAAAAGGCTAAACTAAGTTTACTGAAAGTTTCAATCAATGACAAGTGTTTCATTCACCAATTTAAAAAACTCGTGCAATTATACAAAAAAATCACGCCCGATTTTGTGAATGAAAGGAAAATAGATCCTTGCGCGATGCACTCGCGCATGTCAATTGCGAGCTGACCCACTAATTTTTTTTATCACGACCAGTCCACTGATACTGATATTATCAGCGAGTACACATCAAAGGAAAACTATACAAATTACCGATAAATAAAAATATCAAACGTTGGAGAAACGTGAACACACCATTTTAGCACACTATTTAGTGTGTAAATACCAACATGTTAAAAATATTTACAATGCGATGAAAAATAAACGCAATATTTTGCTAGACAAACTAGCTTCGTCGAGCGTGCATCTATTCAGGTGAAATAAAGCAAGTTATACCATTTACACAAATTCCAACTGTAAAACGGAGAACTCAATTTATGTATTAACATGTAACACCTGTGGCATTCAGTACGTGGAAGAAACAATGGACAAATTTAATATTCGGCTAAATAACCATCGATTATGGTACAAAACCAACAAAAACTGTCCCCTCAGAAGACATATTCGCTCAAAGAAACATCCTTTTGATAATGTTACTTTCCAAAGCAGAGAAATGAACACTGAGTGGGACATCACGATGAGAAGGAGAAGAGAAAATATTTTGATCCACCTACTCCATATCTTAGAACTTGATGGGCTTAATGAAAAAGACGAGAAAAGATTCAGGAAAGATAAAGAATAATTAATTATACAGCATCGTCCTTTATATCCCTGTAATATTAGCTAATGGACGTTGCGAACTTCAACCACAAATCTCGTAATTAAATAAATAATCTTGAACTTCATCCAAACTTTGAATTATTTACAAGACAGCAAAATTCATATAGAATGAGCTGCAAAAGTTTCGTATCTGCATCCGATTTCACCGAGGATAGATGTACGCTCGATGAAGCTAGTTTGTCTAGCAAAATATTGCATTTATTTTTCATCGCATTGTAAATATTTTCAACATTTTCATATTTACATATTAAATAGTGAGTTAAAATTACATTGTTAGGCAAATTATATAGCATGAGTTCGAATCCCGGCGAGGGAAGAACAAAAATTTGCTTCCGCAACTTTGCAGATTTAACATTGTTTTGCTGATATTTAGTGTAGATATGAATATAATATGTGTTTTCAGCTGTGTATCACCTTCACTGGCGATCCAATGGATGGTTCTGTCGTAAAGTTGTCACTTGTTTAGACGTACTTAAATAGATATATATATAGAGAGAGAGAGAGAGAAGTCTATATATATATATATATATATATATATATATAGAGAGAAGTCTATAAAAAGGACCAACCAGCAAATATATATATACATATAGTTTCAATTGATCATATTTACATTACTATATATATCATATGGTATAATAAGCAAGTCTAAAAGGGTACAACATCACAAAAAAAATTAAACCATGAACAAATGTTAAATATTTCGGATAACTAATATCAGTAAGATGTCAATTGTTCTTATCTCAACATGTGGTAGTCACACTGTAATAGTAATCTTGATCGTTATACAAATTATCACGAATCAATACGCTGGTAATTTTTTTCAATATTGATGTTTCGGAGGAGGAATAAATTTCTTTAAAACTGTAAGAGTCCTGTACTGAAGCCTGAGTTACTGCAAACAAGTGATGGTAGGGACTCATTCTATGTTTTTTTCATTAAAGCCTTCTGGGGAAACTGCCCTTATCTTCCTTATCCAAAACTTCCCGAGTAAGTCTGTCGGCCCTTGACCAACCCTCCTTGTGGTCTATGATAGTGATGATAAGTTTTTTTAGATCAGCTTGGGCGTGCCCAGGTGATCTCAAATGACGACTTATGGGGAGGTCGGGATTGCAGGTGTAGTCACTTCGATGACCATTCATGCTTTTGTTGAATGGCTGTTCTGTCTCGGCAACATACTGCATGCCACATCGACACTGAAGAAGGTATTCACCATTCTGGGTTTTGCAAGTTACATTGCAATATATAGTGTATACGGACCAGTGGAGTGGCAAGTAAATGTTTGAGTTTTCAGTATTTGTTGGCAAGTCAAACATTGTCTGTTACCACACGACTTGCACCATCCTGCAGTTGAAGAGCTTTTATTAGAGGAGACATCAGCTCTCACAAATAAGTCTTTCAGACTTGCTGGTCTCCGAAAAGCTAAGACAGAAGGTTTGAGAAAGATCTTGGATAATTTTGGAGGTTTGGCAATAATCTGCCAATTGGCACGTATCAAACGGTAGAGGTTAGTAAAGGAGGGATTGTATGTTAAAACAAACGGAACTATTTCGCTTCGCCGTTTATATCGATATATATAATACACAAGTTTGAGCTTTTTAAAAAGCTGTGGACTGCTTCGCTCTATCTTAATTTAAGGTAATACGTGTGCATGTGGTTGTTGATTTAGTATTGGAAATGTGGTATCTGTAAGTTAGATATTGATTGATATAAAATAGATGTCTTAGACTTGGGATATCAATTTTTGTATACATATTAAGATGAACTTTTCTAAAATTTTAAACTGGCTGTTCAGTGTTGTACGTTATATATATATATATACACCCATGCTTTTAAAAAAAAAACATTTACAAAACACGACTCTCGAGGTGTGCCTCTCTGGAGGTGTGCCCAGATTGGCAGAAGTTATAAAATAAAGATAATGCATTTTTGTAAACATTGTAAAGACGTCTAGGAACATTATTTAGCTAAACAAATCGTGCATATTACAGATTAACAAAGCAAATAAACAGATGTTAAAAAATTGATATTTCAATATTGAATTTCAGTGTGCAATATTTGCATAATAAAACGAACATGAATTAATAACACTTGATCGGAACTGAAATACACATAGTTAATTTTCCGGCATTTGATGTCTTATCCTGAGATGAGGAAAGTCTGTAATTCTTTATCTCATTTAAGCCAATAGCTGTTGCTGTATCTCAGCCGAATCAGAAAGCAACCAATCAGAATCTTTATGTGATGAGTAATTATTTCAAGATGGCGTGCTGAAACTAATAGCTCCGCACCGTGATGCGAAGCAAAAACTAAAACAGCGTAACGTATACGTACTAACCCAATGCAAGTAGTGGAGAATATTGATCTCTCTTAAAGAAGATGACAAAATACCATTTTTTCCTTATACAGAATAATTATAATTTATTTAAGATACGAGGCTTATATGCCAGACAAATGTTTCGTCTATATGATACTTATAATATTGTTCACACTTAAAATGTTCCAAACTATAAGACGGAATTTCGAAAATAATTCAAAACAAAACTTTACTAGAGGGTATTTCATCACTAACATTTAATTCATATCAGCATAAAGAGATGTTGTATGATTGCAAAGGAGACACCTTTACTCCAGAGACCAGAGACGTAGATAAAAGCAACTTTAGGTCATCGTACGGCCTTCAAAATGAGCAAATTCACATAATGTATAGTAGACATAAAAGGCCCCGGTGCTTTAATGGACTGCATGTATATAACAAGTTTTAATTGATCTGCTTTGAACTAGCTTTCAGTAACTGTGAATACTGTTAGATCGATAGTCCTGCAATCTGGTGAGACAAGTCATTTTTAACAGATTTTTACAGTTTGTTCTTCTTATGGTGTACTGTTAAACCGCTATACTAGGTTGGGGATGGTTGAACGATCGCAAACATGTTTAACCCGCAACATTCTGTATGTGCCTGTCCCAAGTCAGGAGCCTGTAATTCAGTGGTTGTCTTTGGTCCCTGTCTATCATAGTTGTTTATCGTTTATTATTTTGTATATACATCAGGCCGTTGAATTGTAATTTCGGAGGCTTTTATAGCTAACTATACGGTATAGGTTTTGCTTATTGTTGAAGACCGTACGGTAACCTATAGTTTCTAACATCTACGTCATTTGGTCTCGGCTGGGGAGAGGGGAAGGGGCGGGAGGTTATTTTCTTGATTGATCATTTATCTTCATCTGTTGCTATGCATGCTTATCTCCATTTTCGTCCTGTGTTGTACAAAGTTATTTTAAGATCCTCCCTCACTCTCCGATAATGAAATGTTCGCCCCTTATGACATTTTAAAGCAAAACAATAATTAATGTGAAATGTTGCGATTAAGTTTCATTACAAAGGTGATCACCGTATTGTACTAGTACTTTAAGCTTGGTCTACGTTATATTTGGTTTTACTTAGACCCAGCTTAAAATTCAATACAGTTATTCTAATAGTTTTTAATATCTCGTAAATTGTTTCCCCCAAGGGTGACTGGGGAATAAAAATATGGTTAGTTGGGTCTTCCGTCTACCGGCAGTAAATCTCTTGCCAAGGCGGGGCGTCCATTTGACTTTGCGGGATGTACAAGTTCGTAGCCACTTTTGGTCAAAATGAGGACGTTTTGAAAATATGATGCCTAGTCACATTAAGAACCCTTTCAACACTTCTGTGGAGTCCGTAAATGACCTGTTGCAAGGCAAAATTTATGTCCCTATTAAAAATACCCTCATTTACCAGTGGTAGTTCAAATTTCCCAGACCTTCATCATGGACGGCCACTCTTACAGTACCTACCTATTGTATTTATTGTTAATTTGTTCTCGTTCTGAACATGCATGAAATATATTTGCCATTGAACGTTCAGCAACCAACAATGATTCATCTTAACTCTTCTTATGCTAAAGGTGACACAATCAATATTTATTTACGTCGGTTATCATATAGATAAAGAGTTATTTCGAAATCACAATCGTACATTGATTAGTGTTTAATTGTAATTATATATAAATACTAATCGATTTTTCATCTTTTGTTACTGAACGATTTTACAATAATATCTCATTTTACGAAATACATTTTTCAATGTTAACATTTTCCCTAATATAAAAATAAGAAGATGACTTCCAATGAAACAACTGTCCAGAGACCAAATGACATATAGAAGTTAATAGCTATATATTTCATTGTACAGCCTTCTACAATGAGCAAAATCCTTACCGCACAGCAAGCTATAATAAGCCCCGAAATGTGAAACAATTCGAACGAGAAAACTGACGGCCTGATTTAGGTCAAAACAATAAACGAAAAAACAAATATGATATACAGCAACAAACAAAAACCATTAAATTACAGACTCGGGGACAGGCGCATACAGAATGTGACGGGATTAAACATGTCTGCTGGCGCCAAACCCTCTCCCTAACTTGGAACAGTGGCGTGACAGTACATGATGAGAACAAATAATGTTTAAATAGACGTAATTATATATAAATGCTGATCGATTTTTCAACTTTTGTTACATAACAATTATACAATATTTCATTTTACGAAATATACTTTTCAACGTTATCATTTTCCCCCAATAATTTGTTTTCCAATATCAATAAACTGCGTCTCGTGTTGTAGGGACTCTGTGGGATTTTTTTTAATGATAAAAATACACAAAAAGCATTTATTATTCGAAATATATATGTGGTAGAAATATACTAGGACAAGAGTTTTCATTTTTATGTTTGACCTTTGACCCCAAGCATCTTCCTGATATTCACGAATATATACCTTTTGTCTGCCAACATTCCAATTTACAATAAAAACACACTTAAAAACTTATTAATATAACTACCGCAGCACACATCATACACAAAATGAACAGAAAGGATGCAAAAACTAACTATTTTTTATAGCTTATGACCATTGTACGTGAAAATCTTATTTCGCACAGGAAAATACGGAAAACTGTACTAGTTAGCACAAAACATAAAAAAACGAAATTTTTAAATGTTTTGAATTTTTAATTTCCATGTACTTACTATTCGACCATATGATTTACACAAATAGCAGTTTCTTGTTTTAGAAGTGTAGCAAGTGTTTAAGAAGGCTACCATTGTTGGATGCACAAGTCGGTTTGTCTAGGGTCAGAACTGACTCAACCCCTGCACCCTATTTCTACCATTTTTTATTATGATAAATATAAAAAAACTAGTTTCAATCCACCTTTCCATGTGAAACCCTCTACATCAACCTTAAAGATTTCCATATTTCAGACAGTAATAATAAATCAAGCATACAAAATCATAACTTGAAGCAAAGCTGCGTGTCTTTCTTTTTGGCGCTTTTGAGTTATAATTTGCAGTAAATATGAAAAACAAATTATGTGCATAATAAACAATACGTGCCTGGATTTGTGTTTTTAATTTTTATTTCTAATTATTTTTGTGGTTACGTTGCTGTCTTGTTACTTTATACATCTCCTTTCATTCATGAGCCAAGATAAAAATTTTATTGACAGTTTGTTTCATGTCCAGTGGCAAAAATTTCAAACACATTCAGAATGAGAACAAACTATGAATAAATGTAATAGCTTGGTTCTGTAATAGGGATCGACCGGGGAAAAGGAGGGGAATTTTATCAGTCACCAGCTGAAAATGTGTATATAATGGATAGGGCATGAATTTTCTCCCTTGCATCAGGCTACCCACGGACCCATAAAAGAGTTTCTGCAAAAATTCTTAACGTGCAGGGAGCGTGGTACTCTCTCTTCACGAGGCCTCAATTCGTCCCTATTCTAACCGGACGTGGTTGCGTATTCAAACATCCCGCACAACCAATCAGATGCTCCACTTTGCCAAGGGTTTTACTTGTGGTCGGAAGAAAACCATATTTCTATACCACCAGTCACCTTTGGGGTTCAAGGATGAAGACATGCTACTGTACATGTCTTGTATGTACAGAAAATGAGAATAACACAGGCCTGTATATACGTAACATATATATGTACAGGCACTCTTTCATACATTCAATTCCAAATATGGACTTAAATTATGAACAATTTCATTATATGTTATGAATTAATCTAATTTAGTATGGCCATGTTCAGATATTATTATGTTGGTATCTTCTTCTGAAAAAAATAGAGCTAAAATTTCCCTGAATATATTAGACATCCGGACAATTTCCAAAGAGTCTTCATCATTATCAATATTTAGAGTATGGTATCTTCTTGTGTATACTTTGAAGGTCTAACCACAACATTACGACATTTCTTTAAAAACATATCACCTAATTATACGTCGAAGCTGCAACTTGGGTAGATTGTTACAAGTATGCACATGTACATTTGTACCACAACAATGAAGAAGAATAGCATACTTTACCAAAACCAGCAATTGAGAATGGAAACGGGGATGGCCAAAGAGACAACAACTCGACCAAAGAGCAGAAAAAAGCCGAAGACTACCAATGGGTCTGCAACACAGTTAGAAAATCTCGCACCCGGAGGCGGGCTTCAGCTGGCCCCACAATAATAATGTATACTAGTTCATCGAAATGGACGCCACACTAAACTCTAAAGTAACGCTCCTTCTTGTATTTCAGATACAAATCATTTCAGTTATTTTAAAGATGTCTTTCAATGCAAAAATTTTGAATATCATTTTTTAATATTTTGTTTATACATACTGTTTTAAAACTGTCTCCTACAACAATATATAGCACTGAATAACCTTTTGAATTAATAGATAGATATGTGTAAATGTTTTTGTAAAGTCTTCAATATGTATTGATTTAGACTCTAGAATACTTCGGATTTGTAACCTCCAAGTAAAAAAACTTAATGAATAATTTTGTTGTGTGGTAAGTTTCTGTCCACAGTTACTGTCTTTTTATGAGGTAAATATGTGGGTTTTCTTGCCCTTTGAACAAATGATACTCACTGATGCCAACCGCCGAAGTGAAAATTATTTTTCAAAAGTCAATTAAACCACTTATTTGCCGAAACAAAAGACATTGAACATTTTATTTCATATTCCAAGAGAAAAAATGTATTTAATGAGAGTTATTTACTAAAACCAATTACACATCAACCATACATGTAAAAGTAAGTGACGTACACGTACAGTGGGGTGAATGTCCACTTTTCTTTTAGTGAGTATGCTAATTTATTCAAAATCTATTTGATATGGAAAATCCTATTAAAATAAAACCAATATAGAAAAATCATAATAATTATATATATATATATGTACACATTTTATAATTGCAATCGATCATAGATTCTTTTCTTTATTGTGTAGGGACAGAATGCAAATTTCTACACACTTCATTTTAATGGAAAAAAAATTAAAGTTAATACGTTGGAATAAAATTGTCTGATTTAACACGTAATCAATTTTCGACCAGCTGTTGTTCAATAGAGTTTAAAATAAATATATTAACCATAGTGTTTTAATGACATATCTTATTTTGTTGAAAAATGTATTGCAAATAAAAAAAAATATATTCTTTTACTTTAAATCGATGGTGGCGTTTTCAAGACGAGAAATATCGAGTGCTGGAAGATCATTTGGTTTTTTTTTTTTTATTTTTTTTTAAATGAAAGTTCCTGATTTTGAAAGCGTCGGACTCATCTAATTTATAAAGTTATTTTCATCATCCCACTGAGATTTTTGTCATTCGTTCAGTTCATTAAAGTGAATGCCCAGTATCAGTTATAAATACATTAAGACAATAATGAGGGTCTGGATGGGGGTGGGGGTCCTTCATTTCTGTTTTCTTCAAAAAAAAAATTGTCATTTTTCTGTTTTCTTTATATTTTTTGCCCATGATTCTCTATTCTTTATATTTTAGCACCCCATTATTCTCTATTGTTTATTTGTTTCCCTATTTTTCTTTATTCTTAATTTTTTTCCCCTTTAATCTGCACTTTTTGCCCATTGTTCTTTATTCTGTAAACCCCATCCACACCCTCAATAATGTGCAAGAGTCAAAGTGGTGATGGTTTCATCATAAATACAAAACATTTAAGAAAAACTTTTCAAAGAACATATATAAGGTCTCTTGTGGCCAACCATCACTATAAAAAAATACAAGATGTGGTATAATAGCCAACCCTACAAACCAGTAAAAGTCTAAAATGGCCTATATATGTACTCGACGGTACTGATTTTTACTCGACCAGTCTGAATTGGTCTGAAATTTACTTGATAATACTCGACTGTAGTCTGAACCATACTTAACAGTTTGAACTTGTACTCGACCGGTGTCATATGGTATTTATAACCCCCTGAAAAGTGAACCCGGGGTCAAAATACCATATGGAAAATTGACCCCGGGGTCATTATACCGCATAGTATTTTGACCCCGGGGTCATTTTTCACATCTTGTATTTTGAACCCCACCATGGAAAATTGAACCCCCCCCTGTTTTAGATAAATATTATTGCAGATTATGTAATTTACAATTTGTTGGCGATCATTTTTTTTTAACTGGAGGTTTTTAGTAGGGGGTTCAATATAAAATTTTCAAAACATCTTTTCAAGCATATAAAATACATAAAATCTACTTTTTAGAGTATTATTACTATGTTAATGAGTTAGAATAGCTAGATTTTTTTAAATAAGAGGTCTATTATAGGGGGATCAATATACCGCAGGGGGGTCAAAATACCATGGCTAAGTAAAATTTTCAGAAAACATCTTTTCAAGCATTTAAAATACATACAATCTACTTATTGGAGAATTATTACTATGTAAAGGAGCTAGAATAGCTAGAATTTTGAAATTGGAGGTGCTAAAGAGGGGGGGGGGGGGTTTAATATACCATGGCAGAGGGGTCAAAATACCATGGTTAAGTAAAGTAGTTAGAGTAGCTAGACTTTTGAAATTATAGGTCTATTGTAGGGGGTTCAATATACCGCAGGGGGTCAAAATACCATGGCTAAGTGATATTTTCAAAACATCTTTTCAAGCATTTAAAATATATAAAAACTACTTATTGGAATATTATTACTATGTTTATGAGTTAAAATAGCTAGATTTTTTTTTAAATTAGAGGTCTATAGTAGGGGGTTCATTATACCGCAGGGGGGGGGGGGGGTGTCAGAATACCATGGCTAAGTAAAATTTTCAAAACATCTTTTCTAGCATGTTAAATACATACAAACTACTTATTGGAAAATTATTACTTTATTAAGGAGTCAGAATAGCTAGAACTTTTTGAAATGATAGGTCTATAGTAAGGGTTCAATATACCGCAGGGGAGTCAAAATACCATGGCTAAGTGAAATTTTCAAAACATCTTTTCAAGCATGTAAAACACATACAAACTATTTATTCGAGTAATATTACTATGCTAATGAGTTAGAATATCTAGAATTTTTGAAATAAGAGGTCTATAGTAGAAGGTTCAATATTCCACAGGAGGGTCAAAATACCATGGCTAAGTAAAATTTTCAAAACATCTTTTCAAGCATGTAAAATACGTACAAACTACTTTTTAGAGTATTATTTCTATGTTAATGAGTTAGAATAGCTAGAATTTTTGAAATTAGAGTTCTAGAATAGGGGGTTCAATATACCGCAGGGGGGTCAAAATACCATGGCTAAATAAAATTTTCAAGACATCTTTTCAAGCATTTAAAATACATACAAACTACTTATTGGAGTATTATTACTATGTTAATGAGTTAGAATAGTTAGATTTTTTGAAATTAGAAATCTATAGTAGGGGGTTCAATATACCGCAGGGGGGTCAAAATACCATGGTTAAGTGAAATTTTCAAAACATCTTTTCCAACATGTTAAATACGTAAAAACTACTTATTGGAGAACTATTACTATATAAAGGAGTCAGAATAGCTAGAATTTATTAAATTAAACGTCTATATATAGAAGGGGGTTCAATATACCTCAGGGGGGTCAAAATACCATGGCTAAGTTAAATTTTCAAAACATCTTTTCAAGCATTTAAAATACGTACAAACTACTTATTTGAGTATTTGTACTATATAAAGGAGTCAGAATAGCTAGAACTTTTGAAATGATAGGTCTATAGTAGGGGGTTCAATCTACCGCAGGGGGGTCAAAATACCATGACTAATTAAAATTTTCAACATATCTTTTCCAGCATGTTAAATACGTACAAACTACTTATTGGAGTATTATTACTATGTTAATGAGCTAATACTCCAATAATTAGATTGTATGTATTTTACATGCTGGATAAGACATTTTGAAAATTATACTTAGCCATGCATGGTATTTTGACCCCCTTGCGATATATTTAACCCCCTACTATAGACCTTAAATAATTTCAAAAGTTCTAGCTATTCTAACTCATTAACATAGTAATAATACTCCAAAAAGTAGTTTGTATGTATTTTAAATGCTTAAAAAGATGTTTTAAAAATTTCACTTAGCCATGGTATTTTGACCCCTCTGCGGTATTTTGAACCCCCTACTATAGACCGATAATTTAAAAAAAGTCTAGCTATTCTAACTCATTAACATAGTACCGGTAATAATACTCCAATAAGTAGTTTGTATGTATTTTACATGCTTCAAAAGATGTTTTAAAAATTTTACTTAACCATGGTATATTGAACCCATCTTTTGCATCTCCATTTTTAAAAGTGTAGATATTCTAGCTCATTTAAATTTTTTATATACTCCCAATAAGTAGTCTGTATGTATTTAACATAATGGAAAAGATATTTTAAAAATTTTACTTAGCCATGGTATTTTGACCCCCCTGCAGTATATTGAACCCCCTACTATAGACCTTTAATTAAAAAAAATTCTAGCTATTCTGACTCCTTAATATAGTAATAATACTCCAATAAGTAGTTTGTACGTATTTAACATGCTGGAAAAGATGTGTTGAAATTTTACTAAGTCATGGTATTTTGATCTCCCCGCGGTGTATTGAACCCCCTACTATAGACCTATAATTTCAAAAGTTGTAGCTATTTTAGCTCCTTTACATAGTAATAATACTCCAATAAGTACTTGTATGTATTTTACATGCTTGAAAAGAGGTTTTGAAAATTTCACTTAGCCATGGTATTTTGCACACCCCCCCCCCCCCCCCCCCCCCCCTTTGCGGTATATTGAACCCCTTACAATAGACCTCTAATTTTAAAAATTCTAGCTATTCTAAACTCATTAACATAGTTATTATACTCCAAGAAGCAGTTTGTATGTATTTTACATGCTTGAAAATATGTTTTGAAAATTTTATTTAGCCATGTTATATTGACCCCCCTGCGGTATATTGAACCCCCTACTATAGACCTTTAATTATAAAAATTCAAGTTATTCTAACTCCTTTATATAGTAATAATACTCCAATAAGTTGTTTGTATGTATTTAACTGGCTGGAAAAGATGTTTTGAAAATTTCACTGAGCCATGGTATTTTGACCCCCCTGCGGTATTTTGAACCCCCTACTATAGACCTCTAATTTAAAAAAAGTCTAGCTATTCTAACTCATTAACATAGTACCGGTAATAATACTCCAATAAGTAGTTTGTATGTATTTTACATGCTTGAAAAGATGTTTTGAAAATTTTCTTAACCATGGTATATTGAACCCATCTTTTGCATCTCCATTTTTAAAAGTGTAGATATTCTAGCTCATTTAAATTGTTTTAATACTCCCAATGAGTAGTTTGTATATATTAAACATACAAAATGTAATGGAAAAGATATTTTAAAAAATTTACTTAGCTATGGTATTTTGACCCCCCTGCTGTATA
Source organism: Mytilus californianus (assembly GCF_021869535.1). Classification (NCBI taxonomy): domain Eukaryota; kingdom Metazoa; phylum Mollusca; class Bivalvia; order Mytilida; family Mytilidae; genus Mytilus; species Mytilus californianus. The sequence goes on along the minus strand of NW_026262593.1, from coordinate 60,831,303 downwards.
TTGAACCCCTACTATAGACCTTTAATTAAAAAAATTCTAGCTATTCTGATTCCTTAATATAGTAATAATACTCCAATAAGTAGTTTGTACGTATTTAACATGCTGGAAATGTGTTGAAAATTTTACTTAGCCATGGTATTTTGATCCCCCTGCGGTGTATTGAACCCCTTATTATAGACCTATAATTTCAAAAGTTCTAGCTATTCTAGCTCCTTTACATAGTAATAATACTCCAATAAGTTGTTTGTATGTATTTTACATGCTTGAAAAGATGTTTTGAAAATTTCACTTAGGTATGGTATTTTGATCCCCCTTCGGTATATTGAACCCCTTACTATAGACCTCTAATTTTAAAAATTCTAGCTATTTTAACTCATTAACTTAGTAATAATACTCTAAAAAGTAGTTTGTATGTATTTTACATGCTTGAAAAGATGTTTTGAAAATTTTACTTAGCCATGGTATTTTGACCCCCTGCGTTATATTGAACCTCCTACTATAGACCTATAATTTTAAAAAAGTCTAGCTATTCTAACTCATTAACATAGTACCTGTAATAATACTCCAATAAGTTGTTTGTATGTATTTTACATGCTTGAAAAGATGTTTTGAAAATTTAATTAAGTTATGGTATTTTGATTCCCCTGCCATGGTATGTTGAACAACCACCCCCCCCCCCCCCCAACACCCCCCCCCCACCCTTTTACACCTCCGATTTCAAAATTCTAGCTATTGTAACTCATTTAAATTGTTATAATACTCCCAATAAGAAGTTTTTATGTATTTAACATGCTGGAAAAGATGTTATGAAAATTTTACTTTTGAAATTGAACTGACCCATGGTAATTTGACCCCTCCACTTTTTTTACCATGGAAAATTAAAACTACCCTTATAAATACATCTTTATGTTATAATTTCAAAAAATTAAAGCGTTCAAGCTACATGGTCTAGTTATTATGCCTCAAGAAGTTTTTTGAATGAAATTGTGTTAGTAAAGACTACATGGACTTCAGAGCACTTATACCAAGCAAAGATATTTCTTTTAACCAATCATGGAAAATTGACCTCCCCTTCTTGTATGAATGATTTTTAATCTATGGTAAGCTTTAGAATAATGTATAATGTTCTAATAATCATCTAAAATGAAAAAAACAGGGGGGTTCATTTCATCATGGGGGGTCAATTTTCCATACAGGGGGGGTTCAATTTACCATAGCGGTATTTTGACCCCGGGGTCAGTTTACCATGGGGTTCAAAATACCATATGACACCGGTACTTAACCATTTTATTTTCGTCTGAACCATGCTCGACCTAGTCTGAACCATGCTCGACCTAGTCTGAACCATACTCGACCTAGTCTGAACCATACTCGACTAAGTCATAACCAACCTAGACCTAGTTTTTGTATCTATCTATTGTATTTCATCAATTTAGGAACTGTTTTAACAGCTATTTCCCCTGGCTAGAAATTTTAACAATTTGAAATTTAAAATGTATTCAATATGGCATTGAAACCAAAATTTCACAATAAACATACTATAAATTCAACACCATATTTATCAACACTTACATATATATATCACGTTTAAAATAAAAATAAAATAAGCTGATCAAATAATCTCAAAACTGAATTGTGACTAATATTTTCAATGTTATTCAATTTTTTTCAATGTTTCAGATATATTTTATGGTTACTGGACAATTTTCACCATTTACTTAAGCCTTGTATACATTTATTTTTCAGTTGAGTTTAGTTAATAATGCAGTGAACATTTTTTTTATTAAAATATCTTTAAAATTATGTATATATAGCAACTTAATAAATTTTAAAAATCACACCTTTGTTTTGTAAAACCAATTAAAAATTTAATATAATCATGATGATAGAACTTCCATAGCAATCCTTGATAACCATTTAAAAAAGGAAATGTGTTCCAAAGTTGCATAAAAATTTATTTCAATTAAATTTAAATAACTTTTGGCAAAATTAAAGACATGGCATACAAGAAGCACTTTAATAAGGTTTAATTACCTCAGTACATGTGTGTTTTACAGGTAAAAAGAAAGCAGTTTTTTCTTAAACTCGTGTATTACTTATCTAGTGAATTCAAAAGGCCTTGTGATTTAAGTTTTACAGGATATTGCAATTTTTAATGAATGTTAATTAGCAATAAATACTCTCTGACCAGGTGTGATCTTTTTAATGAGTTTGCCCCAAGCAGGAGGTATTACTTTATACTTTACCACTAATTAGAAGAAAATTTTGTATCTATTTCTTTAACTTTTTTATCCCTTTTTGATAAATATTATATATAATATATCCCAAATTATAATAAGAATATATATATTTCTAATAGACAAGACAATATTTTATTTGAGTCTCACCTCTTATAAAACATTTACATAGACAATAATAGTGCATTGACTTGACATATCAACGATATAAGGATGAGGCTTAGAAACGGGGAAATGCGAGGCTCTACCGAGCTTTTTCCCCGTTTCGGGCCGAATCCTTATATCGTTGATATGTCAAGTCAATGCACTATTATTGTCTTTATACTGCAATCTAGAAAAAAACATTTTCAATTGTTGTTTAATGTGTAAATGTTATTTATTTCATTTAAATATTGGAAAAATCCTCCTTTAAAAGGCCTTATACCGGTATCAGGCGAAGAAATAGACAACGCAATGAAATGTACATTACCTGTTGAAACCCGCAATCAATGGTGAACGAATTCGTTTGAGTATGGATTAAAATATCAACAATAAGCATAAAACATAATGATTTATAGGTTTCAAACAAAAAAAATTAACAAGTGAAATATGTTTTTCCAAAAATTGTAAAAGAAATAAGTTTGGGTCGTTCCACGCTTCATTGTGTACATTGGAAACAAGAACAGGTTGAAGAGGTCGTATGAATAATTAAATATAGTTTCGGCAACTTCTATTTAAATATTCATGAGGAAAAGTGATATCAGGTCAGTGACTGTATATGATACAGCAATATACAGTCAACGCATTTTGACTGCTCTAATAGAACGAGTGAAGTATCAATATATATACACACATAAAATATAAAACATAAACATAATAAAAGTATACATTTTAAGAATATAATAAACATTTTCTTTTCAGTAAAATATCATAGCAGATTTTGGCAGTATAAAAGTAAACATTTTCATCACTAAATAAAAATACAAATTTATCGTCATTTTCAAAATAACATGTTTCTCATCTTCAATGGTATTGTCATTACAATTAAAACATATTCTTTCATTAATAGGTAAGTTCTGATACCGGCCCGTTTCAACTTTTAGGGGCGCAACACCACAGCGAAATTTTGCAAAAGCACTTCTATATTTCCCTGCAATAGTTTTACAAATATAATTTTCTACCTTAAATTCTGTTTTAAATAATGTATAGGTACGTAGTTTGGCATATTCATTCGAAGCCAACTTATTATGCCATTCAGTTTTATATAAATCAATAGCTAAGCACTCTATATCCTTAATTACATTTTTAGTTAACAATACATCACAATTACAAAATTGTTCAAGATTATACTCTTTAAACTTAGTCATTACTCTGAAGCACCAGTTTTTAATTGGTTTATTTCCATACTTATATGACCACATAAATACTCGTTTGTTCAATCTATCATTGTTCATTTTATAAAATCTGGACCATAATCTAAAAACAGCTGTCCATTGCTTTACATTGCATGGAATCCAGCCCATATTTCTAATATAAGGTTAAACAATTTCAGTGATTTTTTGGCTGTTGTTACCTCATTAAAAAGATAATTCATTTATATAACTATTGTATGTAACCATGAAACCTATATAGTTTTTCTTTAGGAATTTAGGAAAATTAAGTTGAAAAAAACACATGCCAAACAAGAAGCATCTTAATGAGGTTTTATTACCCTCAGTAAAGGTGTGGTTTTTAGTTAAAAGAAAATCTTTTTTTTTAACAAAACTCTAAAACTTAAAAATTTATATAATTAAGTTATTATATAAGATCATTTAATTTAACTATCTCTATTTGATAAATCTGAGTATCATGTAAGGATGTAAAAATATGTTTTTATATATATCTTTATTTTATTGTGGCTGTTGTCATGTCAAAAAAATATTTATTTTAACAGCTAAAATTTAAAAAAAGTATAGGTTTTTTGGTCAAGTATGGCTTAGACTGGTCAAGTATTGTGCAGACCTTTGGTCGAATATGGTTTAGACTGAAAAAAATTGGTCGAGTACAGGTCGAGAATGGGTTAAGACTGTTTCAGACTTGTCGAGTAATAGTTCAGACTATTTTCAATGGCAAAGATAAGGGTCAAGTACAAATCAGTACGGTCGAGTATGGTTAAGACTGGGGTCGAGTAATGTCGAGTGAAATTCAGACCAATTCAGACTGGTTGAGTAAAAATCAGTACAGTCGAGTACAGATATAGGCTATTTCAGACTTTTACTGGTTTGTAGTGCAATGAGACAACTATTCAAAAGAGATGGAAGGACATGGTTGTACGCTCAGTACTATATGTCACTGGATGACTGTCAACAATGAGCAAAACCCATACCGTGTTACATGTATAAGCTATAAAAGCATGACTAAATGTGATACAATTCAAACAAGAAAACCCAACGACATATTCTGTATTCTAAAACAAACAAACAAATATGGCACACATCAACAATAGACAACCACTGAATTTCAGGATCCTGACTTGGACATGCAGATAAAGAATGTAGAAGGGTAAAACATGTTTGCAAGAAATCTTTTCCCCTACCCTGGGACAGAAGTATAACAGCAATTTGCCTTTTTACTGCTATTCGTTCTTGTACTTGTCATTTAATCCCTGCTCCTGTCTTACAAACACATTTGGGAAGTACAAATGAAAAAATGGCAGAAGAACAACTGGGAGAACTAGAACAAGAGGCTGTCACTCTGACTACAGAAAGAGATCAGTTTAATTGAAGAAACTTCTTTTATTTGATATAAAACAAAATCATTGGAGCAGTAAGTTCTTTGGAAGAAATTTCTTCTATAACTTCGAGTTGCATTAGCTCGTTGGGAGAAATTTCTTCTATCAGATTTAAACCTGAAATGAAATATTTAATCGAAGCCATTAGTTTGTTGGAAGAAATTTCTTCCATCAAACCCACATTTAGATATTGAATAAAATACATGGTAGCTGTTAGTTCGTTGGAATAAATTTCGTCTATCAAACATACACCTAAAATGAAATACTTGTAGCAGTTAGCAAGTGGAAAGGAATGTCTCCTATCAAACCTTCAATGAAATATTTGATGTAGTTAGTTCGTTGGAAGACATTTTTTCCAACAGAAATAAACTTAAAATGAAATACGTGCGACAGTTAGTAAGTTGGAAGAAATTTCTTCTATATTAGAGCATCATCAGATACATGTATCAGTAATTTCGTTAGAAGAAATTTCTTCAATCAAACTAAGACCGTAACTGAAATACATCGTGTCTATAAGTTAGTTGGAAGAAATTTCATCTATCAGACATAGACCTGAAATGAAATACTTGTGGCAGTTAATAAATTGGAAGAAATTTCTTTTATCAGACTTAGACTTCAAATGAAATACATGGAGAAGTTAGTTCGTTGGAAGAAACTTCTTCTATGAAACCAAAAATGAATTTCCATGAAAGTTTTCCAAAGTTTATAATGCCTTAAAAAAAGGTTAATAAAAAAATAACTCCAGAGTCTATCTAAATATTATCTGTCAAAAAACAATTAGTCATTAATTTATCAGAGAAATACTGCCAAAAAAGGTAGTCATTAATTTATCAATAAAAACGGAAAAGGGGGATTCAAAATTTTTCTGTGGATGATATTTGTCGATTATGAAGAAGCTTTCACCGAAGTTTCACCAAATTTCACAAATATTCACAAAGATTATTTGACGTCTAAAAACTGAAAACTTAGTCTACAGCTATATGTTAAATTAAAAAAACCAAATGTATTCATTTATCAATAAAATTTGGAAAAGGAAGAAAAAAATATATTCCAAATGTTGATGAAGATACAGTCTCTTACTCAAGGAAATGTTTCTATCCAATTTCCATTGTTTAAAGTTATTTATGTCTTCGAAACACTTTACTTCACTTCCATCTTGATGGATAGTTGTCCCATATAGGCAGTCATACCCCATCTCTTTATTTTCAATAATGAAACACAATCTGAACCTAAAGTGTTGATGGCAGCCGACGACGACCGAATGTAAGATAACGTTTTCTCGCCTTCGTGGCTTTGTTGCAGGCAAGTGAAAAATGAATGTTTTTCAAATAAACTGTTGAAACCGAGATATTTCTCGCCTTTATGTAATTTTGATAGTATAATACAAATGTTTAAATTGAAATAATTAAATTGGTAATATTTGAACAAGTAAATTATACAAAACATTCAAAGTCAAAGAACCATGCATGAAGCTGCAGGACCAAATAACCTCCATAGAAAGGAGAAATGCCAATGTTTATGAGACTTCATATCAAGTGATATTGACCTATCATTAATTGTATCTTTTAAGCTAACATAAACACTAACTTGAACATGTAAACTATGCAAAAATTTCAAAGTCAATGAACCATGATGAGGGGACGGGGCAATATAAACTCCATGGAAATGAGACTTTCAAATGCTAGTGCAACTGCATATAAAATATTATTGACCTTATCGTAAACTGATTTTATCACAAACTTTAACACGTAAACTATGCAAAAAAATCAAAGTCAATAGAACATGACTGTGAGGGAGGGTGAAATAATATCCATGGAATTGAGATGTGTCATTGTTGATACATCTGTATACCAAGTAGCATTGATCTACCACTATTGGATCACTTTAAACTGACCTAATCACAAAACAATACATGTAAACATAGCAAAATTTTCAAAGTCAATAGGCCATGACTGAGGTGGAGGTCCATATAATCTTCATGGAAAATATAAGTGGTAAGAGTTAGAACTAAAGTAATAGAGGTTATACAAATTATATACCTTAAACGCAATTTACAGCCAACAAGAAGGTCGTTATGTCCCCAACGTCAGAATATGCAGTTATAATATAGTAAGCTATGAACATGAATTATAAAGTACGTGCGAATCTATAAAGCCATGTTTACGAAATAAAAGTATATTTTTGTCTGATTCTTTGATGCCTGATGATATTCTCTAATCAATCTTATTACTGTTAAAATAAAACTCTTCAATTCCTCAGAAATTACACAAACATTCCATTGCAGTCCCTCAAATTAATAAAAGACAAACGAAACTTATACAACACTGTCGGAAATTAATATGTATGCATCAAATTCCGTTTACTTTTTTTAAATATCTCTAAAGATCAACCATAAAGCACCAGATATATCATATTTTACCAGGATGAAAGGAATTAATAAACTTAGGAATAAATAAATGGAAAGTAAAATACTAAAAGTTGCAATGTAATAATAGTTAACAATGTCAGAAAACAAAACCCTTTAGACCTATATATATAAATAATTATTAAAGTTATCTCAAAGACTATTCAAATATCTCCTTTTTTCAAATACAATAGCATTTCATAGGGTTAAAACAATGGTAAATAGATACTGACCAGACTAACTCTAGTATAATGTAAATGCTTTTTAATCCAAAACAGACCAAAACAGCATATTGATACATTTAAACTGTCTCAGATTAGTAGTGTGTGTAGTATTAGAAAAATATAATGTAGATATGACCAGTCTTATCAGCTGTATAGTAATAAGTTAACCAGTGTTAATTATGGGCATTTCTATCAAGCTATCCATGTGTTCATTGAACCAGTACAGTAATCTTTAGAAATAGAGTCAACACTGATTGGTTCTTTTTTACACACGAATGTTATGTAACACGTACATGTAGTATGGTCTATGCTCTAATGGTTTTTTAAAGTTATGTCGTATTTATTCTTGAAATAACTTCTCTGAAGTGTGCTACATGTACATCAATCTCTCATTTTAATAAAATTGAGAATGGAATTGGGGAATGTGTCAAAGAGACAACAACCCGACCATAGAACAGACAACAGCAGAAGGTCACCAACAGGTCTTCAATGCAGCGAGAAATTCCCGCACCCGGAGGCGTCCTTCAGCTGGCCCCTAAACAAATATATATACTAGTTCAGTGATAATGAACGCCATACTAAACTCCAAATTGTACACAAGAAACTAAAATTAAAAATAATACAAGACTAACAAAGGCTAGAGGCTCCTGACTTGGAACAGGCGCAAAAATGCGGCGGGGTTAAACATGTTTATGAGATCTCAACCCTCCCCCTATACCTCTAGCCAATGTAGAAAAGTAAACGCATAACAATACGCACATTAAAATTCAGTTCAAGAGAAGTCCGAGTCTGATGTCAGAAGATGTAACCAAAGAAAATTAACAAAATGACAATAATACATAAATAACAACAGACTACTAGCAGTTAACTGACATGCCAGCTCCAGACTTCAATTAAACTGATTGAAAGATTATGTCTTCATCATATGAATATCAGGCACAATCCTTTCCGTTAGGGGTTTAGTATCATACCATCAAAACATATATGAGAAGAACATAACCCGTGTCATGCCAACAACTGGTTTTTAAATAAATGTGTTTAGTGCCGATGCAAAGACCCTATAAGTGAATCAATATTTAATATTTAAGGCTATTTTGTGTAATAAAATTTTAATAAGACGCACACAACCTATTCTTGGCCCCAATCGCTTTCTTCGTTAATTTTTTCACTTTCAAAATTTTAAGGGAACGGGATCAATATACCGTTATAATTTCATTGGTCGAGAGCACTTTTACATATCTTAATATGTGTTAGAATATAGCAAAGTGCTTTCGACCAATGAAATTGTAGGATTTGGTGTTTCTTAATTGTGAAGATTTAATGAAATCATGTTCTTAGTAAGGGATTATGTGAAGGTTAGACAATACTTGGTCATGTTTTATGAAGATTTAAAGCCCAAGGCGTAGCCGATGGTTTTAAATGTTCACAAAACATGACCAAGTATTGTCTGACCAATTTAGAACATATTCACACTTTCGAGTGATCTTACAAAATTATCCGTTCCCATTGCAATATTCAAACCTTAATAAGAATTCACTTTTTATAATAAAGTGTTAACTAGGTTAACAAAACGAATGTATAACATACGTAATGATCATTTCAATGGATGGAATGAAATAGCACTAACATAGTTTTGTGAGGACAAAAAGGATAAATTGTTCAAACATTGAGTTTTCTTCTGCTTCAGGTAAAATTTAATCCTTATATACCTTAAATTTCTTTAAAAAATTTTGAAAAACACCATATTATATAAATCAGCTTTTTGAAATTTGTATATTTTTTGATAATTATAAAACTCACTCTATAAATATTTGAATTACAACCATTCAATGTCAGATGCTTACTTTTTTTTGATGAATGTACATGAATTGAGTTTTGTTTCGAAAAAAAAATTCTTTACTTTATATATCAACAATTGACATTGTTTTCTTGAAAGAAAAAAAAAATAATTGACTCGAATGTCTGCTATCAAAATTGAATAAAAGATTATTTTACCTACATCTTTGCTCCCATTTCATTTTTTGTTTGTTATATATATGTACCATGATAAACATTTGCAAAATTCAAGATGTTTTTTTTTATAATTCTATTCTCTTTCATCTTTAATCAGTAGGCTATTTTCCCAAGGAAAATGCCTCAAGGGATTGTACACTTCGTTAGTGTGGTTATTAAGAGTTCACTTTCATAAATAATCTACAATGAAAAGTCATTCATGTAAAGCATTTTATAGTGCATGGAAAGCCATGTACTATGAAAATTAGAAGGGAAAAAACTGACTTTTCATTGGACGAGAAGGGGTGAGTATGTTCTAACATATTGTTTAGACCTACTAACAGTTCAAAACAAAGAGTTTCTATAGACGAGTAACAACTAGCCCGTAGCACATTTATCAGTATGAAAGCTTTTGTGATTGAAACTGACTAAAAGTTGAATTTTGAAACAAACAAAAAAATCAAAAATTTTACAGGTGTTGTTATAACGATAATATTAACAACCTAATAAACAATATCAAAGTTTAAAAATTAAATAAAACCCAAAACTTTAGCTTATACTCTTTCCAAAAATCAGATTACTGGATCTGCGGTTGGTGAGAATAGTAATTTCCAATATTCTGATAAATTTTTAGAAAAAATAATTAAATTTAACTTTTGAATATATTATTTAAACTTTTAAAGGCATTGTATTTGAGCATTTCCCAGACATAATGAAGCAGTAGTTGATGTAAAGGACCGGACTAAAATATTGGCTATAAAATAAAATTTAGTTGTAACTCAAATTTTGAATTTATTGATTTGAACTGTAAATAAACAAAAAAAGCTAATTCCTCGCTGAAGTATAACATGATTTACATTCATACTCAAAATCAGAAAACATTTCTTACCATTTCAATGTACTGTTGTGTCATCTAATGTCTAAAACACAATCTATTATATTTTCCAAAATTATAAGAAAGTCCTTTCATCACTAAAATGAAATGCCTAAAGAGGAAGTCATGCATTGATTACAAACACTGCACTGGCAATGAAACAAATTCTTGAATACAACCAATCAAGAGACTTTACAATATTCTAAGTTTGTAAGAGAATGATAATCCATATCTTTATGATGAGTACTCGCTAACGCTCGTACATCATCAATTAGACAGGGATTATCATTCTCTTACATATACTAGAACTATTTTGTTTTAAATATGTACTACTTTCCGATTTGTTCTTTTTGACCGGGCCCGAGTTGGTGGTGTCAACTCTTACATAGTCTACCGAATTATTTGCCCTATACATACGGTATTTCCTCCTAAGTTATCTAACATATATATATATCGATGTTCCCGTGGTTGTCTGAATGTTTGTATTGTGTTAACATGCTTCAGTGTGATTGTCGGGCTAAATTATGAGAGTACATGTTCGATTTCTTTGCCAGATTTATTTATTGATATTACTCCATGGCTTTGTTCTTCAATTCACAGTTGTAGCGCGATCGTCAGTTTGCAAAGAACTCAACTCAAACCGATGCTAGGGGGCCTCTGAAACTTACAATGAGGTGAAAGTTTTTTGTCTCCTTGTTGAAGAATACACTGTGACTTTGCGATGAAGAACAGCAATAAAAGAAAAATAAAGAAAAGAAATACGTGAACCCAAGACTGCTGACTGGTCCACAAAAAATTGTTGTTGATTTTTCTTGCTTTCGATTTGAAATAATGAACCGTGGAAAGAATACGGTAATGATGATGTGAAAACATCTTTATTGTGGAAAATGTGTAGTTGTGTTTAGATTCTTGCTTGCACAAGTCAACTAAAAGCACCTTTTAATTTTAGTTGTAAAAAGAAAATTATATACAGCTACCATATGAATGTACCTTTTAAGATTGGAAGTTTACAGCCTTTTTTTCTTCGTGCTTAATATACAAAGTCCTATTCCTAATGCAATTCCCAGTTTCTGCTAACCGGGTTACTAAAGCAAATTGCACAGACCAATCGAATATTAATTTCAACACTCAGTTTGCTAAATATAATCTTGATACTTTATTTTATTTTATCTTTCATATCTTTATATTTTGTTTCCTGGATGCTTCCAATTATTGTTAAACTCACTACTGAAGTTATCTGTTCTCATAGAACAATTTTTATCAAGGTCATCTTAGGGTTTTTTTAAAATATGCAAATTAAATTCTCTATCTTGCTACATGTAATATCGTGATATCCTAATACTTTACATATTTTATTCCACTGTATGAAAGCAATACATATTTTATTCGTTTACACTATTCTATATGAAATTGAACAAACATCGATCGGTATCACGTTTGAACACGCGACGTAACGAACGGTTTACATAGCTTTTAAACGCTTACAACACAGTAAAATCATAGCCAATATCATGTCAAAGGTTTATTTCACTAGTATGATAATTAGATATGAACATGTCATGTAATACATAATTAAGTATGTATATATAAACGATTTCTTTCGTGTAATAATGAGTTCAAGGAGACAAAAACAAATTCTTTTCTCTAATTTTTTCAGGATATGTAAAAATTACATTCATGAACCGATTTTACTTTGTATATGTTTTTGTGGACTTGTTTGTCTTTTTATAAAAACTCATTTTCCTCATGTAGATATTTGCAATAGCGAAAAGTCAGATTTCCCTCAGGTGATGTCCTCGGATAATACGATTATTATTCGGTAAACAAATAGTCATAACTCTCTGAAGTCAAGTGAAATAAATAAAAAAGTTTTTTTTTAACCCGATCATATTGTTTTTTACTGGAAAGTAAAATAGGCAGGGATTACTCGAAAGAAAGTATTTAATGCTATTTCTATTAAATTCATTTACTAGATGATTAAAAAAAGGATGTGGTGTATGATTGCCAATGAATCGATGACAACCACTGATCAACATGCTCCTGATTTGGGACATACACTTAAAGAATGTGATCGGGTTAAACATGTTTGTGAGCGCTCAACCCTCACATAAACTGGATTAGGAGTGTAACCGCACAACATAAGAACAAAATATAAAAATCAGTTGCAAAAGATCGGTACGAGAAACAAAAACATAAAAACAATAGTCACATAGCACCAATATAAGAGTACTCGCAGTTACTGAACGTTACTTCAAAAACAATTACAACAAATAAATAAATCATGTTTTTCCACTCTAAAGATTGCACTTTAGTGCAAATCTATTCTAATATCAAGATTTAATGTTTTCATACAAAAATTGTTTTAAAAATGTTTGTCTAGCAGACAACTACCGGTATATAGTGTACAGCAGACTAATAATTGTAGTTGTATTATTGTAATAAGTTTTTTATTGCAATCGGCATGTAAGAACTTGCTATAGCATCAACAAAATATATAATATAGTAAGCGACAAAATATAAATGAAAACAGAAAGCAAAAAAAAAATGTATACATATATATAAAACTAATAGAACCTCATAATGTATTTTATCAATTGTGACCGTAGTTTCCAGTTTCATTTAACAAACAACAAAGTTTTAACACTAAAGTTCTTGAACATGTTTGAAAAAGTGATACAAATTTTGACATATTAGGCCAAGAACGAAAATATCTAGGCAAACATCCTAGACGCAAATGTCTATAGGCTTGACTGATCATTACAAAATGATATTCATTTTCAATGGTTTTCATAATGCAACATTGACATAGTCTTTCAGTACGAAGTACATTGTACGTTGTTATATCTTCCAATTTCAATTTGAGTTTTAGTGAACTACATCTAAGTTGTGCTAAAAGTCTAACATTTATCAAGAAGTAAATATTTTTACATCATTTCTTCATTGAAACCCCTGTCAAAGCAAGGACCCAGAAAGGGTATCTGCATATCAAGGCTCTGGAGGAAGCTTTTATATCATATGTGTGCTAAATAAAGATTAATTTAGAATTTTAAATTGGAATTTTGAAATTCATTTTTTTAAAGTATAACTATAAATTTCTAGCAATAACTATTAGGCATGTGACCACGGTTTATCCATGGTCGAGTGAACTCCTCTCCAATTTGTTTTTCAGTGGATACATAAAAAAGAGGTTTTTTTTGTGTATGGTAGCTCTAGAGAAAATATAGTAACAATTTCAAATTCTAGTTTTCTGACTTTTTATACTCCCAAGAACATATAACCCTTGTTTAGTCATGTATTTTTTTGGATGACAATTCGAGTGTACCATTAAGAATTTACACAGGTGAAAATGTTGCAATAATACTTGCAGAATATATTATTTTTGTCCCTGCCAGCATTCTTGTATTTTGAATCCTTGAAATACAAGACAGACCACACATGGAGCTCGTGATTTTTTTTCTCAATAGGTTTGGTTCGGAAAGTATCTGTTGAGATTTCGATTTTTTAATTAGGCAAAGTCTTCCAAATAAAAATGCGGGCGATACCAAGGGAACATTCAAATCTCATAAGTCTAAGGGAAACTGAAAACGTTATGGCGAAAAACGAAAGACGACGAAACGACAAACAAGTCCACAAAAACATACATGAAAACTAAAGACTACGCAACACAAACCCTACTAATACTGGGTGTAATCTCATATGCTCCGAAAGGGTAAGTAGATCATGCTCCACCAGTGACACCTGTTATGTTACTAACGGTAAGAGCAAATCCAGTGATAACTCTCACTTTTGTGATGTCTCAATTGAGGAAAAGACGACCGGATTTTGTAGTTACGACGTAAAGTTAGACAGAAGATATTTACCGTTCCGATATTTTTTGGTGCGATATCACCACATTATTTTTAGCATTTTTTTTTTTGACAGTGATAACACAACAGTGTCAATAATGGATACGAAACTACTGCCCCTTTATATGACCAAATCAGTTAACCATTGTTGGGGTTTGTGTTACAGCCCTTGGATGGTGTTAACTTCCCAAAAAAACGTGTATGGTGTAATGGTGTATGGCATATGGTGCAATGGTAGAAGGTGTATAAAAAGAGGGACGAAAGATACCAGAGGGACAGTCAAACTCATAGATCGAAAACAAACTGACAACGTCATGGCCAAAAATAAAAAGACAAACAGACAAATAATAGTACAGATGACACAACATAGAAAACTAAAGACTAAGCAACACGAACCCCACCAAAAACTGGGGGTGATCTCAGGTGCTCCGGAAGGGTAAGCAGATCCTGCTCCACATGTGGCACTCGACGTGTTGCTTATGTTATTACAAATCCGGTAAATAGTCTAATTCGCTAAGTCACATTCGTGAAAAGGGAAGGGTATTGTAGTTACGACATAAGGAACATATCCGATATCATCTGTGAAACGGTTATTCAATAACGGTCAACCAACTCGTGATGGCGTCCGTAAAATTTACGAAGGAATGACTTCAACTTCACCATTTGAAACTCTTGGTTTAATAGCTTCATTGTGAGCAGCAATCCTCTATCAAGGAAATCATGATAGGAAACACAAGCCCGGGAATATCGTATCAATTGGGAGATATATACTCCGTATGCAGGCGCTGCTGGAATGTTGCTACATAGAAATGGAAAGTTAACAATTGGGAAGCTGAAATCATCTCTTTTGTCGTAAAGTTTTGTTTTCATTCGACCCTCATTATCAATTTCTAGATGTAAGTCAAGATATGAGGCAGACTTAACTGTATCTGTAGTATCCTTTATCTCTAGTTCGATGGGATAGATTCGTTCAACATAGTCACCAAATTTTGTATTATTTAGTGAGAGAACATCATCTATATAGCGGAACGTAGAGTTAAAGGATATTGCTAGCTTCTTATCTCTCTTCCTAAGAAGCTCCTGTATGAAGTCAGCCTCATAATAATAAAGAAACAAGTCGGCAAGAAGAGGGGCACAATTGGTGCCCATTGGAATTCCGACAGTCTGTTGAAAAACACGTCCTCCAAACGTAACAAATATGTTGTCAATCAAGAAATCAAGCATCTTGATAATGTCAGTTTCAGAGAATTTTTTGTTTGAATCAGAGTGATTCTTTACAAAGTAGGATTTATCCCTCCCCAAGACAAGATACTTGTATCTACGTTCGCCATTCTTTTTAATAAAAAGTAATACCAACTCTTTCAATTTGTCTTTTAGTTTGGAATGGGGAATACTTGTGTAAAGTGTAGAAAAGTCAAATGTTTTAATACTATTGCAAGATGAGAGAGTCTTAGATTGTATGTACTCTAAAAGATCTTTGGAATTTTTTAGTATCCACATCTGATTCACGCCACCTCTAGAATAGGCAGTTTCACAATAACTTTGGAGCCCGGCTTTGATTGCTGATAAAATAGATGTTAATAATTTAGAAAGAGGTTTCGTGGAGCACTTGGAAGACCCAGCAATATACTGTTGTTTGTAAGGACACTTATGTAGTTTAGGTATCCAATACAGTGATGGAAGATCCAGTTCTTCGTCTTTGGTTGAAATTCCAAAGGAACATAGAACAGACCTATGATTATCTAGGATTTCCTCCTTGGTAAGTGTCGTGAGGGTATATGTTGAGTTTCCAAGTGAATTGTCAATACCTAATTCATTTATCAAGCAGTTTATGTAATGATATTTACACACAGAAACGATGTTGTTTGGGGCTTTATCTGCGGGGACAACAACATATTTGTCATGGAGGTAGGACAAGTGTTTTGCAACATTTGGGTCTTTCAAAATTGATGTAGCGTGGGTATTGATATGCCCATTTAGTTTCTTAATTCGAATTTGTATCAACGACCTCACAGCCTTAATCCATTCGGAAAGAGTATTTACGTCTTCTTTCTCGCGTTTAGCCCATTGCCTGGCATAATCCTCGACTGAATCCATCAGTATTTTGAAGTTGTATTTCCAATTGATGGATTTAGGCTCACGATATTTCGGACCTTTGGATAACAAATTTCGCAGGGAAGTAATATTGACAATGTTGAGGTCTCCGGTAATAACGTGGCCAGCCGGATTATATGTGAATTGGGAACTAGCACAGGTGCAATCAGGAGGTTTAGACTTGAAGTCGTCAATGTTGAGGTCCTGCAAAACGTGTTTGTAATTGAAAATTTTAGTTGTAATTGGTTTGGTATAGGTATAAGAAATTATTGGTACAGACTGATCTTTAAAATAAGGAGGTATTTTCGACTGAACTAATTTATGATGAAGGATATTGCCTAAGTTGACGCCATCGAGACCTTTGTTGACAAAGGAAAGTTTAAGAAAAGATCTTTTCTCTTTTTCATCTTTTCCAATGCGAACTGGTTTGAAAAGTCTGTGACTTGCAATATCCGAAATAATAGCTGTAAGTTTGTATTGGTTTGAATGAGGGTTTGTAACAGTGGTTTTCAAACATAAATTGAACAGAGAATGAAGTTTTGAAAGGGGTAATGAATACAGTTTCGTGCGAATGTGATGAATACCTTACGGCTTTTGTATAAATGGCAGCAAGTCATTAATAGAGACATCATGCAAAGTAGGTGATGTATAATGACGATGACCATGACTGCGTCTACGTCGAGGAGTAGAGTTGAAAATATTCATCACATTCACCGAGCTACAGGAAGGACTAGATAGAATACCTATACCATCAATTTTGTCATTGCAACCATATGGTGTCGCAGTTCTCAATTGTCGAATCCAGTAGTCCTCTTTTTGTCTACGGAGAGGCGTTGCAAGTTGAGGATTGTTAGTCTTGTGGTATATTTTTTCGATTATACGAACTGTCATAGAAACGATGGAATGATCAGGCTGATTAATATGTATGGTGCTATAGTGTATGGTGTAAGGGCAATGGTGTAATGGTGTAACGTGCGATCGGGAATGGTGTGAATGAATGGTTTACGACATTTAAAACTATGCAAAATATTGATAAGAACTGATTTTTAATTTTATACATTTATTTACAATATTGTGATCAAAATTTGTTTTTTTAAATAAATAAATAATTTTGTAGTCACACGCTTTCTTTGAAATTAAATTGCATTATGGTGTAAAGTGTAAGGTGTATGGTGCAAAGGTGTAACGTGTATGGTGTAATGGCACAGGGTGTATGGTAAATGATGTAATGGTGTATGGTGTTAGTGTGAAGTTTACACCATCCAAGGACTGTTCTAAATTTTAAGATTCTTGTGCAGTTTTTTTGTGGTCTGTTGGTTTGTCTAATCAATGTTTCTTTTCTTTTGACCATGATATTCAATGATGTTTTTTTTTCATTTGCTTATGGTTTTTATTGCTTACTTTGTTTTTTCCGCACTTTGAAATAAACTAAAAATTGATAAAAAGACGTCTGATAGTCAAATAAAAATTGATTCCGTACCTCGTAACAAGTAATACGATATATGTTTCAATTGATTATGTCACATTGAAAGTTCTGATATAAACTATGTAAGATTTATTGACATTGTCATTTCGACAACCCCCTAAATCTATAACCTATTCATGCTTGTGAGATATTGAATATCCATTCTTTTCAACCAGATCTATATACTTTTCATGTTTGTGAAATATTGAATATCCATTTAGTTAACCAAATGTTGATTGCCTTATAAAAAGGTGATGGTATATTACGTAAAACCATCCTTTAGAATTCTGAATTCTTGAAAGAGTGTTCATATCTTAAAGAACTATGAAAGAATTTTTCAGTTTGCGACTCGTACCGTCGACCATATTTTGCGTCATTGTTATAATTCTTTACATGTTGGTTGCATATGGGGACAGTGTTTATCCCATTTTAGTTACAAATTTAGCTATATCAGAAAAGTCATACGTAAATGGAACAAATATTTCTACAAATTATTCCACAGCTCAGAGGATAGCATACATACAAACGACGTCCATAGTGAGCACAGTATCTGTAAGCACGAAATCTAACAGAAATATTGAAAATGTTATTTCAAACAGAAGTGTTCCGAGCCTTACAGAAGACGAATTGAAACAGATCAAAAGAACCTGGTATAATTCTCCTATTGTAGTAATGAAATATAAATTGATATTCTTTTGGAACGAAAAATCAGGCTGCAGTTACTGGAAAAGTCTCCTTCAATTCATACAGGGACTGAAGCATGACGATATGCATAACCCCTCTGTAAATGGATTGCAGTATCTTATTAACTTTAAAGATAGGGATATTGTATCGATGATGTATAATGATTCCTGGACAAAAGCAGTATTTGTGAGAGAACCTAGAGAGCGGATATTATCATGTTATTTAGACAAAGGTTTGAACAACGGCTTTATGATGGTCAATTTTAAACGTACTGTGAAAACATTTTCCGAATTTTTAGAACTTGCAAAACAATGTTACAATTCACATTGGGAATCACAGGTAAGGGCACCAAAATATTTCTATAACAACATGATGATTGGAAAAATGACAGATATATCTACCTTTACAGAAAAGTTGTTAACAAAAATCGGAGCATGGAATGATACCGTGAAATATTGGCTCGATTCTAAAGATAATGAAAAAAAATCAAGGTCACATGCTCAAAACGCAGGGGACAAATTGTTACAATATTACAACGATACGAAATTACAAGATGTGATTTTTGAAATGTACGAAGATGATTATGATGTGTTTAACTTTGAAAGGAAATACTTTGATTTCAACAAAAATGGCGTAAAACGTTAAACACTGTATACTCCTGATTAATTACCATGTCGTGAAAGATACAATGTATATACTACAAATGATGTATAAGTAATAAACTTTAAAAATGATTTATTACTACCACTGGGTAGATGTCTCTGAAGGACTGTTGGTTAGTCCCCGAGGGTATCATCAGCCCAGTAGCCAGTACTTCGGTACTGGCACGAAAATACGGATTTTGTGTTATTAAAATTTTCCGTTACAAAATTTTGAAAATTATAATAAATTAAGGAATATATTTCCCTCGCGCAAAGCTCTGATTCTTTGCCCGAATTTGGTTATACATTTTTGTCATTTTTGGTGTATGAGCTCTTCATATTTTTTATTAACTTTGGAATTTCAAATATTTTGGCCTCGAGCTTCACTGAAGAGACATTTATTGTCGAAATGCTCATCTGGTGCAGAATAAATGGTACCGTTAATGTTATTACTGGTAGAAAGATCATTCCATTATTTCATCCTTCAATTTGTTTAAGATTACATATCTATTGATGAATGTTTTCAAAAATCACTGGTATGTCCGAAGACGAAAATATGGAACGCAAAACATTATGATGCAGGGATTTGGAAAAAGAACATTCTTCCCAGATGAGAACTTAAAATAAAATGAATAGTCTTGCCCAGAACAGAATGAAAATGAATATTTAAGCCAAAAAATGCAGGATACAAAACTATATAAAGGCTGTGAGTTTTCTCGTTTGAATTGTTTCACATTTTCGTCTAGGCCTTTTGTAGTTGACTATACGAGAAGGATTGTTCTCATTGTCGCGTACGGTGACCTGTAATTGCTTATATTCACGTCATTTGAACTCTGGTGGACTTTTTTTCTCAATGTCAATCATACCACTTCTCCTTATTAATAGTAAAAAAAAAATTAGCAAAAAACATTAACGAGACTCACAAAAGGTGATAATAAATATTCCGTCAGAAAACAAATCCTCTTGTGTCAAGATAATATTCTGTTAAAGTATATTAGAGTTCGTTATGGGGGAGATACTTATAGGTGAAGGAAGGTCACTGCGGTGTTTTATACAATGAACCAGTTTGTGTCATTACTTGTGTTCATCAAATTGCACAAAGCAGTATTTTACCATTGTTGGCAATTCATTAGCGACAACAAATCTTTCATTTGCGACATTAAAATATCAGATTTGCACAGATTATATAGGTGAATAGTATAAATAGTATTGACATGTTTATTTTCTTTATTAATCTATTCCGTTCTCCAGGATTTGTTATAATTTTTGATTTTTTGTGTTTTAACGCCACTTATAAGCACCTCTTTTGGGCTATTTCGTGGCGGCCAGTTTTTATTGGTGGAGGAAGCCGGAGTGCCCGGAGAAAACCACCGACCTTCGATAGGAAAACTAACAATCCTAGTCAATTAAGATTGGAGTCGAGTGCACCCGCACGAGCGGGGTTCGAACTCACAACCTCAGTGTTGACTGGCTAGTGATTACAGTAGTAACTACTTAGACCACTCGGCCACCGAGGCCCCCGTTCTCCAGGATACTTAGAGGATAAGTTCTTAAAATTAATATTTGAGGTTTAAACACTATATCTTAACAGATCTGGTTTGCACTATAAAACTATATAAAAATATGTGTGCCTCCTCTGTTGTCATAGTAATTCTTCTTGCACCTATGCTTCCTGAACATCAATGAAATATTTGCCATCGGACGTTACGCTACCAACAATCAATCAATCTTTGCACTTATAAGACTCGTCTCTATACTTCAAAACACTAGGTTATCTGCTATAAAAAAGACGGCTTTAATTTCTTTGTTTTTCTCATATTTAATTATGCCCATCTAGCATCTTACCCGGGAAACACTGTGAACAATTTTTATTTTATATCTAAGTTACTTTCACTTATGTATGAAAAATAACTCAATTAAATACTCAGATATTACTCTACAAAATTTCTTTTGTGAGCCTTATATTTGGGATTCAACTTATGCATTGAAACTTTAATCGTCCTTATTTATGTGACCTGACAAATAACGCAAAATAAATATATATTTTGTTGTCGTAAATAAAATATAAAAATGTAAGAACAGTATGGTTACCGAAGAAAACACGGCAAATAACTTTTAAACCTTAATCTGGAGAAGAGTAATTTTTCTATTGTTCTCGACACATCGGTTATCAATGAGGAAGCATATCATTGCAAAATTGGAAGCCAACGTTTTATAGTATATATTTTTCATCAGTGATAATTACCCTGCATAAGCTTTGTTTCATCATAGAGGATTTTAGTTGAAAAGTTGTATATAAGCAAAATTTTACAGTTAATTTTTCAAATGACCTTTTCAGCTTATCTAGCTTATCTGGCCCTAATTTCTAGTTTGTTCTAGAGTTCGTCATTGGTCATGCGTTAAAATATTATCGTTTGAAACCACTAGGTCAATTAAAACTAAACTTGGTCGCACTCATCCTCGTCGAGTCTAGTATTCCATTTTGCTCATAGAATTCCTGATAATGGCCCTCACTAATTAATATTTATAGCAAATAAGGATAAAATGGTTGTATTATTGTCCATTTTCATCAAAACCATAAAACATAAAGATAGAGAAAATATCGCGGTGTAATCATACTAAAAGGACGTCAGCTTCATACTTACAATCTCTATCTAATTCATAAGACGACTTCTTATATGAGCTATTGCTGTTGAAAGACTATTTCTACCCAATTATAGTGCTGTTTTTTCCTTTTATCATGAAAACATTAATAGATAGACAGAAACTGTAAACAGAAAAAATATAACAAATAATACAAGATCTACGAATATTCCAAAATGAATGAAACCATCTATTGACTTCCAATATATAGATGTTATTGCCTTTTAATTTTTTTACCACACTTAACCATCAATTGGCTCCTTGTGGGATTGTTTAACTTAAAATGTCGATTTCTGACCAATTTTAGCGTTTGAGCCTATATTAAATGGATATTAACTGTTAACAGAAAAAAATTATCAGGTGAAGATATACAGAAATACACATGCATGTATGAGCTATTGCAAAATTTTAGCAATTCTATCCCTAACTTGAAAAAAAAAATATATACTGTACCGCCAACAACATAAATGACCAACAATAGAAGACCTACACAAATGAAAAATGACGAGAGACCAACAATGCACTCTTCGTAGCAGCCATTCCAATTAAATGGCCTTTTTTCAATTATAGTATTTTTACTATTTCACTTAAATGACCTTGGCCAATGTTAGCGTTTGCAAATGGCCATTAAGACTTTAATAACTAGAACAAAAATTGGAAACAGCTGAAGTAAATGATCATAAAGGCGATAAAATTATATCAGACGACGATACTATCAATTGACTACAGATCATTTGCATTCTTCGTTTTAAAGATTTTAACCCTGAAATCAATTGAATCAATTTATACCGAGTTTCACATAAATGACACTACAAAAGAAAAAGTCTGAAATGGCCTATATCTGTACTCGACTGTACTGATTTTTACTCGACCAGTCTTAAATGGTCTGAAATTTACTCGATATTATTTGACTGTAGTCTTAACCATACTTAACAGTCTGAACTTGTTATTGACCTTTACTCGATCAATACGATACCATTTTTTAAGTGTCTGAATCATTTTCGACCAAGTCTGAACCATGCTCGACCTAGTCTGTACCATACTCGACCTAGTCTGAACCATACTTGACCAAGTCTTTACCAACCTAGACCTATTTCTGTATCTATCTATTGTATTTCATCAATTTAGGAAATAATTTTTAATTATTTTTCCTGGCTAGAAATTTGAACAACAATTTGAAATCAAAAATGTATTTAATATAGCATAAAAATTACTTTTACAAATATTATTAAAAATTTTTTGAATGTTTCTGATTTTATGGTTACTGACAAATTCCCAATACTAACTTAGACCTGGTAAACGGACAGAAAGTCACAAATTTGATAGAACAAAAAGTCCTAAAAATTTGTTTATAATTGTTTAAAATTTATGTAAGAGAAAGATCTTGAAATAATTACTTTTTATTACATCTATTCGTGTTACAGTTAAGGAAATTGTTCATAAGTGTTGATAGATAAAGATTTATCGAATTCAAATCATGCTTAGGATAAAATATTTCTTGGCACCATGAAGCCATTTAATTACCAAGCAATTTTGACAAATTATTTTCTTAACAAATATTTGATCATTATTGGATTTTTTAGAATACATTTTTGTTTTATATATTATAGTTGAAGAAAACTACAAAAATGATTTTGAAAATAACGAACGGAATTGTGACCTTTTTATCCTATGAATTTGTCCGTGACTTTTTGGTCTGTGACTTTTTGTCCTGTGACTTTCTGTCCTACATTCTAAGTTTATAGTGTCAGTCAAGTTTAGTTGATAACGCCGTTAACATTTTTTTGTATATCAATCAACTTTCTAAATTTAAAAAAAAGACACCCTTGTTTTGTAATACCAAGAATTTAATATTAAAAAATAAATTGTGTTCCAAAGCTTCAGTAAATATTTAGGTTAATTAATTAAGTTTTGACAAAATTAAAGACATGGCATACAAGAAGCATCTTAATAAGGTTTAATTACCTCAGTACAGGTGTGTTTTACAGGTAAAAAAAAACCTTTTTTTCTTTAAACTCGTGTATTATTTTTCTAGAGAATTCAAAGGGCCTTGTGATTTAAGTTTTACAGGATGTTGTTTAAAATCTATCACTCTCAGACCAGGTGTGCTCTTTTTAATGAGTGTGCCTCAAGCAGGAGGTATTACTTTATAGTTTATCCCTCTTCATTAGAACAATTTTAATCATTTCTTTAATTTTTTATCCCTTTTCGATATATAAATATATATGCCAAATTATAATTAGAATAGATATATTTCTGATGTAAGATTGAACAATTTCAGTGATTTTGTTGGCTGTTGTTAGGTAAGTTAAAAAAGATAGTTATGTACCTATTTGAGACCATTTTTTGATCGTAATTGCTGTATTTCTGGCGATAAAGGTTTAAAATGTTATTTGCTATGTTCACGTCGGTAACCATACTGTTACTAAATTATTTTGAAATTACAATAAGATCTGTTTGCATATAACTGTGAAACTGTGTTTTTTTTCGAATAATATATGCAAACACACATTTGTCTTTTTATAATAATTTATAAAAAAAAATGTCATAGAAGGTTGTAATATTGATATTTTTCAGACATTAATCTTAAACAAGTATTGATATCGTTTAGTCAGCCTCAAAGGGGCCTCGCCATGACAAAATATTGATATTAATCATACACAAATGTTAACAGAGCTTCATAACAATACAGAAACATGGTGTAAAAACGCCAACATTCATCCCAATTGGTTATATCGTGGCAGTAAGTTTATTTTTATTGATGGCAGAAACCAGTGCCTGGAGACTGATAACCGGGAAACTGGCAATCCTAGTCGATTATGATTGGAATCGAATGTACTTGCTACGTGACGGGTTCGCAATTACTTCCTTAGTATGGACATGATAGTGAAACAGTAGATGAACTCAGACCACTCCGCCATCGAACACCCGAGTAGCCATCCCCCCCTTTCCACCTTCCCCCACTACCACCACCACCCGCCTTCCCCATCTTTTAATATTTGCTTGATGGGAACGTAACTTATAGATATGGAGGCCATTTAATTTTTCATATCACCGTTCAAGATCACTGCTGCAAACAAAATATATTTTTTTCAATTTCTTCCGGATGTTCCTTTCAGGTACCTTTGTTCAAATGCAGCGTGTATAGATGGAAGGAATAGAAAGGAGTAGATTTAGAAATACAATGTAGTTGTAATTTGTTTTTGTCTTGGGGTTCTCTTCTTTCAATTTAATAAAACTTGTACAAGCGATTGAAAATAGAAAAAGGAGGAAGCTTTTTAATATTAAGGCAAGTTGGTCAAAAGTTAAGGGCACAGTTTTTAAATATTGCTGTACACAGTATAAATATTTTTCAATATCTTCATTTTTATACGAAATCTCTTTCATATGACTTTTAATTTTTCGTTTTTTTTTTAATTTGTCGTGTGTTCCAAGCTGACCTGACAGTTATTACAGTATTCATGCTTGTGAGATATTGAATATCCATTCTTTTCAACAAGATGTTAATTGCTCAATTACAAGGGTATGTATATTACGTAAAACCATCCATTAAGATGCAGATTTCTTGAAAGACCGTTCATATTTTAAAGTACTATGAAAAAATAAATTTTTCCGTTTCCTAGTCGTACCTTTGTTCATATTTTGCTTCAGTATTATAATT
Source organism: Mytilus californianus (assembly GCF_021869535.1). Taxonomy (NCBI): domain Eukaryota; kingdom Metazoa; phylum Mollusca; class Bivalvia; order Mytilida; family Mytilidae; genus Mytilus; species Mytilus californianus. Next base: position 60,805,790 of record NW_026262593.1, on the reverse strand, counting down.
CTTTGCATGTTGGTTTCATAAGATGACAGTGTTTAGCCCATTTTAGTAACACATTTGGATATATCAGAAAAGAACAAATATTTCTACAAACTATATATTCAACCACTCAGAGGATAACATACATACAAACGACGTCTTTTGTGAACACGGTATCTGTAAGCACGAAATTTGGCAGATGTATTGAAAATGTTCTTTCAAACAGAAGTGTTCCGAACCTTACGAACGACGAATTCAAACAAATCAAACGAACCTGGTATAATTCTCCTATTGTAGTATTGAAATATAAACTGATATTCTTGTGGAACGAAAAATCAGGCTGCAGTTACTGGAAAAGTCTCCTTCAATACATATAGGGACTGAAACATGACGATATGCATAACCCCTCTGTAAATGGATTGCAGTATCTTATTAACTTTAAAGATACCGATATTGTATCGATGTTGTATAATAATTCCTGGACAAAAGCAGTATTTGTGAGAGAACCTAGAGAGCTGATATTATCATGTTGTCTAGAAAAAGTTTTGAACGACGGCTTTACGATGGGCAATTGTAAACGTACTGTGAAAACATTTTCTGATTTTTTAGAACTTGCAAAACATTGTTACAATGCACATTGGGAATCACAAGTAAGGGCGCCTAAGTATTTCTATAAGAACATGATGATTGGAAAAATTACAGATATATCTACCTTTACAGAAAAGTTGTTATTAAAAATCGGAGCATGGAACGATAACGTGAAATATTGGCTCAATTCTAAAGACAGCGAAAAAAAATCACGTTCACATGCTAAAAACGCAGGGGACAAATTGTTACAATATTACACAACGATAAAAAATTAAAAGAAGTGATTTTTGAAATTTTCGAAGATGATTTTGATTACTTTGAAAGGAAATACTTTGATTTCAACAAAAATGGCGAAAAAATGTTAGACACTGTAAACTCCTGATTAATTCTCATGTAATGATAGATACAATGTATATGCTACAAATGATGTATAAGTAATATCATTTAAAAGATGATTTACTGATAGAAAGATAATTCCATTATTTCACCCCTCAATTTGTTTAAGATTACATATGTATTGGTGAATCTTTTCAAAATCATTAGTATGTCCGAAGACGAAAATATAAAACGCATATGATGCAAGGAATTTTGAAATACAACATTCTTGCCAGATAAGAACTGAAAATAAAAAGCCTTACCAAGAACAGAATGAAAATGATTTTTTTAGCAAAAAAAAAGCAGAATACAAAACTGTATCAAGGCCGTTGGTTTTTCTCGTTTGAATTGTTTCACTTTTTTGTCGAGGCCGTTTATAGCTGACTATACGCTATGGATTTTTCTTGTTGTCGCGTACGGTGAGTGATAATTGCTTATATTTACGTCATTTGAACTCTGTTGATTTTTTTTTCTCATTGGCAATCATACCACATCTCCTTATTTTAATACAATAGTAAAAATATATTTCAGCAAAAAACATAAGCGAGACTCACCAAAGGTGAAAATGAATATTCCGTCAGAAAACAAATTTTCGTCTTTGAAGATAATATTACGTTACCTTGAATTTCTTATGGGGGAAATAAGAATATTCGGGCGGAGGGTGACTGCGGCTTTCTATAATATGGACTAGTTTGTGTTATTGCTTGTGTTCATGAAGGTGCACATTGCGGTGCTTTGCATTTGTTGCCAATATATTAGTGACAAAAATCTTTCATTTGCGCCATTAAAATATCGGATATTTGCACAAATAATATAGGTAAATAGTATAAATAATTTATTCACTTTATATTATTTACTTGTAATTATCTATTCCGTTCTCTTGCTTAACATGTCACCCTTTGTCACCACGGGAAGGTTGAAGAAGGATACCGAGAAGGATAGGTGTTTTTCAAAAATTAGAAAATGAGGATTAAACACAATATCTACAGCTTTTGTTTCCACCATACATTTATGTGTGTCCCCATCTGTTGTCACAGTGAATTTTCTTTGCACCTGTTTGTCCTGAACATACATGAAAGTTGAATATTTACAACTAGACGTTAAGCAACCAACAATAAATCAATATTTGCACCTTTAAGACTTTTCTCTATACTTCAAAACACTAGATTATTTGTATGTGTTGTCATAAAAGTATACGGCCTTATTTTCTATGTTTGTCTCAGATTGAATTATTTCAATCTTGTCATGTCGAAAATGTGAACACTGTTAAAAATTGTATAACTAAGTGACTTTAACTAACGCATGAAGCATTAGTATGAACTCACTTAAATAATCAGGAAGAACTCCACAAAATTCCGTATGCGAGCCTCATATTTGGGATTTAACTTATATTAAAAATTTAATCATCGTTATATATGTAACCTGAAAAATGAGTATTTAATTTTTTAGCGAAGCAAAGATAGTGCCATGCCTGCATGTTCTTTATATTCCCTTGATTATTTTTTTATTTAATTTAAATTAACAAGACACTCAAGAAAGTTTTTTTCTCACGCAGAATTATTATTTCTGAAATGCACCTCAACAAGCAGACATTGTTTTCAGTTATTTTCAATAATCAAACCAGTACTTATAAGAATGTTCAACTGAATCCAATTACTTACTCAAAATAAGGAGATATGATATGCCCCTTTCCGAATTTGCATGATGGCAACAAGCACTTTACAGATTTTATAAAAACATTCGAATGATATCGTTTTCCGTGCTCTCGATATGTAATTTTTTTAATGGACCAGGCATGCCAATTTCAGCATATCGTCCGCTCTATGACAAAAAAACATGTATAAATGTGATATGCAAACGAATTATGTTGTAGTTTATTCTCTGATGACATTCTGCGTTTAACACACTTATGTATTCCTCTGAAGTCGTGATTAATTTCAAGTATGGGTACATTTCTCAACTTGCGGATATTTTATACCAAAACCGAAAAAAACATATACCGACAATTGAAAAGACTCTGAATAGCTACCTGTCAAAGGCTAAATGTTGCTATAATTCTATGTTGAATTGAATTAATAGGACCAACAGTAAAACAATTCAAATGAAATGTTGATTAGATTTATAATTAGATAAAAGCATACATGGAGAGGGATACAGAAAATTATTAACGAAAAACATGATATGAGAATCGCAATAGACATGTAAGCTCTTTTTTAAGCAGGTAAAGTCCGACTCTCATTTATCTCTTAACACCATTACAAACACAATTCCATTTTGATATTATTGTCATGGTTAAAAAAAAAACATAAAATAACACCGTTTCAAACTCAATCCCAATTGATGTTCCTGTACGTGTCTATAAATTAAACAAATCTATTTTATTTTTAGAAATTTACCTGTGATAATATAAACGTCACAAAAATATGTCACTTTTTGTTACGCTGATCCATTCATGTGACGCAAAATTTATGTTTCGTGTGTGGTGTCCTGGTGTGCTGTCGTAAATTCAAATGTCCGTTGTTATTCTGCGATTTACATGTTGTAATGAACTATTATACTATTTATTTATGTATTTTTCTGTGCTGAGTGTTCATGCGTTTGTTTGTACTGTATTCCTGTCACGTATTGTTGTCATTTAAGCTGTATTTTGAACATTGCCATATAAGCGGGAGGTTTGGCTAGCCATAAAACCTGGTTTAATCCACCATTTTTTCTTAAAATGACCTGTACCGAGTCAGGAATATGGCAGTTGTTACCACACAGCCCGTTTCTATGTATGTTGGTGTTTGCTTCTATTGTTTTATTGTTTCCCTCTTATAGCTGATGTGTTTCCATCGGATTTAGTTATTATCCGGATTTGTTTTTGAATTATGACTATGAACAGCGCTATACTACTATTGCCTTTATTAAAAATTGATGTCCGTCTGTTTCCACTCATGAGTGAAGATCGTTTTCAATTTTGGTTTGGATACTAGAACAATTGGTATCAAAGTCATTTTAGGGGTTTTGAAATATGAAAATTAATTTTCAATCTTAATCTTAATGCTTAATATATTTAATTCCACTGTATGAAAACAATACATATTTTATTCGTTTACACTATACCATATGGCATTGGACAAAACAACACATGATCTTTATTCCGTTTGAACACATGACGTAACGCACGGTTTACATAACGTTTAAACGCGTTAAAGACAAATCTTTCTATTCAGATCTACCAATAATATCTTCTTTGTATTTATTTTCTCTTTAGACTAGGTAAAAGCTTTAAAATATGCTAATAAAAAAAATGGGGTCACCTACCTCGTTTTCGATTTAAAACGCCATCTTTTTCATGGCATTTGGAAATCAGGGTAGTGGAATATTTTATAAAAAGTCCGTATCACATAAAAAAAAATGTTTTATTAACCTTGCTGTTAGTAGAAATTACTTAATATATATTATCCCCAACCGAGGGACAAATGATAACAATAATCTGCTATAATAATGTTCCCGTCTTTTTTATGGCGAAATATCTATAAAAAAATCCAGTAAAAAAATTGACCAATGTTTTATCGATGAGAATTCAATAGAATATGCATTGTTTGTTATTAAACAAAATAATAGAATAAAAACGTCGGGGCACCGTAATAGAAAAAGAGATATTTCATAAAAAAGGCGTTAAAAATTTGAATTGGCTGGAATACATTGGGCCAATTCTGAAAGCAACGTTGATAGACGTTAGGCCGAATTGGCAATGCTTTCACGGGTTATGAACAATTCAAGTCACGTTATTTGCTGTTTTTGTTTGTTTGTTTTTTATTTACACTAAATGATCATTTATACAACCATGATCATAATTCGTTTTCAGCCCGGACATTTAATCTAAGAGTGACGTGTCGAAAACAATGCGTTGTACGAATGTCTCGTTAGGCTGTTTCTCTCATTTGTAACATACGGGTATCTGAGTCACCCGTGTCAGAGCCTAACCCGAATAATTCAGTCGTTATATTCCGCTGATCTACCATTACTTCATTAACGCCTGAATGCATATACAATGACTAATCTTCAATCAATCATTCAGAATTAGCTCGGGATTTACCTATATCGATAGCTGATTGCTTATTGGTCACCTCTTCTACAGGGCACCAATCAAAATCCAGGATTCGTGAAGAGTTTTTATCGTGTTAGGAACTCAGGCCCTCGCAAGTCGGAGAGATCGATTACCGGGAGAACTGAATTATTCGGGTTGGTCAGAGCCAAACATATTAAAGACAGGGAATCAGTCTATAATGTCATCTGATACAGTTTCAAGGGGGTTAACTCTTGGCGTGACGTTCAGCGTTCGAATTCTCTCAAATTTTCATTTTCTAAAGACGTCGTGCGAATTATTTTCCGTAATAAAAAAAAAACACTTGAACGATATTAAGTATAAACGATACTTCAATTTATGAAATACAGCATGATAAAGCTACTTGTACCTAAACTATTCCGGAATGGAAATCGGCTCCTATTTGACCGATGATTTACAAAAGGTAATTGGATTATACAAGATGTAGAAAACCTGTCAGGAAAAAAGGTTATAGATAAAGGAGCAGGCAAAAATGTGTATTCGTAAAATTTCCAATGAAATTTAAACTCCTAGCTTTAAAATTGAATTTTGAATATATAATTGTTATTTGCAGGAGTGAACCATAAACTTAATGTTGACGTTGCTATAGTGGAGAAACTCAACAACTTAGCTGGAAAGATGAATCCATTCATTGTTGATTCGAGAAGTGAGAATACCTTTAAAAAGTACTTACATTTCAAGTTTCAATAATGACGACTTCAAGTCTAAATCTCCTGATTGCACCCAAATATATATATAATCCGGCTGGTCACGTTATTACTGGGTGACCTATGTATTGTCAATAACACTCTGCGAAATGTGTTATTCAAAGGCCCAAAATATCATGAGCCAAAATCCATCAATTGGAAACACAACTTCAAAGTACTGATGGATTTCGTCGGGGATTATGGTAGACGATAGGTTAAACGCGAGAAAGAAGACGTTTATACTCGTTCTGAATGGATTAAGGCTGTGAGGTCGTTGATACAAATCAGAATTAAAAACCTAAATGGGTCTATGAATATCTATTCTAAATTAATCTTTAAAGACCCAAATGTTGCAAAAAATCTTTCCTACCTCCATGACAAATATGTTTTTGTCCCCTCAGATGAAACGCAAAACAACATCGTATCTGTGTGTAAATCACATTACATAAACTGCATAAATTAAGTTTTGGCAATTCACTTGGAAACTCAACATATACCCCCACGACACTTTCCAAGGAGGAAATCCAGGATAATCATAGTTCTGTTCTATGTTCCTTTAAAATTTCAACCAAAAATGAAAAACTGGATCTTCCTTCACTGTATGGATATCTAATAGATGGTTGCTGCTCACAATGAAGCTATTTAAACAAGAGTACCGAGTGGTGAAGTTGAAATCGTCCCTTCGCAGATTTTACGGACGCCGTCGCGAGTTGGTTAACCGTTATGGAATATCTGTTTCACAAAAGACAACAGATATGTTCCAATTGTCGTAACTACAATCCCGTCCCCTTATCCCCGAATGTGACCTACCGAATTAGACTTATCATCGAGTTTGTACTAACATGAGCAACACGACGAGTGCCACATATGAATCAGGATCTGCTTACCCTTCTGGAGCACCTGATATCACCCCAGTTTTGATGGGTTTCGTGTTGCTCGTCTTTGATATTCCATGTTGTGTTTTGTGTACTGTTTTTGGTATGTTTTTCTTTTTTAGCCATGGCTTTGTTAGTTATTTTCAACAATAATTAGATATGAACATGTCATGTAATGCATAATTCATTATGTACAAACGATTTCTTTCATGTAATGATAAACTCAAGGTGACAAAACAAAATGCTTTTCTCTAATATTTTCCAAGATATGTAAAAACTCATATTCCTTGCATCATACAAAATGTATAGATATTTTCACCCACAAAAATTCATTTTCCTTCGGCCTTGGATAGTACGATTTTTATTCGATGAACAAATAGTCATAGTAATTCATTTAATGGATGATTAAAGGACGGATTCGGTGTATGAATGCCAATAAACCAACGATAACCACTGAACTACAGGCTTCTGACTTGGGACATGCACATAAAGTATGTGACGTGGTTACATATGTTTGTGAGCGCTAAACCCTCCTTTAACTGGGACAGGGGTGTAACAGCATAACCTATAAACAAATTATAAAAATCAGTTGCTATTGTCTTTACTCAAAGATCAGTACGAATCACATAAAAACGATAGACACAAAGCACCGATATAAGAGTACTCGCAGCTACTGAATATTAGTTCAAAGACAATTACAACTAACAAATAAATCATGTTCTTCCAGACTAAAGATTGCACGTTAGTACAAATCTGTTCTATTATCAAGATTTAATGTTTTACACAATAAAATTGTTTAAAGAATGTAAACGTAGCAGATAACCATATAGTGTATTTGCAGACTAAAAAAACATAACAAATTTTGTGACAGATGTATATCATTTATTTTATTCAGTACTAGATTAATTTTGGGCGTTTATCCCGGATCTTTCTACTTCAATCTATTGTTATGGATTATTTTATTTCAATGCAGTATACTTCAATTGGTGTGTTCGTGCAAAGAACATCCCTCTATGTTCTTTTCTGGAATTGTGAAATTTTGAAAATATACTTTGCCATTTTTATGTTATATGAAAGTTTGCGTATAGATTTTTGAAGCTTTTAAGATAGAATGCTTGCTTTTTTCGTGTTTTCCGAAATACAAGTTCAGCAGGAGCTTAATTAGTATAAAGCTGCTTGTTTCCTCCCTCCGGTCTCCTTGATTGAAACAAAACTTAAAAATATGGACTTAAAAAAGAAAAACAAGCCTATTGATATTGTGGTCAATATGTTAAACTGCAAGGTCGCTTTTAACAAAAAGAATATTCTGGAAAAATGCTTTCCGTATGGTTACTTTAGTTTCCCTTGCTTTACGATTGATTGATTGTTGGTGTTTAACGCCAACATGTATCCCTATTGGTTATCTCGTGGCGGTAAGTTAATTTTTATTGATGGCAGAAACCAGTGCCTAGAGGCTGATAACCGGAAAACTGACAATCCTAGTCGATTATGATAAGAGTCGAACGCACCTGCTACGTGACGGATTAGCAATTCACCCTCAGTCTGGACATAATAGTGATACAGTAGATGAACTTAGACGCCGCCCCCCTCCCCTTCCCCCTTTCATCCCACCTTAACCCATGTCGCCTTCTTTTCATTTTGGCTTAATAGGAACGTAACGTATAGATATGGGGTATATATAAATTTGATTTTAAATTGTCACAGTTCAAGGACACTGCTGCTATGAAAAATATTTTTTTTTAATGGCTTCCGGATAATAACTTGAGGTTCCTTTGTTTTAAATGTAGCGTGTATAGATTGAAGGCATAGAAAAAAGTAAAATATCAAAAATACCGAACTCCAAGAATAATTCAACACGGAAAGTGCCTTATAAAGAATATACTTAGAAGTTGTTGCATTTTATTTTAGGTGCTTTTTCTTTGAATTTATTAAAACTTTCACAAGCGATTAGAAATAGAAAAGGGAGGGAGCATATTAATAATAATATTAAAGCACACAGTTTCAAAATATTGCTCCACAGTGCATGTATATTTTTATGTATGCTTTTATACTAAATCTCTTTGATATGCCTTTTAACTTTTCGTGAATATTGTGATTAGTCATGTGCTTCAAGCTGACCTTATGCGTAAGCCAGGGTCATTGAAACACCTAGTTAAATCAAAGCAAGGACCCATAAGGGGTTTCTATATCTCTAGGCTCTGGATGAAGCTGTTATTTCATAACAGTGCTATATATAGATTTAATTAAAATCTTGAATTATATCTTTTAAATAATTATTTTTGAAAATATATAACTTTTGTTTTATTTCTAGCAATAACTATTAAGTATGTGCTCTTAAACCTGACGGTTTATCCATAGTCTGGTAAACTCCTCTCTAATTCATGTTCGGTAGATGCATAAAAACATTTTTTTTCGGTCTATAGTGGTTCTAAAGAGAATATTGACAACAATCTCGGTTTCTTTTTTTTTTTTGAATTTTTATACTTCCAGGAGCATGTAGCCCTTGTTAAGTCGTGTTTTTTGTTTTGTTTCCAGTATACCATTGAGAATTGTTACACACTTACACAGTTGAAAAATTTGCGGTTATACATGTACATGCAAGCGTACTAGCACTATTTTGAAGCCTTGAAATACAAGACAGATCACAGATGGAGCTCGGGTGTTTTTCTTTCAATAACTTTGGTTCGGTCCATCATCTGTTTACTTTTCATTTGTTTTCATATGTCTTCCTGAAAAAGACAACTCTTAACAATCACAAATAATTTTGTTAATCGAACAACGTCTTTAAAAAATGTGGGTCTTACATAGGGGACATTCAAAACTAATAAGTCGAAAGGAATCAGAAAACATCATGACGAAATACGAAAGGCGAAAAAAAGACGAACAAATCAATAAAAAATACATAAAAAACCTAAAGACTAAGAAACACGAAAACCACTAAAAAATTGTTTTGTTCTCATGTGCTCCGGAAGGGTAAGTAGATCCTGCTCCACACGTTATGTTACTTATGGTCAGTACAAATCCGGTGATAACTCTCATTTTGGTGATGTCCAAATCGGATTGTGCAGTTACGACTTAAAGTTAGCTTAGATATTGCCGATCCGATATTTTTGTGATGCCATATCACCGGATTTTTTTAGCATTGGTGTCTAACAGAGGTAACACAACGGTGTCAATAATGGATAAGGAGCTACTGTTCCTTTATAGGAGCACTTCAGTTAACCATTGTAAACTTTTAAGATACTCGATTAGTTTTTTGTGGACTGTTGGTTTGTCTTTCTTTTCTTTTGACCATGGTGTTCTGCGAATTTTTTCTCCAACTTACGGTATTTATTGCTTTTTTGTTTGCACTTTTAAACTCACCGTTCGTAAGGAACTGTGAGCTTTTGCCATCACTTGGCGTCCGTCGTCGTCCGGCATCGTCCGTCGTCGTCGTCCGTCCCGGTTAACCTATTTCAAACATCTTCTTCTCTGAAACAACTGAACCAATTCCAACCAAACTTAAGCTGAATGATCCTTAGGGTATCTAGAAAAAAGTTTGTGTTTTATTTTTTGTTTCGTCAAAAAACATGGCCGCTATGGCTAAAAATAGAACATAGGGGTAAAATGCAGTTTTTGGTTTATATCTCAAAAACAAAAGCATTTAGAGCGAATCTGACAAGGGTATAAATGTTCATTAGGTCAAGTTCTATCAGCACTGAAACTTTCGGAGGAATCTAACAACCCATTGTTGCGTTGCTGCCACTTAATTGGTAATTATAAGGAAATTTTGCAGTTTTTGGTTATTATCTTGAATATCATTATAAATAAAGATAAACTGTAAAAAGCAAAAATGTTCGACAAAGTAAGATCTACAGATAAGTTTTATATGACCTAAATTGTCAATTGACCCCTTAAGGAGTTATTGCCCTTCAAGGACAAGTTTACACAATTTGTTTATCATGTTTTCTAACTTTAAAAAATCTTCTCCTCTGAAACTACTGAACCAAATTAAACAAAACATAAGCTGAATGATTCTTACGTTATTTAGAATAAAGTTTGTCTTTTATTTTTTGTTTCCTCAGAAAACATGGCCACCATGGCTAAAAATAGAACATAAGGTAAAATGCAGTTTTTGACTTATATCTCAAAATCATAAGCATGTAGAGCAAATCAGACAAGACGTTAAAGTATTCATTAGGTCAAGGTCTACCTGTCCTGACATTATCAGCCCAATCGGGTATCTGATTTTTAGATGATTGCCCCTAAATTGATGATTTTAAGGACATTTTGCAGTTTTTGGTTATTATCTTGAATATTATTATAGATAAAGATAAACTGTAAACAGCAAAAATGTTCAGCAAAGTAAGATTTACAAATAAGTTTAATATGACCAAAATTGTCAATTGACCCCTTAAGGAGTTATTGTTCTTTAAAGACAATTTTTCACAATTTGTTCATCTAATCTAGTTTGCTTACTTTTAAAAATCTTCTCCTTTGAAACTGCTAAATCAATTTCAGCCAAACTTGAACTGAATGAGTTTCAGAGTATCTTGTATAAATTTTGTATTTTATTTCCTTGTACGTCAAGAAACATAGCCACTATGGCTAAAATGGAACATACGGGTAAAATGCATTTTTTTGCTTTTGAAGAAAATATGACAGATACAGAGAACATTTAAATGGCATTGTTAAGCCACTCATTAATATATATTGAAAAGCAAAAATAATCATCGATGAAAGATTTAAGCAACAAATTACAGGTGAGCGATTCAGGTTCTTGAGAGCCTCTTGTTTAAAAACTAAAAATTGATAAAAAGACAGCTTATAACCAAAGTCTGAATTGATCGGTACCCCGCAACAAGTAAAACGATATATGTTTTAATTGATTATGTCACATTGTACGTTCTGATATGAAATATATCAGATTTATTATATATTTTATCTACCCCCAAAATCTATAACCTTTTCATGTTTGTGAAATATTGATTATCCATTCTTTTCAACCAGATGTCAATTATATGAGAATGTAAAGTACGTAAAACCATCCTTTAAGATGCAGATTTCTTGAAAGACCGTTCATATTTATAGAACTATGAAACAATTTTTCAGTTTGCGACTCGTACCGTCGGCCATATTTTGTGTCATTGTTGTAATTCTTTACATGTTGGTTGCATATGGGGACAGTGTTTATCCCATTTTAGTTACAAATTTAGCTATATCAGAAAAGTCATACGTAAATGGAACAAATATTTCTACAAAATATTCCACAGCTCAGAGGATAACATACATACAAACGATGTCTTTTGTGAGCACGGTATCTGTAAGCACGAAATCTAACAGAAATATTGAAAATGTTCATTCAAACAGAAGTGTTCCGAGCCTTACAGACGACGAATTGAAACAAATCAAAAGAACCTGGTATAATTCTCCTATTGTAGTAATGAAATATAAATTGATATTCTTTTGGAACGAAAAATCAGGCTGCAGTTACTGGAAAAGTCTCCTTCAATTCATACAGGGACTGAAGCATGACGATATGCATAACCCCTCTGTAAATGGATTGCAGTATCTTATTAACTTTAAAGATAGGGATATTGTATCGATGATGTATAATGATTCCTGGACAAAAGCAGTATTTGTGAGAGAACCTAGAGAGCGGATACTATCATGTTATCTAGACAAAGGTTTGAACAATGGCTTTATGATGGTCAATTTTAAACGTACTGTGAAAACATTTTCGGAATTTTTAGAACTTGCAAAACAATGTTACAATGCACATTGGGAATCACAGGTAAGGGCACCAAAGTATTTCTATAAGAACATGATGATTGGAAAAATGACAAATATGTCTACCTTTACAGAAAAGTTGTTAACAAAAATCGGAGCATGGAACGATACCGTGAAAAATTGGCTCGATTCTAAAGAAAGTGAAAAAAAATCACGGTCACATGCTCAAAACGCAGGGGACAAATTGTTACAATATTACAACGATACAAAATTTCAAGATGTGATTTTTGAAATGTTCGAAGATGATTATGATGTGTTTAACTTTGAAAGGAAATACTTTGATTTCAACAAAAATGGCGAAAAAACGTTAAACACTGAATACTCCTGATTCATTCTCATGTCGTGAAAGATACAATGTATATATACTAAAAATGGTGTATAAGTAATAAAATTTAATAAAAGACGATATACAAATAGAAAGATTATTCCATTATTTCACATCCCAATTTAATTTGTTTACGATTTATGCATTGGTGGATCTTTTCAAAATTACTAGCATGTCCAAAGACGAAAATTTAGAGCGCAAAACATTATGATGTTAGGAATTTTGAAAAAAGAACATTCTTGCCAGATAAGAACTGAAAATAAATAGCCTTGTCAAGAACAGAATAAAAAAGAATATTTCAGCAAAAAAATTGCAGGATACAAAACTATATAAAGGCCGGTAGTTTTCTCATTTGAATTGTTCCACATTTTCGTCGAGGCCTTTTATATCTGACTATACGATATGGATTTTTCTCATTTGAATCGTTTCACATTTCGTCGAGGCCTTTTATAGCTGACTATACGGTATGAACTTTTCTCATTTGAATTGTTTCACTTTTCGTCGAGGCCTTTTATAGCTGACTATACGGTATGGATTTTTCTCATTGTCACTTACGTGACCTGTAATTGCGTATATTCATGTCATTTGAACTCTGGTGGACTTTTTTTTCATTGGCAATCATACCACTTCTCCTGATTTTAGTACAATAGTAAAACTTAATTTGATCAATAAACATGAGCGAGACTCACAAAAGGTGAAAATGAATATTACGTCAGAAAGCAAAGCCTCGTGTTTAAAGATAATATCACGTTAAAGCGCTCTTGATTTCATATGGGGGATATAATAATAATCGGGAATGGTCACTGTTGCTTTCTATATTATGGACTAGCTTGTGTTCATCAAGGTGCACATAGAGGTATTTTGCATTTGTTGGCAATTTATTACCGACAAAAAATCTTTCATTTGAGCCATTTAATTATCGGATATTTGCACAAATTATAAAGGTGAATAGTATAAATAGTATTAACATGTTTATATTATTTCCTTTCAATTAATCTATTCCGTTCTCGACGATACTGAGAAGGATAAGTTCTGAAAATTAATATTTTAGGTTTAAACACAATATCTAAACAGGTCTGGTTTGCAAAATAAAACTATATAAAAATTATGTGTGCCCCCCTCTATTGTCATAGTAATTCTTCTTTGCATATATGCGTCTTGAACATGCATGAGATATTTGCCATCGGACGTTAAGCAACCAACAATCAATCAATCGTTGCACCTATGAGACTTGTATCTATACTTCAAAACACTAGATTATCTGTATAAAAAAGACGGCTTTATTTTCTTTTTTTTTCTCATATTGAATTATGCCCTTCTTGCAAACTCACCCGGGAAGCACTGTGATCACTCTTAATTTTATATCTAAGTGACTTTCACTTGTGTATGAAAAATAAGTATGAACTCACTTAAATACTCAGGAATTACTCTACAAAATTTCTTATGTGAGCCTTATACTTGGGATTCAACTTATGCATTGAAACTTTAATCGTCTATATTTATGTGACCTAAAAAATAACAAAAAAAAAGTATTTATTTTTTTGGCGTAAATAAAATATAAACTTGTGGCGCAAATAAAATTACATATTTTAAAATCTCAAATAAAATTGCATATTCTAAAATTAGCGGAAATATAATGCGCCCGCACATAGTTTCTTTCCCTAAACTGATAATGAGTAAATATCGCAAAATATATTATAGGGACCTGAATATGATAAAACTAAGGAGATGTGAAATGATTGCCAATGAGACAATTATCCACCAAAGTTCAAATGAAGTGGATGTATGCAATTATAGGCAACCGTATGGCCTTCAACAATGAGAAAAACCCAGACCGTATCAGGCCACGACATGAAAAATATAAAATAATTTAATTGAAAAAACTAACGATCTAATTTATAACAAGACAATTTACGAAAAACAAATTTGACAGACATGAACCAACGACAACCACTGAACTACATGCTCCTGACTTGGGACAGGAACATATATAATGTGGCGGGATGAGCCAGTTATTCCAATATGCTACTGCCGAGTTTCAAAAAGGACATCATTTCTATTTGACCCAAAATTATTTAGTTTTTGATTTACGTCTTTATTTATCAAAACAAATATATATTCGTCGAAACTATAATGGCTATATTCAACCCTACAGAGCTACTTGGAACTCCTTTGAAATTTGAGTTTAAACAAAACAGTTAATTACAATGTATCTCAAATGACTTTCGATATAAGCTTCCTGGTAATGGTGATATATTGTCATCATTGTTTATTTCAGGAAAATATAATTAAAAGTAATACAAATCGACTGTAATGTCTATTAGATTGCATATGAAATAAATTCGAAAATAGTTCCATCATATTATATGATGATGGTGATATTGGATTGGTGTTTAACATCGAGTGATAAATATTACATGCATATCAGGAAAATATGTTAATTTAATATCAATCGTCATTATTAATTTTACTTGAAATATAACGGAAAATAAGTATATATTTTTCGGCGCGAATGAAATACTGTAGATTTCAAAGTTGGCACTAATGCAATGCGCCTTCATATAATTGAACCCTGTTTTTTCTAGACCGACACGCTTAAGGCATTGGTTTGACCTGGTTGGGAATTGAACCCAGGACCTCCTGTACTCGAGGCGAGGATGCTTCCACCGAGGCCTTTTAATCATATTGCAAAACCGTATACAATTTATCATACTTTAATAACTGATGTTCAAAAATAAGGCCAAGTTAACTAAATGTCCTACTTTTTTTTTACATTCAGTTTTCCAAACTTAATACTTAAATTTTTGAATAAGGTATTTACTCTATATCTGACAGTTGTTTTTCATTCGTTCCGTTGGTTGATATCGTTTGATTTATTGGGTTTTTATTGACTTCCCCTTTTTTTAATATATATTGAAGTTCGGTATTTTTATCATACTTTTTCAATATTGTATTTATCGTCCAAACGCTTTATCGTAAGTAGCAGGGGGAGCCATATTTGATGACCACGGGGGAAATCAATTTAATTTGTAAGCTTAATTACAGAATTGTGTCTATTCTTTTTTTAGGGAAGGTTTTTGTGTGCCTCCTACCGAACTGATTTTTAAAGTATGTTGTGCTGTTACACCACTGTTCCGGGTAAGGTGGAGGGTTGAGCGCTCACACATATGTTTAACCCACATTCTTTATATGACCGTCCCAAGGCAGGCGCCTGTGGTACAATAGTTATCGTTGGTTCATGTCGGTCCTATATTTTTTTCTTGAAATGTTTTGTCATACATCAGGACATTGGTTTTGTCGATTGAATCATTTCACATTTTGTCATGACGTGGCGCTTTTGTTGATGATTAAACGATATCAATATTTGTTTATGATTAATTTCTGTAAAATATCAATATTACAACCTTCTATGACATTCTTTTTTTGATAAATCATTATAAAAAGACAATTGTGTGTTTGCATATATATATTTCGAATACCAGTTTCACAGATAACAAAGAAAACAGATATTATTGTAATTTCAAAATAATGTAATAACAGTATGGTTAGCGACGAAAACAAGACAAATAACTTTTAAACCTTAACCTGGAGAAGAGTAATTTTTCTATTGTTCTCGACGCACCGCTTATCCCACTGAGGAAGCATACCATGACAAAAGTAGAAGCCACCGTTTTATAGTATATATATTGCATAAGTCGATATAATTTTCAGTCATCGGTGATGAGTAGACTGCATAAGCTTTGTTTCATCAAAGAGGATTCAGTTGAATCATTGTATATAAACAAAGATTTACGGTTAATTTTTCAAATGACCATTTTAGCTCATCTGACCCCAAATGCTAGTTTGTACTATCCTAAGCGTTGAAATATTATCACTGAAACCACTAGGTCAATTAAAACCAAACTTGGTCGCACTCATCCTCGTCGTGTATAGTTTTCAATTTTGCTCATAGAATTCCTTGTAATGGCCCCAACTACTTAATATTTATAGCAAATAGGGATAAAATGGTTGTATAATTGACCATTATCTTCAAAACCATAAAACATATAGATAGAGAAAATATCGCAGGGTAATCATACTAGAAGAAAGTCAGCTTCATACTGGCAATCTCTATCTAATTCATAAGACGACTTTTTATATGAGTATTGCTGTTGAAAGACAATTTCTACCCAATTATAGCGATGTTTTTCCTTTTACCATGAAAACATTAAGAGATAGACAGAAATTGTAAACAGAAAAATATAACAAATAATACAAGATCTACTAATATTCCAAAATGAATGAAACCGTATATTGACTTCCAATATTATTAGTTACATGGTGTGTTAGTGACCTAATACGATATATTTGGGTCAGTAAATTCCATATGGGGTGAGAGTGAAGCTCGAATCCACATATGGAATTTACTGACCCATATATATCGTATTAGGTCACTAGCACACCGTGTAACCAATTTATCTTACCGACTATCTTCACATGTGGTATTTAGACTAGCGGCCTATTAAAGTGATTAAGTCTTCAATACTTAGTATTAAGAGCCTACTTCCATTTGTCTATACAAAAAAAAAATGCCAACAATAACAACTTGTTAGCTTTAAATTTGTTGTATGAATTTATTTCAATCGTTCATTATCAATTTCTTAGTCTGATGAAACCTTTCAGATTTCTTTTTTGTTTTGAAAGGGAAGTAACTCTTTACTAACCCCAATTGGTAACTAACCCCATATGGTAACTAACCCCATATTTTTAGGACATCCTATACCAATATATGTAGTCACCACGTGTAGTCCTTTAACCAATCGTATCCCCAGAAATCTATAGGAGGTAAGATAAAAAGATGTTATTGCCTTTCAATTTTTTTACCACACTAACATCTTACCGTTTATCTTGATAGTTATAATAGATAAAAACTGATAATGCATAAATAGCAAAAATTATCAGCAATACAAGATTTACGAAAATACCAGATAACAGAAACCATCAATTGACTCCTTGTGGGATTGTTTAACTTAAATGTCGATTTCTGACCAATTTTAGCATTTGAGCCTATTTTAACTTGGAAAACTAAATTAAATGGACATTAACTGTTAACAGAAAAAAATTATCAGGTGAAGATATACAGAAATACAAATGCATGTATGAGCTATTGCAAAATTTAAGCAATTCTGTTTAGCTAGCCACAAAACCAGGTTCATCCCACCATTTTTTCTTAAAATGTCCTGTAGCAAATCAGGAAAGTGGCCATTGTTATATTATAGTTCGTTTCTGTGTGTGTTGCATTTTAGAGTTGTGTTTCTGTTGTTTCGTTGTTCTGCTCTTATATTTGATGTGTTTTCCTCAGTTTTAGTTTGTAACCCGGATTTGTTTTTTTCTCAATCGATTTATGAATTTCGAATAGCGGTATACTACTGTTGCCTTTATCCGTCCCTATCTTGAGAAAAATAATATATATATACGGAACTGCAAACAATATAAATGATCAAGACCTACACAAATGACAAATGACGAGAGACCACCTATTGACCTTTTGTGGCAGCCATTTCTCTTAAATGTTGTTTTTTCCAATTATAGTATTTTTACTATTGCACTTAAAGGACCTTGACCCATATTAGCGTTTGCAAATTGACATTTAGGCTTTAATAACTAGAAACAATTGGAAACAGCTGACGTAAATGATCATAAAGGCGAGAAATTTAAAACAGACGACGATACTATCAAATGATTACAGATCATTTGGATTTTTCGTTTTAAAGATTTTTACCCTTAAATATATTGAATCAATTTATACCGAGCTTTAAATAAATGATCCTTATTTTGCCAAGATCGAAGTTCATGAAATAGGACTTAGTAGTAAAACGCAAATAAACGTGGTGGTAAAAAGTAAAATAACAAAAATACCGAACTCCAAGGAAAATTCAAATGGCAAAATCAAAAGCTCAACCACACCAAACGAATGGAAAACAACTGTCATATTCCCGACTTGGTACAGGCATTTCATTATGTAGAAAATAGTGGATTAAACCTGGTTTTATAGCTGGCTACACCTCTGACTTGTATGACAGTCGCATAACATTCCATTATATTGACAGCAATGTGTGAACAAAACAAACAGACATAATAGGTAAAAATGTCAAAAATAGGGGCACAGCAGTCAACATTGTATTATAATCTTAATCACTATAAAAATAAACAAATATGTCAACAAAGAAGACAAAATGGCATATAGACAAAGCACATAAGCAAAAATGAAAGACAAGAACACAAAGAATTACCACAGCACAACAACACAATGGCGTGATGCATAAGTACCGAGCAACGCATAAAGGATATTACCAAAAATGGACTAAACAATAAAGGTTAATAATTTACAAAGACAAATAAAAGAACACTATAACACGTAATTAAGATGATAAACAACGTCAGTACCTAGATTCTATACTTCAAGACCATCATGTATTATTTGTGAAGATGAAACGGAATATTTATCAACAAGGTCTTGGCATATTCCGATGAACTTTTTTTTAAGAAGGACGAGACGTTCTTTGGCATAACCTTCTGCGCAGTCACTGGTGACGTATTTTAAAGTCTGAGTAGCAGCTGCAAGCTCTTGAATACCAAATGAGTTTGGAAATGTATATCCCATATGCAGGTGAAGCTGGTGTATTGCTACTAAGGCGGGGGAAATTGATACTTTCAAAATTAAAATCGTCTCGTTTATCATGGATTCTGGTACTGAGATGACCTCTCATGTTCAATTCGAGGTATAAGTCTAAAAATGGAACCCAATCAGAAAAGTTTGAATTGTTAATTGAAAGAACATCATCAATATATCTGAATGTGAAATTAAAGGATCTGGCTTCTTTGATCGTCTTGTTTTTGACAAGTATCTGAAGGAACTCCGACTAATTTGAAAATAAGAATAGGTCAGCAAGGAGAGGCGCACAGTTCGTTCCCATAGGAATGCCGACAATTTGTCGCCTACCTCCAAATTCAACAAATAATTCTACCGAAATATATAGCAGACAGGGAAAATCTACATATGCTAATAACGTCAAAAGGGGTTTGGAAGATTTTTCTAATATCAATATAAAATGCAGTTAAGCCTAGTTGTATCCAGAAAATAAAATGGAAAATTCAACACAACTAAAAAGTTTAAATTCATCAGACATAGCTCACAATGTATTGTAATTAATTTTAGAGACCATTTGTTGATCGTAATTGCTATACTTCTGACGATTGATGTTTAAAAGGTTATTTGCTGTGTTTACGTCGGTAACCATACTGTAACTAAATTATTTTAAAATTACGATAAGATCTGTTTCCCAGTTGTCTGTGAAACTCTGGTATTTGAAATATAGATATGCACACACAGTTGTTTTTTATAAAGATTTATCAAAACATAATGTCATAGAAGGTTGCAGTTAGTGCCAATTTGAATACATACAACCTACAAATAAATTTAATTGCCGAAACGGCCTTCCATGATGTCAAGGAAACGTCATAACGGTCAACTGAATTGTAAATACCAACAAAAGTACATAATTTATCTAAAACATGGTACGAGTTTTTACACTCAAGAAATAATTAATTCATGACGTAACGAACGGTTACCATATTTCACGACAGTGAACAATAGCTAATATCTTGTAAAAGTTTGTTTCAGTAGTATAATAATTAAATATGAACATGTCATGTAATTTTCATTTTTCTTTCATTTAATAATAAATTCAAGGAGACAAATCAAAATGCATTTCTATAATATTTTCAGGATATGGAAAAACTCATATTCATTGCCTCATATAATAGTTATACCCTCAAAAAGTCACTTTTCACTCGGGCGATGTCCTCGGATAATTCGTACACAAGGCATCTATTAAATATATGCTATAATTCATTTACTGGATAATTAAAAAAAGGATATGGTGTATGATTGACAATGAATCAACAGCAATCACTGAACTACAGGCTCCTGACTCGGGACATGCACATAAAGAATGTGACGGGGTTAAACATGTTTGTGAGCACTCCACCCTCCCCTTACCAGAAAAGGGATGTTGGAGCACAACATAAGAACAAAATATAAAAATCAGTTGCAAATGGCAAAAGATCAGTACACGGCACAAAAACATCAAACATAAAAACAATAGACACAAATGACGGATATAAGTTGTTTTTTGTGTATTGTCTTTTTGATCGCGTTAAGCCATTTCAATTGATATTCTATTGTGTGTCTTCTTATGTTGTAATGTTATACCGCTGTTTCAGGTTAGGGTGTAGTTCATAAGTGTTTCTCGTTTTTATATAGATTAGACCGTTGGTTTTCCTATTTTTATAGCTTGCTGTTCGGTGTGAGCCAAGGCTCCGTCTTGAAGGTCGTTCTTTGAGCTATAATTGTTTACTTTTTATCACACATTCTGACTTGGATGGATAGTTGTGTCACTGGCACTCTTCTTATTTATAATAACAACATAACAAATTTTGCAAAACATTATTTATTTTATTCAGTACTAAATGAATTATGGGCGTTTAGCTCGGGTCTTTCTATTTCAATTTACAGTTTTTACATGTTGTGAATTTTTTTTTATTCTAATGAAGTATACTTGTGTTCGTGTAAAGAACATTCTTTTATTTTACTTGAAATTTAAATTAATTCTTCAGGAGGAGCTTAATAAGTATATAGTCGCTGCTTGATTCCTCCCGTCCAGTCTGTTTGATTGGAACAAAACTTAAAAATATGGAAGACTTAAAAAAGAAAAACAAGCCTATTTATATTGGGTCAATATGTTAAAGTGCAAGGTCGCTTTAAAAAAAAATTCTGAAAAAATGCTTTCCGCGTGGTTACTTTAGTTTACTTTGCCTAATGATTAATTGTTGTTAAACGCTAACATTCATCCCGATTGGTTATATCGTGGCGATAAGTTTATTTTTATTGATGACCAGAAAACTGGCAATCTTAGTCGATTACGATTGGAGTCGAATGCACATGCAACGTGACTGGTTCCCAATTACACCCTTAGAATGGACATGATAGTGAAACAGTAGATAAACGCAGACCACTCCGACATTGAGCAGTCTAGAAGCAAGTGATTATTTTGATTGGTCATGTGCTCCAAGCTGACCTGGCGGGTAATCCAGGGTTATTGGAAACCCTGGCTAAAACAAAGCAAGGACAAGACTCTAGAAAACGCTTTTATATCATATCAGTGCTACATATATATTTTAAGTTAGACTCTTGAATTATAATTTTCAAATATTTTGTTTATGTAAAGTATATCTATTTCTAGCATAAATATTAGGCACGTGCCCTTAACCCTGACGGTTTAGCCATGGTCGGGTGAACTCATCTTCAATTTATTTTCGGTGGATGAATTAAAGAAAGTTTTTTTTGTCTATGATGGCTCTATAGAAAGTATTGGCAACAATCTCGGTTTCTAGTTTTCTGACTTTTTATACCGCAGGAGCATATGATAAAATAAAATTGAGAATGGAAATGGGGAATGTGTCAAAGAGACAACAACCCGACCATAGAACAGACAACAGCAGAGGGTCACCAACAGGTCTTCAATGCAGCGAGAAATTCCCGCACCCGGAGGCGTCCTTCAGCTGGCCCCTAAACAAAAATATATACTAGTTCAGTGATAATGAACGCCATACTAAACTCCAAATTTGTACACAAGAAACTAAAATTAAAAATAATACAAGACTAACAAAGGCTAGAGGCTCCTGACTTGGGACAGGCGCAAAAATGCGGCGGGGTTAAACATGTTTATGAGATCTCAACCCTCCCCCTATACCTCTAGCCAATGTAGAAAAGTAAACGCATAACAATACGCACATTAAAATTCAGTTCAAGAGAAGTCCGAGTCTGATGTCAGAAGATGTAACCAAAGAAAATAAACAAAATGACAATAATACATAAATAACAACAGACTACTAGCAGTTAACTGACATGCCAGCTCCAGACTTCAATTAAACTGATTGAAAGATTATGTCTTCATCATATGAATATCAGGCACAATCCTTCCCGTTAGGGGTTTAGTATCATACCATCATAACATATATGAGAAGAACATAATCCGTGTCATGCCAACAACTGGTTTTGTTTTGTCGCGTTCTTTTTTGGATTACGACTCGAGTGTACCATTAAGATTTGTAGCTTGTTTACACATCTAAAATATTTGCAGTAATACATGAACATGCACGCGTTCTAGTACTATCATAAATCCTTTAAATACAAGACAGACTACACATGGAGTTCAGGTTTTTTTCTCTCAATAAGTTTGGTTCGGGAAATATCTGTTGACTTTTCACTTGTTTACATTTTTTTTATGTCTTACTTACAATTACACATACATTGCTTTTGTTAATGAAACAACGTCTTAAAAAGATGTTGGCGATACAAACGGGACATTTAAAACTCATCAGTCGAAAGGAAACAGAAAACATCATGACGAAAAAGAAAGACAACAAAGCGACAAAAAATACATAAAAAACTAAAGACTAAGCACCACAAACCCAACTAAAACTGGTTGTGATCCAAGGTGCTCTGGTAGAGCAAGTAGATCCTGCTCCATAAGTGACACCCGTAATGTTACTAAAGGTAGGTACAAATCCGATGATAACTCTCACTTTGGTAATGTCCCAATTGAGGAAAAGGATTGTGCAGTTACGACTTAAAGTTAGACACAAGATATTTATCGCTCCGATATTTTGTGATGCGATGTCACCTAATCATTTTAGCATTGGATTGTAACAGGGGTAACACAACTGATGAATAATCGAGCAGGGACTACTGCCGCTTTATAGGAGCACCTCAGTTAACCATTGGTGGGGTTTGTGTTACGAAATCTTAAGATTCTTAAGTAGTTTTTTGTGGACTGTTCGTTTGTCTAATCAATTTTTGACCATGATGGTGTATGATTTGTTTTCAACTTATGGTTTTTATAATCATTTTTGTTTTTTCGCACTCTTTTTTAACATAAAATTGATAAAAGGACAGCTGATAGTCAAAGTCCAAATTGAATCGCTATCTCGCAACAAGTAATACGATATATGTTTCAATTGATTCTTTTACCGTTGTAAGTTCTGATATAAACTAAGTCAGATTTATTTACATTGTCATTTCAACTACCATCCAAATCTATACCCTTTTCATATTTGTGAAATATTGAATATCCATTTTTTTTAACCAGATGTTAGTGGAATCAATACAAGGTAATTGTATATTACGTAAAACCATCCTTTAAGATGATCAAAGGAAAATCGGTGAGTCGAGAACAAAAGAAACATAACTCTCCTGGCGATTAAGGTTTCAAATGTATTTCCTGTGTTTACGTCGGTAACTATACTGTTAATTACTTATGTTGAAATTTCAATGATATATGTTTTCATAATTATCTTCGAAACTGTGGTATTCAATAAATATATATAGTTATCCTGAAGAGTCCCAATGGAATATATATATATATATATATATATATATATATATATATATACAACCAAGTTTAAATTGAAAACAACGTTCAAATCTATGATTGCGTTGGATAAAAACCGCAATTTTTTTACGTGTGCATGCAGAACAAATTTTCTTGTTAGAGGGGTCTAAATACAGCACAAACAACATTTTCCAAAAGACCGAAAAAGTGAAAAAAGTATATTTAAAAAAAACGCATTTGACTAGCAGGTCGAACAACGGATGTTCTTAAACCCTGAGGACGTCCATGGCGATTGCCAAATAAACGGATTACCAGATGTAACAAAATGGATCTTAATTATTGATTTAATACCAAACAGAAAACAATAAACTTACGGAAAAGATGGTATACTGCAAACATGAGATGCAAAAATTTGTACATCATATCCGGATTCCAACAATTAATGTCTCTTCAGTGATGTTAGGAATCGAAACGGTATTTGGAAGGCAAGTTAATTTACCTCAATTTATAATTGACTCTTGATTTTCGAAAAGTCGAAATAGGATGAACGGATTATATAAACCCGAAGGCAAATATAATACAAGCCCAAACGAAAAAATATAAACAAGTCTAAATTGAAAACAACGTTCAAACCTATTATTGCGTTGGATAAAAACCGCAATTTTTTTAAGTGTGCATGCAAAACAAATTTTTCGGTAGAGGGGTCTAAATACAGCACAAACAACATTTTCCAAAAGACCAAAAAAGGGAAAAAGTGTATTTTAACAAAACGCATTTGACTATCAGGTCGAACAAATGATGTTCTTAAACCCTGCTGACTGCCATGGCGATTGCCAAATAAACGGATCACCAAATGTAACAAAATGGATCTTAATTATTGATTTAATACAAATCAGAAAACAATAAACTTGCGGAAAAGATGGTATACCGCAAACATGAGGTGCAAAAACTTGTACACCATATCCGGATTTATGATATATATTTATATGCAAACACACGGTTATCTTTTCATAATGATTTACCAAGAAAAATGTCATAGAAGGTTTTAATATTGATATTTTACAGATAGCTATCATAAACAAATGTTGAATACTGAGTTTGGCCATTAACAGAGCCTTATAGCAAAATTCTTTTTACAAAAATACTGAACGCCAAGGCAAATTCAAAAAGGGTAAGTCCGTAACTGGCCTTCCAAATACCGTTTCGAATCCTAACATCACTGAAGAGACATTAATTGTTGGAATCCGGATATGATGTACAAATTTTTGCACCTCATGTTTGCGGTATACCATCTTTTACGCAAGTTTATTGTTTTCTGTTTGGTATTAAATCAATAATAAAGATCCATTTTGTTACATCTTGTGATCCGTTTATTTGGCAATCGCCAATGGCAGTCAGCAGGGTTAAAGAACATCCGTTGTTCGACCTGTAATGTCAATTGCGTTTTGTTTAAATATACTTTTTCACTTTTTTGGTCTTATATATATATTCTATGTACATATATATATTATGCCTTTGCTTTATCACACCTTTTAAAAGGTAGTTAAATTTGGACCATATATTTTGACTTTTTTATGTTTTAAATACATTCTGTTCACAGAAATATTCATCTATCGTTTCTTACAATTCCCTGTTAATTTGTAGACTGCAAGTATTATGCAAATCTAAAATTTTCCAACAAAAATGTCGAAGAAAGATATCTATAGCACAATCGAATTGATATTTAAACAACCAGCGAAACAGAATGAGGGTCTTCACTTCATATAAAAGAGGGACGAAAGATACCATAGGGACAGTCAAACTCATAGATCGAAAACAAACTGACAACGCCATGGCCTAAAATAAAAAGACAAACAGACAAATAATAGTACAGATGACACAACATAGAAAACCAAAGACTAAGTAACACGAACCCCACCAAAAACTGGGGGTGATCTCAGGTGCTCCGGAAGGGTAAGCAGATCCTGCTCCACATGGTCAGATATTCATATAACATACGTACAAAAAGTTGGTATTGGAAATAGAAATTTACTACGGGTAAATATGATATATCTATGAAATAGTTCAGCCGTAGGTTTGTTTTCATTCCGATTCTAATAGGACAAATGCGATCATTGTGTCAACCGTGAAAGCCCTATACATACGATACTGTTTTTGGCTGTTCCGTTTTACCCCCATATAATATTAATAATATTATTATATTCAATAATAAATAATAAAACACTCACTTTTTTCACCTAAAATGTTCTTTTGGGGCAATTTATTACATTTTCAGGCGTACAAGAAGCCTGATACCCGGTGTTTACTTTTAACTGCGGCAGCATACATATAACATCATCTTGTTTAGTTGCCAAGTACGATAATATTATTTCGAGGAATTTTCGTTTTATGAAATTTTACACCGAAATAATAACTGCAATGTTTGATTTGTCTATTTTGCATTAAAATAGAGATAACTGTTTTGTATTTGAAGCTTGGCCTTTATCAAACCTAGGTTTTACTGTCGCAAATTTAGTTTACCTGCTCGTAAATATAAGGTGGGTGTTACGCGGAACAATCAATTTTGTGATTTAATGCGCATGTGCTCAATGTAAATATACTATGAGTATACTGGTTAACGATATATAGGTCGTCATATTGTAATCTAGGGACAAGCCATCCATCAAAAATGCTTTTTTTTCACAAATAGTATCAGCATTATGAGTTAGATTTCCTCTAATGGTTTATTTTAAAAGTTTACCTGTCTGCTGTACATCACGAAGAATGAAACAACTGAGACGTAGTTACGAACCTCAACAATGACATTATTTTTAATAATCACAGAACACATCGCCAATGCCGCCCATGCTGTTCTATAATTATGCGTCATTAAGTTCGAAAAGTGTACACCGAAATATTACGACTGCGTCGGGAAAAAACTATTCGTAAAACTTTCCTACGACAATTCAAAAGAAGAAGATATATTGGAACTCGTGTGAAATATTTTCGACCGTTTGAATCAGAACTTATGATCAGCATTGTTTTATAAAGATCTATTGTGAATTTGATGTCCATCGTAAACCCTTTTTTTTTGCTAAAATTATCTCTGAAAATTCTTGACAAAATTAATCCATCATGTTTAAAGCAAACATAGTGCTATGTCTGCATGTTCTGTATATTTCCGTTGTTTTTGATTAAGGTAGATCATCGGTATATATTTTTTGAGATAGAATTGTCTTATACTTTGCCAAAATGAAGATTTTACTATGCTTTTTTCAAAAATATAATAAAAAGTATGGGTCACCGTGCTATTTTTCAAGCTATGAGTCGTTGAAAATTGCCTAAATCTGGTTAGATTGTTCATGAAAAAACGCATTTGTATGCATAAAAAGAAATCTATCAGATAGAATTTTGAAATAAATTGTGAGAAGATAGGTTTTATAACATGTTTTAAGAAAATAAAAAGAAAAAATGGTGTGACCGAACTTGTTTTCTTGCTACAAGTAAAAATTAAAAATTTCCCTATCAAGCCAGTGTAATTTTTTACTAAAAGAGTTATATCCCCTTAAATGGCTTAGTTGAAAAAATGATTCCAAAACACAAAATTTGATATTTGTTGGAATATTTTGAATAATACAATAAACCACCAAGTTTTCTTTAAATAAATAAACAGTGTGACAAATAAATTGCAAATCTGTCTCCTAATTTGCATATTTGGGCAAATAACTAGACCGATTGTGTACTGCGATTGTACAATCCAAGATGGCGGTATACCATGAATCTACCTTAAGACAATTTAAATTAACAAGACACTCAAGAAAATTTCTTCTCGCGTAGAATTATTATTTTTGAAATGCACCCCAAAATTTTTTCAATACGCCAGGCATGCCAACTTCCGCATATCGTCCGCTCTATGAATTTTCCCGGAGTCCTGCGTTTTTTTTTTTGGTAGAGTGTATTAGCTTCAGTCCTTGCTTGGAATGATGATCATATACAGCACACAGGACAAAAACAAGCATTATGTAATATGCAAAACAATCGTGGTGTATTCTATTCTCTTCTGACATTCTGCGTTAACAAACTTACATCCCTCTGAAGTCGTGATAAAATTCAAGTTTGGGTACATTTCTCTACTTTCGGAGATTTAATACCAAAACCTAATTTAGCAGTGAAGAATTTATTGCATTAAAAAGTGTATATAACTGGTATCAACCGATTGCATAATATTAATTCCGATAAGATGAGACAACTATCCACAAAAGACTAACATGACACATAAATTATAGGTCACCGTACGGCCTTCATCAATGAGTAAACCCCATAATAGATAGTCAGTTATCAAAGTCACATTCTGCAGATGCTTGTCCCAAGGCAGGTGCCTGTTATCCAGTGGATGTCGTTTGTTGCAATATATCATATTTGTTTTTCGTTCATTATTTTGTATATAAATCAGGCAGTTAGTTTTCTCGTTTGAATTGTTTCACATTAATTTTGTCATTTTGGGGCCTTTTATAACTGACTATGCGGTATGGGCTTTGCTCATTATTGAAGGCCGTACGGTGACCTATGATTGTTAATGTCTTGTGTCATTTGGTCTCTTGTGGAGAGTTGTCTCATTGGCAATCATACCACATCTTCTTGTTTTCATATTTAAGTAATTTGTGGTAACGAAATCCCTGACTTAATAATTTACTAGTAATACATAGATTACGTTCATTGAAATCCAAAACGCAACAACAGACACGGGCATAGCGAACGAGTTGTGATATATAAATACCGTAAGATGGTGCCCAAGGAACATCACTGTCCAAAAAAGGAAAATTAACAATAGGGAACGAAGAATCGTCCCATTTGTCGTAAATTATAGTGTATAGTTTCTCGTGTAAAACTGAAATGTTCAAATTTTACCCTTAGAAAACAATTAGCCACTCAGTGACGTTTCAGTAAATAATTGGACTATTCTAGAGCGTATAAATAGTAACTTGCAATGCACAATTCATAGTATACATGTATGTATACCATATATAAGTCGAAAAATTGGACGCTAGTAGGTCATGTTTAAAAATTACCTAATGCTAAACTGATCTTAATATTTATTAAGGGCAAAGGTCAGATACATATCAAGTCTTTGGTGTTAATTTTTTTTTTAAATTGGCTGTCAATTTACCTTTGTTTTTCTTTATTTAGGGGGGTGCCAGGTGCACCCCCGCTTGTATCAGCACCTGCTGATAATTATAAACGGTGCTTATTACATATATAAGTCAACAAAAGAAACGATACAAGGCAATGTATGTTCCTTATATAATGAAATTGGAGACACTGTACCAGGGTAAATAATTGCCCAAGTGGTCTTATATTTACAGAGTTATTTTCTTATCAAAAACATTGATTTAAAGCAAATACGAGAATTTTTTTTTTTTGCAATTTTTTATATTTCTAAAAACGTATTTTCACCAAAAAATTAAAAAGTCGATATAAGAACTTAAAACTTTAAACTTGAATATGGTCTGCTTAAAATTTTGAATGCTTTTGCAGATATTTGAATACCTAGTTCTCATCTTCGAAACTAAGTGCCGACTTTTGTCATCATTTTCCGCAAAATAATTTGACCCCTAGCTGTGTTCAATAACACGGTTTTTTTCACTTTCCAATTTGGTCAGATTGTTTTAATCATATGCATTTACTTTGCAAATGAATTGTTTTTCAATGGATGATTTAACAGTTTTCCCTAATTATTATATTTTATGATAAATTGGAGTTGAAACTTGTGTACCGTTATTTTTGTTGACTTTTACTTAAAAACAGAATGTTTTAAGATATTATGAAGCTAAAATCTGGTACCTTTTCCGAATTTCATGTATTAAAATTTTTTGCATCGATATAGATTGCAGGTGAACCTTTTTGTGGCAAATTATGCACCATCTTTATTTATATAACGCAAAAATAAATTTCGTCCGCTTTTCGGTGTAGTGAATGAGAATTATTGTCAGGTGTAAAATTAGAATATAGGCAGGCGAAGAATGGAGACCGTAGAGTCTGTGGGTTTTTTAATCACACAGGGAAAAACTTTAGAATTTTATTCTGTAAGAAATTAAGCGTGCATTTCGTATTGTATATAGATATAAGAAGATGTGGTATGAGTGCCAATGAGACAACTCTCCATCCAAGTAAAAATTTATAAAAGTAAACCACTATAGGTCACAGTACGGTCTTCAACACGGAGCCTTGGCTCACACCGAACCGTAAGCTATAAAGGGCCCCAAAAAATTACTAGTGTAAAACCATTCAAACGGGAAAACCAACGGTCCGAAAAGAAAATTTTTCTTACATTGTAGAGGATGCTTACACAATTTTGACATACTATAATGTATATAATGACATGTGTAATAAAATTTCAACTATTTTTTTTAAATGATTATTTATTGACTTATTTCTGATATTTATTTAACCCAAAATCGCATTTGTAAAGGGCGAAAATGTTTTGCAATGTTCCTGTAATCAATTTTTCCCAGCACTTCCGGATTTTTTCATTGCATCCAACACTGCAGTGGGAAATCTAGTGTCAAAATATTACCTCCCTTGTTAACACTGGGAACTTAATCTTTCAATGTTGGTTCTTTTTAGAAAGGATATTGTTAGTTATAAATTCATAACAAAACGTTTTGGAAGAAATCAAGAAAAAAGTTTTGAAAAAAAAATTAATTTCAAATCAAGTTATCATTTCCCTCCAAAAATAGCGAACGACGGGTACAACAGGCTATAAAAGTTGTGTGTATAATAAAGATAAAAAAAAGAAGCTTTGTTTAAAATTATGTTAAAATACTCCTATTCGAATGAATTCCTGGAATGTCAGCTTTAATTGATGTTTCTACTGGCTGTATACCTCTCTGGAACATGCCAATTATCTGCATATGTATCATATGTACATTTTGGTTCAGTGGTACTGATGGCAAGTGAAGCAGCTCTCTTTTTTGCCATATTGACATCGGTTTTTTTTATGGAAGTGGTAATAAGCAGTGTATGTAAGTTTCATAATATTTTGGTTGAATCAAATAAAGTGAGAAAGCGGAAACGGCAAATTTATCAATTCTTCCATTTATAAAGGGGCATAATTCGAGAACGGTGAATGTGACGCCATCCATATTTAAACTTGATCTTAGTTCGGTGGTAATAAGCATTGGGTATAAGTTTCATTACATTTGGTTGAGGCAAAATAAAGTTGAATAATTGCGGAAACTACAAATTTGCTAATTTTCCATTAATACGTACGGACGTACAGACGGACAAGGGTTGAAATGAATGCCCCTCCGCTGCAGCTAAGATTTTTCCGGCGGCACGCCTGTGTATACCTTCATATGGAAAAGTGTATGTGTGGAAAAAGGGGGAGGGGAAAAGGGGGCAAACTGAAAGTGACAAGCAAAACAAAACTATTTTCTATGTAGTGAAAAGTCTAAAAGTTGGTCATTGTCCTCTTTCATTTTCAGTTTTTAGTTTCAATTTTTGGCTAAAAATGGGAGGGGACATTTTTTGCCCTCCTTTTTGCCCCTGGCTCCTACGTACACGCTAGTAGAAAAACTTTACATAGACAATAGGGTCCAAAGATTATTAACAAAACAAGCCTATCATATTGGAGGAACATTCGCTTGGGGAATGCCCCCTTTTTTATTTTTTTATTTTCAATTCAATTTAAGTAAAATTCTTAATTTCTTCAGTACTTTTGCTTATTTCTCCACTTATTAACGTATTCTTGCTCGTTTGGTTTAACAATAAGAGTATTGTATGACCAATGCCCCTGTATTCCAATTTTAAATATATTTTCAAAAAATGAAATTTCATAAAAAGAGAGTCTAATCCTCTAAGCGCCTGTGATTGGAGATCTTGTAGAATTCGGAAATTATGAGAAAGCACATCAAAGAAGGGAATAACATTGTCTTAAAATGTAATTATTTTTACAATTTCAAAACATTATTTTTTGGTGAAAACATTCTCAAATACGTTTGTCTTATTATATATCACAAGCTGTTCTGGTAATTTTTAACTTTTGACATAGTTTTCATTTTATCAGCTTTATGCGTGAAACAGATTATAACGACATCCACCTTTAACATGTTAAAGATAAGATTTGCCTCCTCAGTAATGGTAATCTGGGTGACTCTTTGAAAACAGGAGAACGATTTTCAACTTTCGAGTGTTCAATAATACCTTGAAATCTTATATGAGGAAATCTATTGTAAATAAAATACATAATCAAATTAAGTATTTTGATACGCACTTGGTTATTGTAATATAGGTGTTTCATGTTTATTTGAAATTTAAATGTGTGGTAGCCCTTTTCTTCGCCCCATAGGTGTTTGTGGATGCAAATGTCCAGTAGGGAGAAATACACACTTTATTACAATCTAGTATTGCTGCTTCTTGGGCATTTTTATTTATATATCATATATTTAGGATATCATATCGATGCACTTGCCATCTTATTGACGACTAAATATTCATATATTTTACATTGTTTATTGTTTGCATAGCTATCTATTTTTAGAAAAGTTTGTACTTGTGACAGTTTTAAAAAACTATTATAAATGAATTGTGTGCTTTGTTTGGACTTTTCTATAATATTCATCCATTCTGGGCGATCCCAAGACTTCATTCGATTTGATATATTTATATATTTATATTCAATTTCAAATATTTTATTGGATAAATCACATTTGATAAATATGACATTGCGTAATACAAGTGTACAACATACATGGGACATATACAACATGAAAATCAATGTATATATATCTTTTCTGAATGCATAAATTGAATTTCATAACTTAATGACAACAGTGTCATCTTTCGTTCAATCATAGACCGTGACTCCAGTCTCCTAAACAACATAAATAAAAATCGTCAAAAACTTGACTCGAATTTTGTTGATATAACAACATAAAATTATCAAAATTTGAAAAAGGATACAAAAAATCTGTCTGTTGTATATACATACCTATTTTAATAACTAGATTTTTCATTTGGAAAACCGGGTTATAATAAGACATTTGGTTGTTTTTTGCTTAACCTCTAGTTGCAAATATTTCATGCATATTTATGACTCGAGATAATTAAAATTAATACAATATGTAGATCCTGTAAAAGGCGGTCGACCAGGATGAAAGGAGACACATTTTGAATGCCACTGGAAATAAGGATATATTGGGTAGGGCAGAAAAATGGCCTTGCCACAAGACCCCTCAAAAGTTGTTGCAAGGTTCTTCGCGTGCAGAGATTGTGCCAATTTCTCTACACGAATCATCGGATTAAACGTTCCCAATATGACCGGGCATGACTGCGAATATATGCATACCGCGCAGCAAAATGGACTTGATTTGACAAGCGTTTTACTGCCGATCGGAAGAAGACCCCAGGGATGACCATATTTCTATGCCTCATTCAAATAGAAAAATAATAAGAGACGTACATGTACCTATATTATTATGAGACAGACTTTAAACAAGAGCTTCTCAATTAAAATGAAAATAACTAGGATTTAATATCTAAACTTTACTTCTGATTCGCTACATCGATGAATAACTCAGCGTTCGTTGACTTAGGTTATTTGAATCTATATTAATGAATCTGAAATAACGATACCACATGTCCAGTGGAGTCAGAACATTCAGAAATTGACCACGAGGGTCGGTTGACATCTAAAACTTTACAAAAACGCGATGATTTCAGTTTTTCCACTGTGAACGGCCCATTTCAGTGAAGCGACATTCCAGCTGTGCCTGCAAATTGAATATACGACACGATACGATAGTATAGGGCTTGGGTTTCCTTTGCTATTTTTTTTGAAAGAGGGTTGCTACTTGCAAAGACGCTGTGTTACCAAGGGTTTT
This sequence comes from Mytilus californianus, assembly GCF_021869535.1. Taxonomy (NCBI): domain Eukaryota; kingdom Metazoa; phylum Mollusca; class Bivalvia; order Mytilida; family Mytilidae; genus Mytilus; species Mytilus californianus. The sequence goes on along the minus strand of NW_026262593.1, from coordinate 60,771,787 downwards.
TAAATGGTAAAGTTGGATGCATCCATATGAAGGTTTTACAGACCCCGTTGCCTTGTTTTAATGGGTTCATGTCCTTAAAAAAACCTTATCACATAGCTTTCAGTAGTATATTAAAGTGCGATCTGTGTTGTCTTTCGTATGCGCGGGGAAAAATTATAGATTAATGTAGGACTTTTAAGTTTTGAATTTTAAATTTTGAATTTGAAGTTTGAATTTTGAATTTTGAATGATCCTTCTCGGCTTTCGTAGATTTGAAATTAAATTCAAAATCAGATAATAGCATGTAGAGAGATACAGAAAATTATTAACGGGATTCATGATATGAGACATGGCAATAAACATGTAAGCTTTTTGTCCAGTGAAAATCCGACTCTCATTTATCTCTTAACATTGATATCTGTTTGTTTCCACTTATAAGTTAAGATCGTTTTCAAGTTTGATTTGGTAATACTAGAACAATTTTTATCAAGGTCATTCTAGGGGTTTTGAAATATGAAAATTAAATTCTCAATCTTGCTACATGTAATATGAAATATGATAATTAAATGTGAACATGTCCTGTAATACATAATTAATAATGTTTACACTATTTCTTTCATGTAAATTCAGGGAGATAAAACAAATTGATTTTCTCTAATATTTTAAGGATATGGAAAAAGTCATATTCCTTGCTACTTGTAGATATTTTCACCCTCGAAAAGTCACATTTTCCTCTGGCGATATCCTAGGATAATACTATTTTTATTCGAAGAACAACTAGTCATACCTCTCTGAAGGTAAGTAAAAAATATAAATGAGTTAAATTTAACCCGATCATATTGTTTTTTTACTGGGGAAGTAAAATGGACAGGGAGTACTCGAAAGAAAAAAGTCAAGGCTATATCAATTAAATATATGCTATAATTCATTTACTGGATGATTAAAAAAAGGATATGGTGTATGATTTTCAATGAACCAACGACAACCACTGAACTACAGGCTCCTGACTTGGGACATGCACATAAAGAATATGACGGGGTTAAACATGTTTGTGAGCGCTCTACCCTCCCCTAACTTGGGACAGGGGTGTAACAGCACAACATAAGAACAAAGTATAGCAATCAGTTGCAATTGGCTTAACTCAAAAGATCAGTACATGGAACAAAAACATAAAACATAAAAACAATAGACACAAAACAGATTTGTTTAAAAACGAGGTCTTATTGAGTCGGAAAACTATCAAAAAGAATGTACTCGTTTTGAAGCCTTCAAGTACAATTACGGAAAAGCAATGTGTTATCTACTTGAAATCGAATATTTGAATAAATGATTTCGCAACTGACAGCTAACCTATAAAAAGCGGCGAAATTCGACATTGGACATTCTGGAAGACATTTACCAAATACCGTTGTAGCGTGAATTTTGTACAAAAATCGGTTTTGTAATGATACTTCTGTAAGCATCATGTATCAAAACTAAAAAACTTATCACCGTATATAAAAAAAAAACACATAAATTTTGATAACTTAACATTTTCTGAAATCTGACCATGGTAAAAACTATTCATCTTTGCAAAAATCTGCCAGGTCCGTTGAGTCTGCATAAAATCGATAACAAAATCATAAATAAACTAATCCTACAAATCCGCGAATTCCACCTTCGCCTGAGGAGCGCAAACACGCCTGTAAAGATTATTATGCGTATAGTTTGTTACCTTGATCTCTTCCTCAATATTGACACAGATGGACGACTTCACATTAAAATCTATGACAAACGGGATCATTTCAACTCTCAATTATCAATTTCCCATTTCTCAGCAGTAACATACCTTCTGCTCCGTCGTATGGTGTTTACATATCTCAATTGATACGTTATGCTCGTGCATGTTCACACTATACTGACTCCAAAAGAGTTATGAGGAGGAAAGATTAAAAATGACACTCCGTAAATTTTATGGACACCATCACGAATTGGTTGATCTATACGATGTGTCTGTGTCTGTGTCTAAACTAACCAATGACATTTTTACCACGTCTTAGATTTTGGTTTAACATCTATGTCGTCTGTCTGCTAAGTACCGACCATGACATATTGCCGAATATGACTGTTATACCGAGTGTGAATTTGCATTGCTATACGACGTGTCTCAGTATTTTGTACATCCAACATTCATGTATTTATTTTTTATGTTTCTGTTATGGTTTCGGTTTGATAATGTGTTATGTCTTATCGTTTGTAGTCCAAATAATAATAAAATAGCCTTTCAATACCATCATTGTCATAAAAATTGTTTGGACTGGTATTGTGAAAATAATTGTATAAAGTTCGAGATTGCATGTTAGTTACGTAAGTGCGTCACTGTTTGTGATGTCCTGTGGTGTGTGTCGTTGATGGAAGATGTTCGTTGCGGTTTGCATGTTGTGTCGACTATTATATTTTTTGTTTGTGCGTTTCTCTGTGATGAGTGTTCTTGCGAATGTTTGTGCTATATTTCTGTCACGTAGTGTTGTCATTTTTGAGATTTTTTTTTACATTGTCATATAAGCGGGAGGTTTGGCTAGTCATAAAACCAGGTTCAACACATCATTTTTTCTTAAAATGTCCTATACAAAGTCAGGAATATGGCAGTTGTTATCAAATAGTTCGTTTCTATGTATGTTGGCGTTTGTTTTTGTTGCATTTCAGTGTTCCTGTTGTTCCTTTGTTTTCCTCTTATAGTTGATGTGTTTCCCTCGGTATTAGTTTGTAACCCGGATTTGTTTTCTCTCAATCGATTTATGACTTTAGAACACCGGTATACTACTGTTGCCTTTATTTACGCCAGACACGCAAAAATTTGATGTTTTGATAAAACTTCTGTCGGTATTATAAACCGATTATTAATAAAAAAAAAATGAGATCAAGTTTTATAGATCTTTAGAATTGGTACTACCAAATGAGTCTATAAATATAAAGATTATAAAGATTATAAGTTGTGTATTTTTACACGGTTGCTTATCATTGTGTTGTGTATGATTTTGCCTCAATCACACAATTACCTGGGTAACGTCTGTTGGCTTTTCTGACTTACTTATTTTTTCTTATGACCATGGTGTTCTATGATTTTTTTTCCTCTTCACCTTATGGTTTTTATTGCTTTTTTTTGTTTTTCCGCACTTTTTAAAAACTAAAAACACTTAAAAAGACAGCTGATAACCGAAGTCCGAATTGATCCGTACTTCGTAACAAGTAATAAGATATGTCTCTTTTGTAAGTTCTGTATAAACTATGTAGGATTTATTGACATTGTCATTTCGACAACGACCCAAATCTATAACCTTTTCATACTTGTGAGATATTGAATATCCATTCTTTTAAACCAGATGTTAATAGCTCAATTACAAAGGAATGTGTATTACGTAAAACCACCCTTTAAGATGCAGATTTCTTGAAACACCGTTCATATTTTAAAGAACTATGAAACTATTTTTCAGTTTGCGACTCATATCGTGGACCATATTTTGCTTCAGTATTATAATTCTTTATATGTTGGTTGCATATGGGGACAGCGTTTATCCCATTTTAGTTACAAATTTGGATAAATCAGAAAAGTCATACGTAAATGGATCAAATATTTCTACGAAATATTACACCACTCAGAGGATAACATACATACAAACGACGTCTTTTGTGAGCACGGTATCTGTAAGCACGAAATCTAACAGAAATATTGAAAATGTTCTTTCAAACATAAGTGTTCCGAGCCTTACGGAGGACGAATTGAAACAAATCAAAAGAACCTGGTATAATTCTCCAATTGTAGTAGTGAAATATAAATTGATATTCTTTTGGAACGAAAAATCAGGCTGTAGTTACTGGAAAAGTCTCCTTCAATTCATACAGGGACTGAAACATGACGATATGCATAACCCTTCTGTTAATGGATTGCAGTATCTTATTAACTTTCAAGATAGCGATATTGTATCGATGATGTATAATAATGCCTGGACGAAAGCAGTATTTGTGAGAGAACCTAGAGAGCGGATATTATCATCTTATCTAGAAAAAGGTTTGAACGACGGCTTTATGATGGTCAATTTTAAACGTACTGTGAAAACATTTTCGGAATTTTTAAAACTTGCAAAACAATGATACAATTCACATTGGGAATCACAGGTAAGGGCGCCAAAATATTTCTATAAGAACATGATGATTGGAAAAATGACAAATATATCTACCTTTACAGAAAAGTTGTTAACAAAAATCGGAGCATGGAATGATACCGTGAAATATTGGCTCGATTCTAAAGATAGTGAAAAAAAATCAAGGTCTCATGCTCAAAACGCAGGGGACAAATTGTTACAATATTACAACGATACAAAATTTCAAGATGTGATTTTTGAAATGTTCGAAGATGATTATGATGTGTTTAACTTTGAAAGGAAATACTTTGATTTCAACAAAAATGGCGTAAAACGTTAAACACTGAATACTCCTGATTCTTTCTCATGTCGTGAAAGATACAATGTATATACTACAAATGATGTATAAGTAATAAAATTTTAAAAAAAATGATTTATTACTACCACTGGGTAGATGCCTCTGCTGGTGGACTGTTAGTCCCCGAGGGTATCACCCGCCCAGTAGCTAGTACTTCGGTTATTTGTGTTATTAAAAGATGTCGTTACAAAATTTTGAAAATTATATTAAATTAAGGAATACATCTCCCTCACGCAAAGCTCTGATTCCTTGCCCGCAATTGCTTATACTTTTTTGTCATTTTTGGTTTATAAGCTTTTCATATTTTTAATTAGCTTTGGATTTTCAAATATTTTGGCCCCGAGCATCACTGAAGAGACATTTATTGTCGAAATGCGCATCTCGTGTAGAAAAAATGTACCGTTAATGTTATTACTGGTAGAAAAATCATTCCATTATTTCACCTCTCATTTTGTTTAAGATTACATATGTGTTGGTGAATCTTTTCAAAATCACTAGTATGTCCGAAGACGAAAATATGGAACGCAAAACATTATGATCCAGGGATTTTGAAAAAGAACATTCTTGTCAGATAAGAACTGAAAATAAAATAAATAGTCTTGCCGAGAAAGGAATGCAAATGAATATTTTAGAAAAAAAAATGCAGGATAAAAAAAACTTTATAAAGGCCGTTAGTTTTCTCGTTTGAATTGTTTCACATTTTCGTCAAGGCCTTTTACGGTATGAATTTTTCACATTGTTGCGTACGGTGACCTGTAATTGCTTATATTCACGTCATTTGAACCCTGGTGTATTTTTGCGCGAACACCTAAGGGTTCACGCATATTTATTAGTTAGAAATATAGTCTATGGAGGAATATTCGGAACCCTAATTATTGTTCATTCGGAACATTTATATTTCTTATCTGTATTAGCTTCCTGCAATTAAGAGCACCTCCATACGGATCATTTAAGACATATAAAACTTGGCAATAAAGAACTTTACACGGATCGCTTAACCGCACTTATATGCTATATGGTAATAAAAGATATAGTTGATAATCTATATAGAAAAAAAATAGAAATAGATTCCCATACGTATAATTCTTAAAGAATAATAATGATTCAAAACATGGACACAAGTAACTCAGTTTTTCAAAAAATCATTAAATTAATCTAGAAATAATTAATGAGGCATTGAGTAATGGTCAACTAGTCGGCGACATAAATTAATGTTCCTTACAACTGATCATCAACAAGTGTAACTCTACCACGAGACGCATTGAGAGATTAAATGATCTATACAAACATTTTTGTAGAGGCATAACTTTTATAATGCAAACATTTTGATTTTAATTATTCATTAAGTTTTGAATATTTAATAATAAAAAACTATATATAATATTAAATTTACATTTTATGTTTATTATATAATTTGAAAGCAGTGTTTTGTAAATGTCGGCATTTGCATGTCTGTCTGTCATCAAATTTCGGTTGTGATTTAGTTAAGAGAAGAACCATGAACACAAGGCCAAATCATTATAATAAATATGCATAGAAATAAAGGAATACTTGAAGTGCAATTATACACAAATTAATAAATGATTTATGCATCAGAAGATTATATAAATTTAACAAGTAAATAGATATGTTATAGGCAAATTTTGAATAACAGAAAGTGGTAAATTAGATAAGAGCAAAAATAATGTCATAAAATTGTGAAACTATAAGTCAAATAGACAAAATGATCTTTCTGCTTTAAAATTTATTATTCAGAAAAAAACCATTCTTTTTAAATTTTGTTGTAAGAAATCGTTTGTTGAAATCTCAGAATATGATAAAGATTCTTTAAAAAAAGTCATTGAATTTTAATTTCAATCTAGTGAGGTAGCTATTTAAGATGCTTGGATAGCAATTTGAATGTAGAGAACATAATTATAATAAAATAACATCTTCATCTTATACATTTATGGAAAAAGGGTAGCTTGTTTGAATCTAACCAATCTTACACAATGCTTATTTTCTTCGGTATAACTTCAATTTACTCAATTTTCTTTGTAATATATATATATATATATATACATGTATTATCCTGCTCATTATTATCTCATGATGTGTGCTAAACACTCAAGCATTTTACATTGCAATGAGTACAAAGGGTGATAAATTTTAATATATGCAGCCTCCTCTATTTGTAACAGCTGCTTCCTTTGAAACTTAAATAAGAAATAAAATAAAACAAATGTTTGCGTTATTTTGCAAAGGTTTGCGTTATATCGCAAAGATTTGCGTTAAAACGCAAAAGTTTGCGTTATTTCGCAAAGGTTTGCGTTTTCACGTAAAGGTTTGCGTTATAACGCAAAAGGATAACGCAAACAAAGGAAGAAATATAAAAAAAAACGTGTGGCGCTAATACGCTTCCGTAATATCCTTTAAAGATTCCCAACAAAAAATATTAAACTGCATTTGTTTAATTAATTCTAAGAAACAATAAATTTGAGTTTAATGGAAAGTTATACAAACAAGTTATAGGAGCGCCCCTCCATAGGTGGTATATTTTCACCATCATGCACATATCTGCATCTGTCTGTCCTATTAATAAATATCTTAGATAAGTTCAAATGGAAAGAAAACATCAAATAACACTTTCAATATAGAGATGACGGTTTTATGGTCTTCACATGCAAAATAGAGCAAGTATAGAAGATTTCTTTAACATTGCGAACAAAATTTCCCCTATACTTAAGTTCACAAATGAGGTAGTAGTTGGGAGACTTTCGAAAAGGGACTCATGCTTAAAAAGTTAACTTTAAGCAAAAAATCCCAAAACACTGTTAAATTTATGAATTATAGGCAATAAACATACTAGTTAGCAAAAACAGTGTAAAGTTTTGAGATTTATTACGTATGTTGATTTAAGGAACCGCATTTCATAAAAATCGATTATCCTGCGACTGATATGATTATATAATATTTAGTAAACTATGCTTGCCAATGAGAGACCTTTTCAATAAAAATGGCGTTGAATGTTGAGTCTTAGCAAAGCGAGCTAAATGACATCAAATTGACCAGTGTTGTACAAGATATAAATCAATGGCAATATTTTTCTACAAAAAAAAGGAAAAACAGACACGATAATAAGCAAACAAAAAAACAGGCTCCGGATTTAGACAGGTATATTAAGTATACATGTATAAGCAGCAAATTAAATGTATTAGCTGAATCCAAACCCATTTCTTAGGTGGAACGGGATTTTACGGCACAAAATAAAATGGTAAGCAAGTAGATTTTGTCTTATTTGGTAGGAATAAAACTTTCACATTTTATGAAACAAAATATCGTACTTGCTCTGAAATATGTATTTTAAAAAGAAAAATATATAAAATTACTGAGGGATTCTAGTTGAAATATTACCTCTACCAATAAACACCCTAGAAGTGTCATCCATTGGTAGTAGTTTGACCTTTCACACTGGTAAACATGAAAGCTAACACCATCCAGAAATGAACTATTGAAATTAAAACAATCCTTTATCTCCCTACTTTATATTTACCACCACTCTCAACATGCCATAATTGTCCCGATTTACAATAAAAAGAAAATATTATCCTCCGCACACATGGTAATGAAAATACTGAGATATAATTTACAATTCAGTTGAAATAATTATTACAAATGTAGCATAAGAGTTCTAAGGTTCACGTATTGACTTTTTTTTTTAAAAAAGCAACTTGTTTTCTCATTGGCAATCATACCACTTCTCCATATTTTAATACAATAGTAAAAATAAATTTTAGCAAAAAACATTAGCGGGACTCACAAAAGGTGAAAATTAATATTCCGTCAGAAAACAAATCCTCTTGTGTGAAGATGATATTACGTTAAAGTATTTTAGAGTTCTTTATGGGGGAGATAATAATAATTGGGGAGGGTCACTGCGGCATTCTTTACAATGAGCCAGTTTGTGTCAGTGCTTGTGTTCATCAAAGTGCACAAAGCGGTGTTTTACCATTGTTGGCAATTCATTAGCGACATAACATCTTTCATTTGCGCCATTAAAATATCGAATTTTCACAGATTATATAGGTGAATAGTATAAATAGCATTGACATGTTTATTTCCTTTTATTGATATATTCCGTTCTCCAGGATACTTACAAGGATAAGTTCTTAAAATTAATATTTGAGGTTTAAACACAATATCTAAACAGATCTGGTTTGCACAATAAAACTATATATAAAAATTATGTGTGACCCCTCTGTTGTCATAGTAATTCTTCTTTGCACCTATGCGTCCTGAACATGCATGAAATGTTTGCCATCGGACGTTAAGCTACCAACAATCAGTCAATCGTTGCACCTATAAGACTTGTCTCTATACTTCAAAACACTAGATTATCTGTCATAAAAAAGACAGCTTTATTTTCTTTGTTTTTCTCATATTGAATTATGCCCATCTTGCATGTCACCCGGGAAACACTGTTAACACTATTAATTTTATATCTAAGTGACTTTCACTTATGTATGTAAAATAAGTATGAACTCACTTAAATATTCAGGAATTACTCTACAAAATTTCTTATGTGAGCCTTATATTTGGGATTCAACTTATGCATTGAAACTTTAATCGTCTTTATTTAAGTGACCTGAAAAATAACGCAAAAAAAGTATTTATTTTTTTGGCGTAAATAAAATATAAACTTGTGGCGCAAACAAAATTACAAATTTCAAAATCTCAAATAGAATTGCATATTTTAAAATTAGCGCAAATGCAATGCGCCCGCACTAGTTTCTTTCCCTAAATTGATAATAAGCAAATATCGCAAAATATATTCTAGGAGCCTAAATATGATAAAATTAAGGAGATGTGGTATGATTGCCAATGAGACAACTATCCACCAAAGTTTGAATGAAGTGGATGTAAGCAATTAGAGGCAACCGTATGGCCTTCAACAATGAGAAAACCCATACCGTATCAGGCCACGACATGAAAAATATAATACAATTTAATTGAAAAAAACTAACGGTCTAATTTATAACAAAACAATTTACGAAAAGCAAATATGACAAACATGAACCAACGACAACCACTGAACTACATGCTCCTGACTTAAGACAGGCACATATAGAATGTGGCGGGATGAGCCAGTTATTCCAATATGCTACTGTCGGTTTTCCAAAAAGGACATTATTTCTATTTGACCCAAAAATAGTTAGTATTTGATTTACGTCTTAATTTATCAAAACAAGCAACTTCAAGAGTATGTTTCGATTCCCTGGCTTCTATGCATCGAAACTATAATGGCTAAATTCAACCCTATAGAGCTATTTGGAACTCCTTCGATATTCCAGTTGAAACAAAACAGTTAATTACAATGTATCTCAAATGATGTCCGATATCAGCTTCCTGGCAATGGCGATATATTGCCATCATTGTTTAATGCAGGCATATATAATTAAAAGTAAAACAAGTCCTCTGTAATGCCTATTAGATTGCATATGAAATAAATTTGAAAATATTTCAATCATTTTATATGATGATGGTGATATTGGATTGGTGTTTAACGTCTAGTGGCAAATATTACATGCATATCAGAAAGACATGTTTATGTGATGTCAATCGTCATTATTTATGTTACCTGAAATATAGCGCAAAATATTACATGCAAATCAGGAAAACATGTTAATGTGATATGAATCGTTATTATTTATGTTACCTGAAATGTTGGGCAAAATAAGTATTTATTTTTCGGCGCAAATGAAATACTGTAGTTTTCAAAGTTGGCACTAATGCAATGCGCCTTCACATAGTTCTGAAAATGAACCCTGTTTTTTTCTAGACCGACACACTCAAGTCATTGATTTGAACCGGTTGGGAATCTAACCTAGAACCTCCTGCACTCGAGGCGAGCATGCTTCCACCGAGGCCTTTCAATCATATTGCAAAAACGTATACAATTTATCAGTCTTTAATAACTGATGTTAAAAAATAAGGCCGAGTTAAGTCAATGACCTACTTATTTTTTTGAATTCAGTTTTCAAAACTTGGTACTTTAATTTTTAAATAAGGCATTTACTCTATATATGACAGTTGTTTTTCACTCGTTACGTTGGTTGATACCGTTTGATTTTCTGAGTTTTTATGGACTTCCCCTTTTTTTAATTTATTTTGAAGTTAGGTATTTTTATGATACTTTTTCAATCTTGTATTTATCGTCCAAACGCTCTATCGTCTTTAGCATAGGAAGCCATATTTGATGACCACGGTGGAAATCAATTTAATCCGTAAGCTTAATTACAGAATTTTGTCTATTGTTTTTAGGTTAGTTGTTTTTGTGCCTCGTACCGAACTGATTTTTACAGTTTGGTCTTATGTTGTGCTCTTACACCACTGTTCCGGGTTAAGTGGAGGGTTGAGCGCTCACAAACATGTTTAACCCACACTCTTTATATGACTGTCCCAAGGTTCATGTCGGTCCTATATTTTTTTCTTAAATTATTTTGTCATACATCAGGTCATTGGTTTTGTCGTTTGAATTGTTTCCCATTTTGTCATGACGAGGCGCTTTAGTGGCTGACTAAACGATATCAATATTTATTTATGATTAATATCTGTAAAATATCAATATTACAACCTTCTATGACATTCTTTTTCGATGAATCATTATAAAAAGACAACTGTGTCTTTGCATATATATATTTCGAATACCACAGTTTCACAGATAACAATGAAAACAGACATTATTGTAATTTAAAAATTATGTAATAACAGTATAGTTACCGACGAAAACACGGCAAATAACTTTTAAACCTTAATCTGGACAAGAGTAATTTTTCTATTGTTCTCGACTCACTGGTTATCCCACTGAGGAAGCATATCATGGCAAAATTGGAAACCAACGTTTTATAGTATATATTTTTCATAAGTCGATATAATTTTCAGTCATCAGCGATGAGTACACTGCATAAGCTTTGTTTCATCAAAGAGGATTTTATTTGAATCGTTGTATATAGAACAAAGATTTACCATTTTAGCTTATCTGTCCCCAATGGCTAGTTTGTACTATCCTAATTGTTGAGAGTTCGTCATTGGTCATGCATTGAAATATTATCGTCTGAAACCACTAGGTCAATTAAAACCTAACTTGGTCGCACTGATCCTCGTCGTGTCTAGTTTTCAATTTTGCTCATAGAATTCCTGGTAATGGCCCCCACTACTTAATATTTATAGCAAATAGGGATAAAATGGTTGTATAATTGACCGTTATCTTCAAAACCACAAAACATAGAGATAGAGAAAATATCGCGGGGCAATCGTACTAAAAGAACGTCAGCTTCATACTTGCAATCTCTATCTAATTCATAAAACGACTTCTTATATGAGTTATTACTGTTGAATGACAATTTCTACCCAATTTTAGCGTTGTTTTTCCTTTTATCATGAAAACATTAATAGATAGACAGAAACTGTCAACAGAAAAAAGTATAACAAATAATACAAGATCTACTAACATTCCAAAATGAATGAAACCATCTATTGACTTCCAATATATAGATGTTATTGCCTTTTAATTTTACCACACTAAGCATCTTACCGTTTATCTTGATAGCTATAATAGATAAAAACTGTTAATGCATAAATAGCAAAAATTATCAGTAATACAAGATTTACGAAAATACCAGGTAACTGAAACCATCAATTGACTCCTTGTGGGATTGTTTAACTTAAATGTCGATTTCTGACCAATTTAGCGTTTGAGCCTATTTTAACTTTGAAAACTATATTAAATGGACATTAACTGTTAACAGAAAAAAATTATCAGGTGAAGATATACAGAAATACACATGCATGTATGAGCTATTGCAAAATTTAAGCAATTCTGTTCCTATCTTGATATACGGAACTGCCAACAACATACATGATCAACAATACAAGGCCTACACAAATGACAAATGACGAGAGACCAACTTCGTGGCAGCCATTGCAATTAAATGGCGTTTTTTCCAATTATAGTATTTTTACTATTGCACTTAAATGACCTTGACCAATGTTAGAGTTTGCAAATTGCCATTAAAACTTTAATAACTAGAAAAAAAATTGGAAACAGCTTAAGTAAATGATCATAAAGGCGAGAAAATTAAATCAGACGACGATACTATCAATTGATTACAGATCATTAGCATTTTTCGTTTTAAAGATTTTTACCCTTAAATCTTTCGAATCAATTTATACCGAGCTTTACATAAAAAAATGAATGATCCTTATTTTGCCAAGATTGAAGTTCATGAAATAGAACGTAGGAGTAAACCGCAAATAAACGTGGTGGTAAATAATTCTATATAAATATATAGCAAATAGGGAAAATGCTTATAACGTCAAAAGGGGTTTGGAAGATTTTGCTAATATAAATATAAAATGCAGTTATATCTAGTTGTATCTAGTAGATAAAGTTGGAAAATTCAACACAACTAAAACGTTTAAATGCATCAGACATAGCTCACAATATATTGTAATTAATTTTAGAGACCATTTGTTGATCGTAATTGCTGTATTTCTGGCGATAAAGGTTTCAAAGGTTATTTGCTGTGTTTATGTCAATAATCGTACTGTTAATAAATTATTTTGAAGTTACAAAATATCTGTTTCATAGTTATCTGTGAAACTATGGTATTCAAAAAATATATATATGTGCAAACACACAGATGTCTTTTTATTATGATTTATCAAGAAAAGTATCATAGAAGGTTGAAATAATGATATTTTACGGATATTAATCATTAACAAATATCGGCTACTGAGGTTGGCCGTTAACAGAGGTTAATAACAATACCGAAATATGTCTGAGATTTAATGGGGTGCAATTGGTGCTCATTGGAAGACATCAAACATACAAATAAATTAAATTGCCGAAACGTACATCCATAATGTAAAGGAGAAAGTTGCCAGCTTTAAACAGATTTCAAGGTACCATTGGATGAAATCAAAAAACTTCTGTTCGATAAGATTCTGAGGAAGTGAAGTATAAATAGTCGAAACGTCATAACCGTCAACTGAATTAAAAGTACCACCGAAACTGCACAATTTATCTAATACATGCTTAGATTTATTTGCGATCAAGAAATAATTGATTCCATTATTTTCATATGCTTTATCGTTAAATTTTATAGAAAGGTCTTTAATTTTATCCAGGGAACTAGTTAAAAGGACGGAAAGTACTTAATAGAACTGCAAGCCAAGATGAAACGATATTTAACTCTTTTTTGTATATAGTATAGGTAGTTAATACATTTAATACAGATATGACTATATATTATTTGTATCTGCTATACCACACATTTGAATGGGTAGTTAAATTTTCACCATAACAAGGCACCTAAGAAAGGTTTTTCTCACGCAGAATTATTATTTTTGAAATGCATCCCAACATGCAGACATTGTTTTCAGCTATTTTCAATACTCAAACCAGAATTTATAAGAATGGTCAACTGAATCCTATTACTTACTAAATACACGGAGATATGGAATCCGTCTATCCAAATTGCATGATTGAAACAAGCACTTTACAGTTTATATCAAAATATTCGAATTATATCGTTTTCGGTTCACACGACAAGTATTTTTTAATACACCTAGCATATTAACTTCCGAAAATCGTCCGCTCTCCGAATTTTCCCGGAGTCCTGAGTTTTATTGTCGAGTTTATGAGTATCAAAGATCATCATATACAACACACATGATAAAGAAACATTCATTATGTGATATGCAAAAGAATCGTGTTGAATGTTATTCTCTTCTGACATTCTGCATTTAACACACTTATGTATCCCTCTGAAGTCGCGGTTTAATTCAAGTCTGGGTACATATCTCTGCTTGTAGAGATTTGATACCAAAACCCAATTTACCAGTGCAGAATTTAGTGAATTAAAAATTGTACACAACTGGTATGTACCAATCATTATGGCATAATGTTATTTTCGATTAGATGTACATTAAACAACGAAAATACATGTACCCACAATGTTATGGCGAAATGTTGCTATAATTCTATGTTGAATTGAAGAAATAGAACTAACGGTTAAACAATTCAAATGAAATGTTTATTAGATTTGAAATTAGATAAAAAATCAGATAATAGCATATATGTAGAGAGACACAGAAAAATATTAACGAGATCCATGATATGAACCATGGCAATAAACATGTAAGCTCTTTTTTGGTCAGTGGAAGTCCGACTCTCATTCATCTCTTGACATTGATGTCAGTTTGTTTCCACTTATGAGTACAGATCGTTTTCAATTTAATTTGGTAATACTAGAACCATTTTTATCCAGGTTATTTAGGGGTTTTGAATATGAAAATTAAATTCTCAATTTTGCTACATGTAATATCATAATACTTAGCATATTTTATTGCTATGTAGGAAAGCAATAAATATTTTATTCGTTTACACTATTCTATATTGAATTGAACAAAACATCGGTATACCGGTTGAACACATGACGTAACGGACGATTTATATACATATAACGTTTAAACACAGTGGAACCATACGCAATATAATGTCAACGTTAATGTCAGTAGTATAAAAATAATTAAATATGAACATGTCATGTAATACATAATTAATTGTGTAAGAACGATTTCTCATATAATAATAAATTCAGGGAGACAAAACAAAATACTTTTTCTAATATTTTTTTTCAGGATATATACAAACTCATATTCCTTTTCTCATGTAGATATTTTCACCCTGGAAAAGTCATATTTCCCTCGGGCGATGTCCTGGGATAATACGATTTTTACAAATAGTCATACCTCTCTAAAGGCAAGTGAAATACATAAAACAGTTTATTTTAACTCCTGACTTGGGACATACGCTTAAAGAATGTGACGGGTCTAAACATGTTTGTGAGCTCTCAACCCTCACAAAACCTGAGACAGGGGTGTAACAGCACAACATAAAAACAAACTATCGAAATCAGTTGTAATTGGTTTTACTAAAAGATCAGTAAGAGGAACATAAAAATCAAACATAAAAACAATAGTCACAAAATACCGACATAATAGTACTTGCAGTTACTGAACACTAGTTCAAAGCCAACGAATGTATAAATCATTTTCTACCAGACTAAAGATTGCGTGTTAGTGCAAATCTATTCTAATATCAAGATTTAATATTTTCACACAATAAAATTGTTTTAAAATTGAATACGTAGCAGACAACTATATAGTATATGTACAGACTTATAACAACATAACCAAATTTGTGAAAAATTTATATTATTTATTTTATTCAGTATTGAATGCATTATGGGTGTCTTTCTACTTCAATTTATTGTTTTTTACATGTTGTAAATTATTTTATCTTATTGAAGTATACTTCTGTGCGTTTGTTTTTGTGAAGAACATTCTTTATTTAGAATTATAGAATGGTGCTTTGACATTTTTGTGTTATATTAATGTTTGTATTGTAGATTTTTGAAGCTTTTCAAGATAGAATGCCTGCTTTTTCATGCTTCCCATAAAAAAAACAATTTTCAGGAGGAGCTTAATTGGTATATTGTCGCTGCTTGATTCCTCCTTCCAGTCTGCTTGATTGAACAAAATTTAAGAAGATGGAAGACTTAAAAAACCAAGCCTATTGATATTGGGGTCACTATGTTAAAGTTCAAGGTCCCTTAAAAAAAGAATATTCTGGAAAAAAGCTTTCTGGATAGTTACTTTAGTTTCCTTTGCTTAACGATTAAGTAATTGAATGATTGTATGGTGTTTCATGTTACTTTCATCATTATTGACTATATCATGGCGGTAAGGTCATTTTAATTGATGGCAAACACCAGTGCCTGGAGACTGATGACCGGAAAACTTGCAATCCAAGTCAATTATGATTGGAGTCGAACGCACCTGCAACGTGCAGGTTCGCACTTACACCCTCAGTAAGGACATGATAGTGATACAGTAGATGAACTCAAACCACTCCACCATCGAGTCCCTCACCCCATCAATAACAGTTTGATTCGGTATGTGCCTTCAGCTGACCTGATGGGTAAACCAGGACCATTGGAACTCCTGACTCAAACAAAGAATGGACCCAGAAGGGGTTTCTGAATATCAAGGCTCTGGAGGAAGCTTTTATTTCATAAGAGTGCTATATATAATTACATTTAGTTTGAATCTTGAATTCTAATTTTCAGGAATTTTATTTAAAGTATAACTTTTGTTTCTAGAAATAACTATTAGTCATGTGCCTTTAAACCTGACGGTTTAGCCATGGTCGGGTGAACTCCTCTCCAATTTGTTTTCCGTGGATGCATAAAATGATTTTTCATATCTTAGAGGCTCTACAGAAAGTATTGGCAACAATCTCGGTTTCTAGTCTACGTTCTAATACTATTTTGAATCCTTGAAATACAAGACAGACTACACATTGAGCTCTGGTTTTTTATCTCTCAATTAAATTATTTGGACAGCTCTTCTTTCCATATGTCCTCCTTAAAAAGACAAGTCTAAACAATTTCACAAACATTAATCTTGTTAATTATGTAACGTCTAAAAACAAAGGCGGGTGATATCAAGGGGACATTCAAAACTCATTTAAGTCAAAGAGAAAGTGAAAATTTCATGGTGAGCGACAGATGACAAAAAGACAAACACGTCCACAAAGAAATACATAAAAAAGTAAAGACTTAGCAACACAAACCACACTAACAACTGAGTATAATCTCGGGTGCTCCGCAAGTGTAAGTTGATCCTGCTTCATAAGTGACACCCGTATTGTTACTAATGTTAAGTACAAATCCGGTGATAACTCTCACATTGGGGATGTCCTAATCGAGGAAAAGAGGACCGGATTGTGCAGTTACGACTTAAAGTTAGACAAAAGGTATTTATCGATCCGGTATTATATGATGCCCTATCACCTAATTCTTTACCATTGGATATTAACAGGGGTAACCCAACGGTTGAATAAGCGAGCAGGAACTACTGTCCCTTTAGGAGAACCTCAGTTAACCATAAGTAGTGTTTGTGTTACTCAATTTTAAGATTCTTGAGTAGTCTTTATTTAACTGTGGTTTGCCTAATTATTTTTTTCTTTTGTTGTTCAATAATATTTTTTTTTCTTCAGCTTATGATTTTTATTGCCCTTTTTGTTTTTCCGCACTTTACTAAAAAAATGATAAAAAGGCAGCTGATAGTCAAAGTCCGAATTGATCCGTACCTCGCAACAAGTAATACGATATATGTTTCAATTGATTATGTCACATTTGTAAGTTCTGATATAAGCTATGTAGGCTTTATTGACATTGTCATTTCGACAACGAACCAGTTCTATAAACTGTTCATGCTTGTGAAATATTGAATATCCATTTTTTCAACCAGATGTTAATTGCTCAATTACAAGGGTGTGCATATTACGTAAACCCATCATTTTAGATGATGATTTCTTGAAAGAGCGGTCATATTTTTAAAAAAAATATGAAAGAGTTTTTCAGTTTGCGACTCGTACCGTCGGCCATATTTTGCGTCATTGTTATAATTCTTTACATGTTGGTTGCATATGGGGACAATGTTTATCCCATTTTGGGTGACTTGGATATATCAGAAAAGTCATACGCAAATGGAACAAATATTTCTACAAATTATTCCACAACTCAGAGGATAACATACATACAAACGACGTCTTTTGTGAGCACAGTATCTGTAAGCACGAAATCTAACAGAAATATTGAAAATGTTATTTCAAACAATAGTGTTCCGAGCCTTACAGACGACGAATTGAAACAGATCAAAAGAACCTGGTATAATTCTCCTATTGTAGTAATGAAATATAAATTGATATTCTTTTGGAACGAAAAATCAGGCTGCAGTTACTGGAAAAGTCTCCTTCAATTCATACAGGGACTGAACATGACGATATGCATAACCCCTCTGTAAATGGATTGCAGTATCTTATTAACTTTAAAGATAGCGATATTGTATCGATGATGTATAATAATTTGTGGACGAAAGCAGTATTTGTGAGAGAACCTAGAGAGTGGATATTATCATGTTTTCTAGAAAAAGGTTTGAACGACGGCTTTATGATGATCAATTGTAATCGTACCGTGAAAACATTTTCGGAATTTTTAGAACTTGCAAAACAATGTTACAATTCACATTGGGAATCACAGGTAAGGGCACCCAAATATTTCTATAAGAACATGATGACAGATATATCTACCTTTACAGAAAAGTTGTTAACAAAAATCGGAGCATGGAATGAGACCGTGAAATATTGGCTCGATTCTAAAGATAGTGAAAACAAATCACGGTCACATGCTAAAAATTCAGGGGACAAATTGTTACAATATTACAACGATACAAAATTACAAGATGTGATTTTTGAAATGTTCGAAGATGATTTTGATGTGTTTAACTTTGAAAGAAAATACTTTGATTTCAACAAAAATGGCGAAAAACGTTAAACACTGAATACTCCTGATTCTTTCTCATGTCATGATAGATACAATGTATATACTACAAATGACATATAAGTAATAAAATTTAAAAGATTATTTACTGATAGAAAGATTATTTTTATTATTTCACCCCTCAACTTGTTTAAGGTTAAATATGCATTGGTGTATCTTATAATCAAAGTACTGAAGTACTGAACATCGGATGACCGCAAGTTCTTGTGAATGGTCACGTTGTTTTCAATTTAGACTTGTTTATATTTTTTCGTTTGGGCTTGTATTATATTAGCCTTAGGGTTTATATGATCCGTTCATCCTATTTTGACTCCTCAAAATTCAAGAGTCTATCCTAAATTGATGTAAATTGTTGGGCCTTCCAAATACCGTTTCGATTCCTAACATCACTGAAAAGACATTATTTGTCGAAATCCGGATATGGTGTACAAAAACCTTTGCACCTTTTGTTTGCGGTATATCATCTTTTCCGCAAGTTTATTGTTTTCTGTTTAGTATTAAATTTAAAATTAAGATCCATTTACTACATCGGTGATCCGTTTATTTGGCAATCGCCAATGGCAGTCAGCAGGGTTTAAGAACATTTGTTGTTCGACCTGTTAGTCAAATGCGTTTTGTTAAAATATACTTTTTCACTTTTTTGGTCTTTTGGAAAATGTTGTTTGTGCTGTATTTAGACCCCTCTAACAAGAAATTTGCTTTGCATGCACACGTATAAAAATTGCGGTTTTTATCCAACGCAATCATAGGTTTGAACGTTGTTTTCAATTTAGACTTGTTTATATATATATATATATATATATATATATATATTGAGGTAAATTACATGGCCTTCCAAATACTTTTTCGATTCCTAACATCACTGAAGAGACATTAATTGTCGAAATCCGGATATGGTGTACAAAAATCTTTGCACCTTTGTTTGCGGTATACCATCTTTGCCGCAAGTTTATTGTTTTCTGTTTGGTATTAAATTTTTAATTAAGATCCATTTATTACACCTTGTGATCCGTTTATTTGGCAATCGCCAATGGCAGTCAGCAGGGTTTAAGAACATTTGTTATTCGACCTGTTAGTCAAATGCGTTTTGTTAAAATATACTTTTTAACTTTTTTGGTCTTTTGGAAAATGTTGTTTGTGCTGTATTTAGAACCCTCTAACAAGAAATTTGTTTTGCATGCACACGTATAAAAATTGCGGTTTTTATCCAACGCAATCATAGGTTTGAACGTTGTTTTCAATTTAGACTTGTTGATATATATATATATATATATATATATATATATATGAGGATCTGTTACTTCGTTTGTGCTGTTCTTTGATTTCCCTTTGTTTTATGGATTGGACGCTTTGCTTATTTACGAAGTTGTTATATTAGATTCTGAAACAGTATTACAAGTATCTTCCTCCAACATCTGCCCATATAAACTTGTAATCACCATCAACCAAAGCTAGCATTGACTATGGAGAAGAATCCCTTATAGTTGTGGTATAACGAACCTGAACCAGCCGGTTTCTTTATGGCAATATGCTTTCCATCCAACGCTCCCTAGCAATGTGGAAAATGCCATCTGCGCAATAATTGATCAGCAATTGCTTTCGATTCCTCTGGATCATTTGGAGGAGTGATGACCTCATCTGTATATTCATCAATAATTGCACTGCATACTTCCCTGACAACTACAGACAAGGTGTTACCAGGAACTCTCCGGGAAAATTTCATATCGGCATAGGTCGATCCAGCAGCAAGATGGCGAAGAGTTGCAGCTAGTTTTAACCCAGGCTCTAGCGGTTCTCTTTGAATATACAAAACAGAAAGGTTAAACTTAAAATTATAATTGTTTAAATTCATAGTGTAATACCATTTTATTTTATTTACATCTAGATTCAATATTGTGTACTTAATGTATTACAACTTGCAATTGTTTATTGATACTTTAAGGACGTGACTCGATTATCAGACAGTCGGACGCTACTATTGCGTACTGATTATTTTACTGTATTCGTAATGACAGAAAACGGAAAGTTTTTAAGCCATAACAAAAAAACCTACCGTAACCATGTATATTGTTTGGAAACCCTTTGCTGGATCCTCTGAAGAACTTCATCGTACATTTCTACGGGCATTCTCATAAAATTCCTGAAACTGCTCTGATTTTCTTGTCTAAGTTCAACTAATTGTTCGTCATACAATCCGAACTGCTTTCTCCGTGATACCCACGGCTGCTGCCATAGACGTCTTCGTTGACGTCTTCGACGCCTTCTAATGCCTTGTAAGTATTGGTGCATGTTGAGGTGAATTTGGTCTAAATGTTGTAGAGCCATGGATAGAAGATATGCCCTCCTGATTCTCCCCAGGCAATCCAGTATAGCAAGTGCCAAACTGAACACTGCCCAACCTTTTATACCATTTTATACAAGCACTTGGATATGCAAATTCACGGACATATGCCACTATAAATGTCAGAGCAAGTTTCGTTGAATGTCAAAATACGTTTTTGATACGCCATGGGTGCGTTTTATACGTTCACGGAGCGCTGAAACTACGCCAGGCGTATGTTACAAACACGCCCCGCATACGTCCAAGTAAAAATCGAACGATCTCAGTGGCGGATCCAGAGGGGGGCGTAGAGGGCGTACGCCCCCCCCCCCCCCCCCCCCTTTGCTTGAACTTTTTTTTTTTTTTTTTTTTGTAAAATGATGAATCAGACTAGACTTCGTGAACTTTGCCATTTCCCGGTCGTGTATTTAATTTTTATGCGACAATTCTTTACTTATAAAGATATTTTTCGCTCGTATTTACTGTAATATATTATTGATTATGTCAGTCATATGTTTCGCTACGGTGGAGTTGATCTGTACTTTTGAAACGTCACTCAGTCATTTTGAAATTAAAATAACAGTAACACATTGCTTAGGCGGAGGATGACAAGCATGACGCCTTCAAAGCGACAAAGGATTGAGCAAGAACGTATTGACTTCTATTTCATATTTCCACTCAACAGAAAGTAATACTCTATTACACTCTCGTGAAAAAAAAAAGTTCCACGGCAAAATTATTTACCTACGAAAATATGTTTAACCCCACACGCCCCAGCCAATTAATAACATTGCTGAATAATGATCCCCAGTCAGTAAGCTTTAGATATATTTAAAGTCTAAGGTACGGACCATTTGATTTGATAGGGCAGTCTGAGATATTTTAGAGAAAAAATTCTTACCCTGATTTTTGCCTTAAACAAAAATTCTATCCGTATCTGTAATGAAAACAATTATCGTGTCCCCTTTTTTGCTATAAGAAAAAAAAATCCAACAGAATTATTCAGCATTAAATGAACATGGTGAATAAAAAACGGGCGTAATTTTTTTTTTTTTTTGGGGGGGGGGGGGTTGCATGTAAATCCCATATCTGACCGGAATGTCTGTTTCGCCGAACTGATATACTGAATACTTTTTTCAAGGCCCAACTGCAACCTGCCTGCTGGGTGTGGCCTTTATGTCTCCATTTGTCGACCGTCATTCACAACTTCGTTGTCATTTGATTTTCAGACTCATTCGTAGCCGTTGGTTGATTTGGAACCCCTCACTTCCCTTGTTGAGTGAAACATTTCAACCAAACATTTGGATAAAAATTGCTTGTTTGTCTTTGTTCGTGTCGGTCGTATTATAAACTTCATTGAATAGCCGTATATCATGTTTACAACAAGTAATCTGTGAGGTTATGCTAACTAACCATACAACAAACGAGAATTTTCCATGTCCATTTTTTACTGACAAATCCCACATCAAATATATTAGTACATAGCTTGAGATCCATTCAATCATTTTATAATAGACAACTAATGGGGAGAATGCGGCATCAAAAATGTCCAACCCAAGCTTACCGGCACTTTAACTATAAAATATACATACCCCACGTTAGGAACCGTCACTAAAAATGTGCATTTTACACTTATCTTATGTTTTGTAGCCAAAAAAAAAGGTCCAAAAAAATTTTCGCCTCGCTCCGCTCGGCAAATATTACATGCTACGCCCCCCCTTTCCAAAATCCTGGATCTTGAGGCGTGTACAAAGTGCCGTAAACGTGTCTCAAACTTATCTGTAGCGTTTTTCAACGCGCTTGTAACGTATGTATTACGTACGTGCGTGTAGCGAACAGGTATACGCTTGACAAACGCTAGAGCTAGATGAAAATTTTTTATGCTGCATAAAAATTTCCTGGAGTTATAGCGTTCACCAAGCGTACACCTTTGCATTTCGAGGTACTTCAAACTTATGCAACGCGCGTCTAACGATTGCTTAGCGTTCCTCTTGCGTGCACTTGCGTGCACCTAACGTATACGGACTTAGTCAATTTTCTCTGTACATCTGGTGCACGACGGTCTATCCGCCAATGTGTGACGCCGGCATAACAGGAACAAACTATTAGATTATCTAGGTAACCTGTAATGTAATGTATACGCTTCTTGATTGTTGGGTACTGGCATGTTTCTTTTATTCACAAAAAAAAGATCTAGGTACTGTCAAATGCCAATTTTGCTATTTAATTAAGGAATGACTGTAATTTTTTTTTCTGTCTATGAAGAAATAACATCAAAAATGTGGTGCACACTGAATAACCCGCGTAGCGGGTTATTTTAAAGTGTGCACCATATTTTTTATGTTATTTCGAATAGACAGAAAAATTTTTACAGTCATTCCTTATAATTTAATTCTAAATTCCATTTTAAACCGGAGTTAACCATGAAAAAACGTTAATGACGTCACGGTCACATGACAAAATTATGTCTATGAGCTGATAAACAAAACAACGTCGGCCAATCAGAAGACGCGTTACATCCATAATTAAATTATAAACACGTAATTTAAAGCATACCATTGATACCGTTGCATTTTTACTTTCGTATGCTGTAAGTCGAGGAAATAAATACAAGGATTAAAATTGTGTACGCCAGACGCGCGCGTCTTCTTCAAAAGATACATCAGTGACGCTCGAACCAAAAAAGTTAGAAAGGGCAAACTTACTGTTGAAAGTGACGGAATCGAATATTTAAATGTTTAAATATTTGAATGTTTAAATAAAACCGTTGTGGAGTTTTGGTTTTAGTTCTGTTGGGTCTTATATTCATATTCCAAAAACACTACACACTATTTGGCACGTGGTGGACAAGAAGCGAGTCGAGTGCACAAAAGCCATAAAACATTTGTGTATTACCTTTTGAAAAAATTATACGTGATAATACATTTACCATATTACGATAACATGTTGTGTTTTTATAACTTGAAATTGTATAGCTTTATATATTAGATAACTTCTACTGATTATGTAGTCTGTTGTTATGTATAATTGATGCTCATGTAGCGGAGTTACAGCGTCTTAGTGCATTTAATAAAGTCAAAAACTCCTACATGACATGACATTGTATGAAATTTTTACGAAAATAAAAATAATATTGTGACAGTAATATGGTCAATTTTGCCTGCTGCAATTAATCGAAACTACATGTTCCACGTACGGAATCTTGTCATTTTTTATCAGAATTTGTTTGCCCATTTAGAAAATTGGCGTTGATAACAGATCTTTTACATGAACATGTAATCTCTATCAATATACAAAAGGACTTGTGGGGTGGTTGCCAATGAGACATTTATCTAATAGAGTAAAAATGACGTGGGTTTAAGCAATAAAAAGTCGTACGGCATTCAACAATGAGCAAAGCCCAAACCGTTTAGTAAGCTACAAAAACGTACTAACATGACAAAATGGGAAATATTTCAAACAAAAAAACCAACGGTCTGATATATGACAAAATAATAAACTAATATAGCAGACAGCAACCACCGCCAACCAATGAATTACACGCCCCTGCCTTGTGACAGGCATTCTTGATTTGCTCTATTTTAACACAACTGATAAGACACAATAAAAATACACTTATGAAGACCAGGCTGAAGCTAGCGAACAATAACTAGCGAACAATAAGCCAGCGAACAATAAGGCGATATATCTAAAAACCGAAAAAATGAATAAGACAGCAACGACCGTCAAATGAAAAATATTTAAAAAGGCAGACATTCCGTCCAAATATTGCAATTTCAACTCTATCGTGAAATGGTATTTATCCCATCCATTGATAAAACAAGTCACATCTCTTTATAGGCTAATATTCAGTACCACAGTAAATCTGCATCAGTCAAGGGATTATTTGTAGGTGTAAGACCACTAATGCATCCACTTCAATTTAGAACGTATGTAAAAGTAGTCCTTCCCTGTAAAATATAGCACCTTTGATGTCATTGTTTAATTGAACTAAAATACACATTTGCAGAAATGAGGGTTAGACTATTCCATGGCTTCTAGAGAAAAATAATGAGGGGTGTCACGGGGTATGACTATATAGGTCTTGTAGAAGAGAAACAGGCGCATCTTTTGCGCAAGGTATCGAAGAGCGCTATGTTCAAAAATCTGAAACTAGAGCTCTAAATTTAAAAAAAAAAATGGTAAAAACAGGGGGGTTGGCCTATTCCATGGCTTCTAGATAAAAATAATGAGGGGTGTCACGGGGTATGACTATATAGGTCTTGTAGAGGAGAAACAGGCGCATCTTTTGTGCAAGGTATCGAAGGGCGCTATGTTCAAAAATCTGAAACTAGAGCTCAAAATAAAAAAAAAAATGTAAAAAACAGGGGGGTTGGTCTATTCCATGGCTTCTAGAGAAAAATAATGAGGGGTGTCACGGGATATGACTATATAGGTCTTGTAGAGGAGAAAGAGGCGCATCTTTTGCGCAAGGTATCGAAGGGCGCTATGTTCAAAAATCTGAAACAAGAGCTCAAAATTAAAAAAAAAAATGTTAAAAACAGGGGGGTTGGCCTATTCCATGGCTTCTAGAGAAAAATAATGAGGGGTGTCACGGGGTATGACTATATAGGTCTTGAAGAGGAGAAACAGGCGCATCTTTTGCGCAAGGTATCAAAGGGCGCTATGTTCAAAAATCTGACACTAGAGCTCAAAATTAAAAAAAAAAAATGTTAAAAACAGGGAGGTTGGCCTATTCCATGGCTTCTAGAGAAAAATAATGAGGGGTGTCACGGGGTATGACTATATAAGTCTTGTAGAGGAGAAACAGGCGCATCTTTTGCGCAAAGTATCGAAGGGCGCTATGTTCAAAAATCTGACACTAGAGCTCTAAATTTAAAAAAAAAATGTTAAAAAATGGGGGTTGGCCTATTCCATGGCTTCTAGAGAAAAATAATGAGGGGTGTCATGGGGTATGACTATATAGGTCTTGTAGAAGAGAAACAGGCGCATCTTTTGTGCAAGGTATCGAAGGGCGCTATATTCAAAAATCTGAAACTAGAGCTCAAAATTTAAAAAAAAAATGTTAAAAACAGGGGGTTGGCCTATTCCATGGCTTCTAGAGAAAAATAATGAGTGGTGTCACGGGGTATGACTATATAGGTCTTGTAGAGGAGAAACAGGCGCATCTTTTGCGCTAGGTATCGAAGGGCGCTATGTTCAAAAATCTGAAACTAGAGCTCAAAATTAAAAAAAAAAATGTTAAAAACAGGGGGTTGGCCTATTCCATGGCTTCTAGAGAAAAAAAATGAGGGGTGTCACGGGGTATGACTATATAGGTCTTGAAGAGGAGAAACAGGCGCATCTTTTGCGCAAGGTATCGAAGGGCGCTATGTTCAAAAATCTGAAACTAGAGCTCAAAATTAAAAAAAAAATGTTAAAAACAGGGAGGTTGGCCTATTCCATGGCTTCTAGAGAAAAATAATGAGGGGTGTCACGGGGTATGACTATATAAGTCTTGTAGAGGAGAAACAGGCGCATCTTTTGCGCAAGGTATCGAAGGGCGCTATGTTCAAAAATCTGAAACTAGAGCTCAAAATTAAAACAAAAAAATGTTAAAAACAGGGAGGTTGGCCTATTCCATGGCTTCTAGAGAAAAAAAATGAGGGGTGTCACGGGATATGATTATATAGGACTTGTAGAGGAGAAACAGGCGCATCTTTTGCGCAAGGTATCGAAGGGCGCTATGTTCAAAAATCTTAAACTAGAGCTCAAAATTAAAAAAAAAAATGTTAAAAACAGGGGGGTTGGCCTATTCCATGGCTTCTAGAGAAAAATAATGAGGGGTGTCACGGGGTATGACTATATAGGTCTTGTAGAGGAGAAACAGGCGCATCTTTTGCGCAAAGTATCGAACGGCGCTATGTTAAAAAATCTGACACTAGAGCTCTAAATTTAAAAAAAAATGTTAAAAACAGGGGGGTTGGCCTATTCCATGGCTTCTAGAGAAAAATAATGAGGGGTGTCATGGGGTATGACTATATAGGTCTTGTAGAAGAGAAACAGGCGCATCTTTTGTGCAAGGTATCGAAGGGCGCTATATTCAAAAATCTGAAACTAGAGCTCAAAGTTTAAAAAAAAATGTTAAAAACAGGGGGGTTGGCCTATTCCATGGCTTCTAGAGAAAAATAATGAGGGGTGTCACGGGGTATGACTATATAGGTCTTGTCGAGGAGAAACAGGCGCATCTTTTGCGCAAGGTATCGAAGGGCGCTATGTTCAAAAATCTGAAACTAGAGCTCAAAATTAAAAAAAAAAAATGTTAAAAACAGGGGGGTTGGCCTATTCCATGGCTTCTAGAGAAAAATAATAGGGGTGTCACGGGACATGACTATATAGGTCTTGTAGAGGAGAAACAGGCGCATTTTGTGCGCAAGGTATCGAAGGGTGCTATGTTCAAAAATCTGAAACTAGAACTCAAAATTTAAAAAAAAATTGTTAAAAACAGGGGGGTTGGCCTATTCCATGGCTTCTAGAGAAAAATAATGAGGGGTGTCACGGGGTATGACTATATAGGTCTTGTAAAGGAGAAACAGGCGCATCTTTTGCGCAAAGTATCGAAGGGCGCTATGTTCAAAAATCTGACACTAGAGCTCTAAATTTAAAAAAAAAATGTTAAAAAATGGGGGTTGGCCTATTCCATGGCTTCTAGAGAAAAATAATGAGGGGTGTCATGGGGTATGACTATATAGGTCTTGTAGAAGAGAAACAGGCGCATCTTTTGTGCAAGGTATCGAAGGGCGCTATATTCAAAAATCTGAAACTAGAGCTCAAAATTTAAAAAAAAAATGTTAAAAACAGGGGGTTGGCCTATTCCATGGCTTCTAGAGAAAAATAATGAGGGGTGTCACGGGGTATGACTATATAGGTCTTGTAGAGGAGAAACAGGCGCATCTTTTGCGCTAGGTATCGAAGGGCGCTATGTTCAAAAATCTGAAACTAGAGCTCAAAATTAAAAAAAAAATGTTAAAAACAGGGAGGTTGGCCTATTCCATGGCTTCTAGAGAAAAATAATGAGGGGTGTCACGGGGTATGACTATATAAGTCTTGTAGAGGAGAAACAGGCGCATCTTTTGCGCAAGGTATTGAAGGGCGCTATGTTCAAAAATCTGAAACTAGAGCTCAAAATTAAAACAAAAAAATGTTAAAAACAGGGAGGTTGGCCTATTCCATGGCTTCTAGAGAAAAATAATGAGGGGTGTCACGGGATATGATTATATATGACTTGTAGAGGAGAAACAGGCGCATCTTTTGTGCAAGGTATCGAAGGGCGCTATGTTCAAAAATCTGAAACTAGAGCTCAAAATTAAAAAAAAAATGTTAAAAACAGGGGGGTTGGCCTAATCCATGGCTTCTAGAGAAAAATAATGAGGGGTGTCACGGGGTATGACTATATAGGTCTTGTAGAGGAGAAACAGGCGCATCTTTTGCGCAAAGTATCGAACGGCGCTATGTTCAAAAATCTGACACTAGAGCTCTAAATTTAAAAAAAAATGTTAAAAAATGGGGGGTTGGCCTATTCCATGGCTTCTAGAGAAAAATAATGAGGGGTGTGATGGGGTATGACTATATAGGTCTTGTAGAAGAGAAACAGGCGCATCTTTTGTGCAAGGTATCGAAGGGCGCTATATTCAAAAATCTGAAACTAGAGCTCAAAATTTAAAAAAAAAATGTTAAAAACAGGGGGGTTGGCCTATTCCATGGCTTCTAGAGAAAAATAATGAGGGGTGTCACGGGGTATGACTATAAAGGTCTTGTAGAGGAGAAACAGGCGCATCTTTTGCGCAAGGTATCGAAGGGTGCTATGTTCAAAAATCTGAAACTAGAGCTCAAAATTAAAAAAAAAAATGTTAAAAACAGGGGGTTGGCCTATTCCATGGCTTCTAGAGAAAAAAAATGAGGGGTGTCACGGGGTATGACTATATAGGTCTTGAAGAAGAGAAACAGGCGCATCTTTTGCGCAAGGTATCGAAGGGCGCTATTTCAAAAATCTGAAACTAGAGCTCAAAATTAAAAAAAAAAATGTTAAAAACAGGGAGGTTGGCCTATTCCATGGCTTCTAGAGAAAAATAATGAGGGGTGTCACGGGGAATGACTATATAAGTCTTGTAGAGGAGAAACAGGCGCATCTTTTGTGCAAGGTATCGAAGGGCGCTATGTTCAAAAATCTGAAACTAGAGCTCAAAATTAAAAAAAAACTGTTAAAAACAGGGGGGTTGGCCTATTCCATGGCTTCTAGAGAAAAATAATGAGGGGTGTCACGGGGTATGACTATATAGGTCTTGTCGAGGAGAAACAGGCGCATCTTTTGTGCAAGGTATCGAAGGGCGCTATGTTCAAAAATCTGAAACTAGAGCTCAAAATTAAAAAAAAAAATGTTAAAAACAGGGGGGTTGGCCTATTCCATGGCTTCTACAGAAAAATAATGAGGGGTGTCACGGGGTATGATTATATAGGACTTGTAGAGGAGAAACAGGCGCATCTTTTGCGCAAGGTATCGAAGGGCGCTATGTTCAAAAATCTGAAACTAGAGCTCAAAATTAAAAAAAAAATGTTAAAAACAGGGGGGTTGGCCTATTCCATGGCTTCTAGAGAAAAATAATGAGGAGTGTCACGGGGTATGACTATATAGGTCTTGTCGAGGAGAAACAGGCGCATCTTTTGCGCAAGATATCGAAGGGCGCTATGTTCAAAAATCTGAAACTAGAGCTCAAAATTTAAAAAAAAAATGTTAAAAACAGGGGGGTTGGCCTATTCCATGGCTTCTAGAGAAAAATAATGAGGGGTGTCACGGGACATGACTATATAGGTCTTGTAGAGGAGAAACAGGCGCATCTTGTGCGCAAAGTATCGAAGGGTGCTATGTTCAAAAATCTGAAACTAGAACTCAAAATTAAAAAAAAAAATGTTAAAAACAGGGGGGTTGGCCTATTCCATGGCTTCTAGAGAAAAATAATGAGGAGTGTCACGGGGTATGACTATATAGGTCTTGTAGAGGAGAAACAGGCGCATCTTTTGTGCAAAGTATCGAAGGGCGCTATGTTCAAAAATCTGAAACTAGAGCTCAAAATTTAAAAAAAAATGTTAAAAACAGGGGGGTTGGCCTTATTCTATGGCTTCTAGAGAAAAATAATGAGGGGTGTCACGGGATATGACTATAAAGGTCGTGTAGAGTAGAAACAGGCGCATCTTTTGCGGAAAGTATCGAAGAGCGCTGTGTTCAAAAATCTGAAACTAGAGCTCAAAATTAAAAAAAAAATGTTAAAAACAGGGGGGGTTGGCCTATTCCATGGCTTCTAGAGAAAAATAATGAGGGGTGTCACGGGACATGACTATATAGGTCTTGTAGAGGAGAAACAGGCGCATCTTGTGCGCAAAGTATCGAAGGGTGCTATGTTCAAAAATCTGAAACTAGAACTCAAAATTAAAAAAAAAAATGTTAAAAACAGGGGGGTTGGCCTATTCCATGGCTTCTAGAGAAAAATAATGAGGGGTGTCACGGGGTATGACTATATAGGTCTTGTAGAGGAGAAACAGGCGCATCTTTTGTGCAAAGTATCGAAGGGCGCTATGTTCAAAAATCTGAAACTAGAGCTCAAAATTTAAAAAAAAAATGTTAAAAACAGGGGGGTTGGCCTATTCCATGGCTTCTAGAGAAAAATAATGAGGGGTGTCACGGGGTATGACTATATAGGTCTTGAAGAGGAGAAACAGGCGCATCTTTTGCGCAAGGTATCGAAGGGCGCTATGTTCAAAAATCTGAAACTAGAGCTCAAAATTTAAAAAAAAAATGTTAAAAACAGGGAGGTTGGCCTATTCCATGGCTTCTAGAGAAAAATAATGAGGGGTGTCACGGGGTATGATTATATAGGTCTTGTAGAGGAGAAACAGGCGCATCTTTTGCGCAAGGTATCGAAGGGCGCTATGTTCAAAAATCTGAAACTAGAGCTCAAAATTAAAAAAAAAAAATGTTAAAAACAGGGGGGTTGGCCTATTCCAGGGATTCTAGAGAAAAATAATGAGGGGTGTCACGGGATATGACTATATAGGTCGTGTAGAGGAGAAACAGGCGCATCTTTTGCGCAAAGTATCGAAGGGTGCTGTGTTCAAAAATCTGAAACTAGAGCTCAAAATTAAAAAAAAAATGTTAAAAACAGGGGGGTTGGCATATTCCATGGCTTCTAGAGAAAAATAATGAGGGGTGTCACGGGGTATGACTATATAGGTCTTGAAGAGGAGAAACAGGCGCATCTTTTGCGCAAGGTATCGAAGGGCGTTATGTTCAAAAATCTGAAACTAGAGCTCAAAATTAAAAAAAGAAATGTTAAAAACAGGGAGGTTGGCCTATTCCATGGCTTCTAGAGAAAAATAATGAGGGGTGTCACGGAGTATGACTATATAAGTCTTGTAGAGGAGAAACAGGCGCATCTTTTGCGCAAGGTATCGAAGGGCGGTATGTTCAAAAATCTGAAACTAGAGCTCAAAATTAAAACAAAAAAATGTTAAAAACAGGGGGGTTGGCCTATTCCATGGCTTCTAGAGAAAAATAATGAGGGGTGTCACGGGGTATGACTATATAGGTCTTGTAGAGAGGAAACAGGCGCATCTTTTGCGCAAGGTATCGAAGGACGCTATGTTCAAAAATCTGAAACTAGAGCTCAAATTTTAAAAAAAAAATGTTAAAAACAGGGGGGTTGGCCTATTCCATGGCTTCTAGTGAAAAATAATGAGGGGTGTCACGGGGTATGACTATATAGGTCTTGTAGAAGAGAAACAGGCGCATCTTTTGCGCAAGGTATCGAAGGGCGCTATGTTCAAAAATCTGAAACTAGAGCTCAAAATTAA
This sequence comes from Mytilus californianus, assembly GCF_021869535.1. NCBI lineage: Eukaryota > Metazoa > Mollusca > Bivalvia > Mytilida > Mytilidae > Mytilus > Mytilus californianus. The sequence goes on along the minus strand of NW_026262593.1, from coordinate 60,739,675 downwards.
AAAAAAAAATGTTAAAAACAGGGGGTAAGCCTATTCCATGGCTTCTAGAGAAAAATAATGAGGGGTGTCACGGGGTATGACTATATAAGTCTTGTAGAGGAGAAACAGGCGCATCTTTTGCGCAAGGTATTGAAGGGCGCTATGTTCAAAAATTTGAAACTATAGCTCAAAAATTAAAAAAAAAAATGTTAAAAACAGGGGGTTGGCCTATTCCATGGCTTCTAGAGAAAAATAATGAGGGGTGTCACGGGGTTTGACTATATAGGTCTTGTAGAGGAGAAATAAGCGCATCTTTTGCGCTAGGTATCGAAGGGCGCTATGTTCAAAAATCTGAAACTAGTGCTCAAAATTTAAAAAAAAAATGTTAAAAACAGGGGGGTTGGCCTATTCCATGGCTTCTAGAGAAAAATAATGAGGGTGTCACGGGGTATGACTATATAGGTCTTGTAGTTGAGAAACAGGCGCATCTTTTGCGCATGGTATCGAAGGGCGCTATTTTCCAAAAAATTAAACTAGAGCTCAAAATTAAAAAAACAAAATTGTTAAAAACAGGGGGGTTGGCCTATACCATGGCTTCTACAGAAAAATAATGGTGGGTAGTAGTGTAAAAAGGGGGATTCTGTCGCACTTGCCATTTTTAAGCACAAATCCTGCATAGGGACCCCAACCTCAAACATAAAATGCAAATTCATTGTGTTTCAACTAGTCTAAGGGTAGAAACAAGAATATGGCTTTTTGTAAACAATGGTAGAGACACCTTAAAGGGATGTAATCCTAGGGGTAGATACAAAAATATGGCTTTCGTACAGAAGATGGAGGAACTCAGAAGTTAAAAAATCGTAGACGACGATTTTATTAATGATAATGTTTTCAAGGGTAAAGGCAAAGGACCAGAGCCTGGAAATTCTAAAATGGAAGGAACTCCCAACCTGGGTAAAATATAAAATCCTAGAAGTGGTAGAAGTAGATGGGAAGTTTGGGAGGAGTAAGATCTTCACCTTGAAAAAACAGAGAAGGAGAAACGACAAGGGTATGGGCCTGCAGTAGTCTGAACAGAGAGAAGGAACCCTTGGAAGGAGCCTTCGTGAGAAGTACAGGCTTAAAAGTTAGTAAAATGACTAAACAGGAGTACTTTTCTTGCGATCTTGTAAGAAATTAATTAAAAAAAAAAAAAAAATGGGTTGGATGGGGTACAAAAAATATTTCCATCCGATATTTCTGCCGGATCGGAAAGTTTTGTTTTCTTTTTTGTGTTTTTTTATGCTTGAAACGGAGCACATCGTGAAGTGAAGCAGAACGGAACACATCGTGAAACGATGTGTGTAGTGAAGCGTAATGGAATGATGTGTGACGTTTTTACGGCGCATGCGCATTAAGGTCCTCACTAAAAGTGGTGGAAGGTTGTCGCAGCTGATCTTTCTCATCATAGTAGTTCTTGAGGCAGCTTGTGATCTTACCAAACTCAGCATCATCAATTTGTTCATCATCAGCCAAAGCAGTACTAATACATTGTTCAACCAAGGATTTTGTGGACTGTGCCAATCGCAAGGTGTCACGGTGTTTTTTCTTCTTTTTCATGATACGCCTTGAGATCAGTGTGAGTACCATCACGCCAGTGGCACTCAAGCAAGCAAGGGATCCTAGGGGAAGGGAGGCTATAATACCTATACCGGTCAAAGCTGAACCCATGGTGCAGCTGTCAACATCAAACTGGCTACGGAACACACACCCTGTGCTATAGACACTACTTTATCGAGTCGTTTGTAGATCTTCAAGGTACGTTGACACTTTAGAATATCCGCGTTGAGTTGGTATTCCATACATTCGACTCTGGTCTGCCGGTAACCAGATTCTAAATCATCCATTTATTTATAGGAGCATACCGAGGAGGGGAATGTTTTTGAAGGGGCTGATAGCACCTAAGATCAGACCGGCTCCGTCGTGGAATTGCTGACCACGCTTTAAGTAGAGTCCATCACCATAGGTGATCTGGGCGTTTGATGGTTTGAGGTAGAGACTGTTGCCACTAGGTTTCACGGTACAAACACACCCACTACGTTTCAGGTACAATCCACACAATAAGGCCTTGTTGATGGCTACACCACCCAGACCGCTCAAGGCTCCAACACCCAAGGCAGGTAGAATGGTCTTAGCTACCATGGGAAGTGCCCTCATTACCAGCCCTGCCAACATGGGTAGGAATCCACCTACTTTTTGCACGTTTTCCTTCATTAGGGCGGCACTCAGCTACAGATTCATACCACCAGTACCTTTCTGGAGAAGCTTAATAATCTTTTGAATCTGCCGAGAGGTGAGCCACATCTTGTGTTCACCTTGCAGGTTTGCGTGGGACAAACGAATGGAGACCGGACAACCTTGCTTGACAGCCCGTTGTAGTTTATCAGCTTGACCTTTTGTCAAGTTCAAACCATGTTCGTGATAAGTCATTTATTTATACCTCACGAAGATAAAAGCGGATGGTGAGATGTTCACCCCTGAAATCGATGGGCCTACCATCTTGATCGGTGAGATACGTTTGCATGCGATTGATGGTTCGCAAGGTCACCGGCAAGTATACTAGATTCTTGGGGGTTTGAATGATCTTCATACCAGGACCGTCTGCGGGAAAGAAGCTGTAGATGGTAGACTGCTGTGTACCATTCACATAACTTCTATCTCTATGGATGATATTACTATTCACCAGAATGCTGTTGATGCTGATGATATTTACAATGTGTTCCCCTTCTGTATAGCCGTCTGTGATCATATCGAATGTGTAAATCTGCCGCTTGAATCCCAAGACGGTGTTGATGCTATTGACAACGTTGAAGTCTACTCGATAGTGTCTTGTGAGGGTTAGCGTTGCTCTTAAGGTCGCCCGGTTGGTATCGATGATGATTTTTGTTTTGTGTTTGTTGAGCCGTAGCCGCCGCTGGATCTCATTGTTGATGTCTTCGATGTCACATGAACCTGTGCTCAATGCGATGGGAAACCAGTTGGCACCATCGTCGGGGGAGTAGCGGAAGGAATTGTTACCTGAATGAATGTTGGGGATGGAGTTATAGGTTTCCAGGTTCACTAATGCCATCTCATAGGTCTTGGATTCCTTGAGTTCCAGTGGGGGGGGGGGGGGGGTGGGGGTGGGGGGGTTGAACCAGGTAAGGATTTGACTATCGTTTCCAGAGACGATGAACGAGAACCCCTGTTTGGGGTCAGTGTTGTTTGCAATTCGTCGCAAAAATGTGTTATCCATTTATTTATGGTACACCATTGTCACATATTTTTGCTTCCACTCTTCGATACCGTCATACTGCTCCTTGAGTTGTCTACCAGTCTTCACCACGATCGCAAAGACTTCTGCAGGGCGGCTGGAAAAGAGGATTTGTAGGTAAATTTTTTCCATTTTTACTTTTAGAACACAACGTTCATCTTCTGATCATCGGATTCAAACTGTAGGATTCTGTCGGAAATGATAAGTGCAAATGCTCTGGTGTTGGCCTCCACGTTACGCTCGAACTGGGCCCGGATCTGAATGTCCACCGTGGATTCTTTCAGCCGCTCGGACTGGTGACTCACGTCAATGACAAACAAGGAGTACAGATCGATGAAGTCAGAGGGGTTGATGCCACCGTTGCTGAGGAGGGTGTCCATGTTGTGGAATTTCTTCATGAAGTCAGCAGCCTCTTTGAACACTCTGGCTACCCTGTTTTCGGTGAAAACGGCATTGTAGTCGACGGCCGGGTAGCGTTCAGCGTTGAGAGTGACATGGGTGTTTTGCAATCGACAGTTATCGAACACGGCAGCATTGCGCTCCTGGTTCCCACTTCTCTCGGTTTGGAAGGCAACGATGATGTACCTGGGCTTCTCGCGACCGCTCTTGGCAGATAAACGCCAGCTGAACTGTGAGGCTTTTGGGACGGCTATGGAATCGCACTGCCTCATTCGAAATCCACAGTTGATCTTCGCTTTACTCTGAATGGTTTTGTATAGCTGCATCTTGTTTTCGTCTGAAGGAGTGACGTGGGGGACGAACCATGAGATCTTACGCAGGACAACTTTTCCCACGTCGACGGCGTGGTCCCTCAGGATGGCATTTGTATCTGAATCGCGCACGAGTGTGATTTCATGCCTTAACCCGTACACGATCTTGTCGTAGTCATCAGCGAAATAAAAAATGTGCTTCAGGGGGATGGCGAATGAAAACGACCCTTTGTTCGCCGGCTTGGCAATGATATAGCCACGGCGCGCTACAAAGCCAGTGTTGTTTGCATGGGCGTCGGTGGAGGAATCCTTGAACCACAGTTGGTTGAGACCATGTGATTTGGAAAAGTCGTCGGGGTAGGTCAACATTCCCATCATGGTGGTGGCGACGCCGGGGTCGTTGATGTGCTCGATTTGCTGGCCGGAGATCTAGAGTCGATAGCTGATGGTTCTGAAGAGATACATGATACCATTATGGACGAGGGACACGAGATCAGCGTCGGCATATGCAGTGCCGTCGTTCATTATGAGCCGTCCTTCGAAATTCTACCAAGAGATAACTCTCGGCGGAGTGTAGGAACAAATCCTGGGTTTCGATGTTGATTCGGATTTCAGAACCGGCACTGTTCAGCTGGGCACTGGCTTGTGGTTCGTATTCTCGATCCTGATATTCCTAGAGACTTTCGTCGAAGGTCAACCCTTCGGTGATTGTAAGGATGTCAGACATAATGTATTTATTTATAGCGTTTGACGAATTCGTGGATGGTTTTGATACCAGAGCCAAAGATAAGATTGTTCAACCGAACTTTCTCTGGCTTCTTGCGTTGAACACTTGACTGTTGGGGGGTTTTATTGTGTTTCCTGGGGCGGGTCACATTATCAACCACATGGTCGACGGCTTTGGAGGCCCCTTTCAATACCTTTCCAGGCTGCATTGGTGGCAGCACTCACGGCCTTACTTCCTAGGGTTTTGGCGGCAGAGGAAGTAAACATGTGTCCAGCCGAACTGGCGATTGTGTCAAACAGTCCTCTTCTACCGTAGGCGTACTTTCGAGCGTAACCTTTTAACACTTATTTATAGGATGCTACGATGAAGCGCCTTATATTCCTCGATGCTGATATGTCTACCCTTTTTCATAGCATCGATAATCGACACAATTTCGTTGCGCACACCATTAGTTCCTGCTAGGTATGCTGCGGCACACAGTTCCAAGCGATTGAGAAGCTGCTTGAAGTTGGAAGGTAAAAACACGGTTTGCAGCCCACTGCCAAACTTATTCTTTTAGTAGATGTGGGACACGATTTCCTTCCACTTGTAACCCTTATTTGCCTTCGGGGTTCTCGAGAGGGTGGAATTGCCTTGATACATGGCACCGGAACATTTTAGAATCTGTGCATAGTCCTCTAGGTCTTCGTGCTCGAACGATTCTGGATTCTTTTTCACCATGAGTTCCCAGAGGCCAAGGGTTCCTTTGTACCTCACACCATCCACGAAAATATCATCACCGTCAAAAGTAACTGGTGAGATTCCGATAAAGATACTATCGTTTTCAGATCGCAATCCAAAGGTGTGGTCGGCGGAAGGAGTCATACTGAGCTGCAAATACTGCCGTGCTCGGGGTCCAAGGGCGGTGTCTGTAGGTGGTGCGATGGGTAGTGGGTCGGTTAACTCGGGCGGTGGAGGAGGAAGGGCTGGCACTGCTGCAGGAAGGTCTACGATCGTTTTGGTGATCTGTGAAGCTACCTCTCGCTGAGCCTCAACCACAGGCTTATACACCTTGGAAAGGTCTCGGCTAAGTCCAATCTTGTCGAGGCGATGCTGCATGTTACTGGCTTGAATTTTCCGCTTGGTGTCTTGCAACTATCTGGCAAGTGCCTCACGCTGCTTAGGGTCGATAATCTTGATAAACGTCATTTATTTATAGGATCGAACGCCGTTAAACGCCCCATAGCGTTGGTGTGAACGCCCCTAAGCGTTGGTGTGAACGCCCCATAGCGTTTATAGACGTTTTTCCAAACACCTTATAGCGTTTGAAAAAATATCTCTAATTTAGCGTTTAAAAAGTTGTTGAAACAATGGGGGTAACGAGTATGGTTGTATTCTCTACGAAAACTTCAAGTGTCTTAGGCATAGGTCTATACGCGGTTGGCATGGGTGTGTACACTGGTGGCCTCGAATCGTCTTGGTAGGGCATTGGGGTTGAGGAAAGCGCTCCACCTTACCATACTGGCAGCCAGAGTTTCATGCGTCGAAATCACCTACACCGCTATCGATCGAGCGGGGGATCGCGCGACCACACTTCCAACACATACTCCTCATATCGACTGGGTCCCACTCGAACTTACATTTGCAGGGCCACTCAAACTTGTAGGGCTGGGGTTCCTCTGTGTCTTCATACTCCAGTTCCAGGAAGAAATCTTCAAACTGATCCATTCTTTATCTTATACATCATAGAACTCACCTAATTTGTATCGGTATTTACCTGCTGACTTGTGGCTCGTGAGATCGATGGTTACAAATCCATAGGGTTGGGACCAGCAATGCTTACAAAGAGCGTCAAATTGTTACTTGGTAAGATCGTTGCAGTGGTCACGCCGGATATGATCGAGAGTCTTAGCATCTTGCTAAAAGAGACAGATAAAGTTTGCATGTTCTCGGATCGATTGTCTTGGCAGTTTGAAGTAGTTCTGTCACAGGTATAAACGATCGACGTTGTTGTGGCGATCGCGCACGTAGTAGTCTTCACACGTGTTCTGTTTGCTCAGCATCAAGTCGTCGAACACATGAGGTTCTTGTGGCTAGGGTCAAGTTCCCGGGGTCTGGTACATCGCTCCCTTGCTCGAAGAAAAAAGTGTCGATATCATTTGGGTGTCGTGGTGGAGGTAAGGCGTTGACCACATCGATCAACGAGTAGGGTGACTTGCCCTTGCACTGTAGGAGGTCTCGGAATATCTTCCTTAGGGAAGCCTTTTCCCAGCGCTTGCTGCAACCGCTGGTAGATAGGCTGGTGAAGCGATTTTCCGAAAACGTACAATCGATCGTAGTCGAGCCATCCATCGCGCAGGAGTAGGTTGTTCAACAGCGTTGTCTTACCACAGTCCGACTTCCCAATGATCAACCCTCTGATCGACCGCTGCGGTAGGAGGTAGTGATTGCTCCTTTTGGGATCGTTGGCACTGTAGGAAATGTCTTAGACGTTCATTTATTTAGATAAAATAGCGATGATCTTCTGCGAGAAATGTCGTAGGAAGACGGACACAGTTAACCCTGGCGAGACAATTACCACCAACGGGCGATGGAGGAAGTTTGGCAACAGCAAGGTGTGCGGTGCCAAGAAGTCTCAGTTTGTTGCTACAACCGGTGCAGGGTTCATGAACAAACTAATCAACCGATTACCCATGGACATGCATCTGCCCGGACACAACTTCGACGTAACAGGGACTTAACTTAGCAAGCGGCTACTCCCCGATGGCACCCCGAAGGCTTGGTAAAAACCCATTAATCGAGTTGACCAGGCTGTATATCACCACGATCTCTGTTATGCCCAGCACAAGGATACAGCCGCACGCAACTCCATCTGTGACAAAGCTATGCTAGACTCGCTTAACACCATTCCCAACCCTACCACACGCGAACGCATGGACCGCAGCATCGTCGGACCCATCATCGGTACCAAAGCTCGATTTGGTCTGGGTATTAAAAAAAACTAAGTTCGCTGGACCGATGATTTAGCTGAGGAGTTGCACAAACCTGTTCGACGCAAGTTTCAGAAACACCGTGTGGTAGTGGGTGGTGTGGATGAGACCTTGTTGATATGAGTGCCTTTTCCAGGGACAACAAGGGAAATAAGTTCATCCTGAGCATCATCGATGTCTTCTCCAAATATGGCTGGTTGATACCACTCAAAAACAAGAAGGGGGTGACGGTGCGGGATGCCTTTCAAGCGGTGTTCAAGGAGCGCGTTCCTGAGAAATTGTGGACAGACAAAGGTACTGAGTTTTACAACAATGATGTAAAGCAGCTGCTCCAAAAGCATGATATTGAGCTTTACTCCACTGAGAATGAGGAGAAGTCGAGTGTTGTCGAGCGCTGGAATCGTACCATGAAAGAGAAGATGTTCAAATATTTCTCAGCCAACTCTACACGCACCTACATCAATCTGTTGGATGATCTTGTTCACAAGTACAATACCGCCAAACATAGATCCATTAAAATGACTCCTTTGATTGCAAGCCTCAAGAAACATGAAAACAAGGTGTATTGGAATTTGTATGGAGACCTCCCTCCCATGCAGCAGGCACGGTTTCGTATAGGTGATAAGGTTCGAATTACAAAGAAAAAAGGAACATTTGAGAAGGGTTACACAACGCGCTGGACCAAGGAAGTTTTCGAGGTGTCTCAAGTTCTTTTCACCCAGTCACCCACTTATCATCTCAAGGATTTAAATGGGGAGGAAATTCAGGGATCCTTCTATGAGCCCGAACTTCAGAAGACTGATCAGGACGTCTACCGCAAAGAAAAGATCCTACGCAGGCGAACCAAGTACAGGATTAATGAGGTTTTTGTGAAGTGTAAGGGTTATCCTGCAGAGTTTAACTCTTGGATGAAAAAGTCAGATGTACAATAATGTCAAGCTTTCAAGCTTTCCCATCCTTTCAATCAGGACGGGAAAGGTTGTTGAGGTTACACCAAGAGTTCCTTAATCCTATCAATGTGTTTATCCTCTTCAGATGCAACATCTAGCTCGCGCCGTTCGCCCATTCGCCAAAGGGATGCGCGCTTTCTTGCATGAGATCCAAACTTATCGATTTATTTATAGAGTGAGAAGATTGTATCTTCCATCGATTTTCCAGTCGCCAACACTTTCAACACGAATAGGCAAAAGTTACCACACACCACCGAGCCTCGCTGCTGTAATTCATCGGTGCTATATCGAATTTCAGGCTGTAAATAGTTCACCATCTCTGCAGAATCCATAAGAGTCAAAGTAATACTTTACCGGTCCACGTTTATACCAGCAAGTCCAATGCGTTCCAGGACCCTCCCAGCTATCATGATACAAGATTCCACATTCGATGCGGCGCCGACTGGGTGGTAGGGTATCTCGCATAAACACCCCACTAAAACTGGCGTATATCCAAACACAGCCATAGTCTTGAATCATTGAATTTAAACGACTAGAATGATTGTCATATAATTATATTAAATTGTACTGACACTTGTGTTCTTTGGACATTTTATTAGCGTATCGCGTATCTTTATTTGACCATTTCTTCGTACTTTAACTTTGGTAAAATTTCTCATACGCGTGTATGACGATTTATACGAAAATGCAGAAAAATATAAGAATGATATAGATAATGAATTTGAACTACTAAAATAACTTACAAATTTAAATCTTATTAAAGAATGCGAGGAATTGATACTTTTTATTTTTTTTCGAAAGTTTGCTGATCACCGATATGACATTATATAAATAGCACATAGCTGAGAGGGTGATAGAGCAGATTGTTACCCCGAGAAAACATTGTCAACTGAGGCGAAGGGGTAATAATCTGCTCTATCACCCTCTCAGATATGTGTTATTTAATTTATTATACTGAATGTTCTGTTATTCACTGTGTCTAAACTACCCCGGCAAAAAATGTTTGGACTCGATAGTATCTAATATCCGGCACAGTGACGGAACATTAATAGAAAGAGAAAAGGTAGTTTTCTGTTTATTCATTTGTTATTTTTATGATATCGGAGAATATATATACATATATAACTATTTTCTATTGTGAGATGTAATATTTTCTACAACCGTTCTAGATTAACGGAGAAATAAGTAAAAATGCACGTCAAAATAACGAATTGAGTGAACCTTGCCTTGAATTTGTTTAATTTCTCCTTAAATTATTCACATGGTACGGACAGAAAGGTACGGAAAGAAAGATATTGACATGGAGATTGCAAAACTAGTCACTTTGAGCACCTCAATCCTTGTATTTCTTGGTATGGAACGAAAGAAATAGGTCATGTCAAAATGGAAGCACCCGGTTTTGTCAATGTTGTTTACTACACAATGACCCGGTTTTGTCTATGTATAGAACCCGGTTTTGTTTATTTTATAAAAAACAACGTTTTTCTATGTTGTGATGTTATACTATTGTTTCAGAAAAGGGAGAAGGTTTTGTACCATTAAAACGTTTAATCCCGCTGCAAATGTTTGCACCTGTCCTAAGTCAGGAATTTGATTACAGTAGTTGTCGTCTGTTTATATAGTTAATACGTGTTTCTCGTTTCTCGGTTTTATATAGATTAGACCATTGTTTTTTCGGTTTGAATGGTTTTACACTAGTAATTTTTTGGGGCCCTTTATAGCTTGCTGTTCGGTGTGAGCCAATGCTCCGTGTTGAAGGCCGTACCTTGACCTATAATGGTTTACTTTTATAAATTGTAACTTGGATGGAGAGCTGTCTCATTGGCACTCATACCACATCTTCCTATATCTATTAACACTGGTACCCTGAAACAAAAAAAAAATAAATTAACAAATGGCTGATCATGTGGGTTTTCAAACCAGATACCTCAATAAAGCGTGTGGCCAAGTTTAATAAATTGTTAAAGAGGAGAAGATTATTGTAAGATAATTGGTAAAAACGCAAAGAAATGGTAAAAATCGTAATTAAAGGTCAATAATTCTTACAAGGATATCGACCAAGTCGACTTATTCGTAAATATTGTCTTGCTGGTCATTTTTGCTATATAACTTTTATATATTTCAAGATAATAGACAGAAATGGAAAAAAAAAGGAGAAATTTGTCATTCAAGGACATTAACTTCTATAAGAATTCGTGTGAGAATTTTGATGTGTATGGACAAAAGGTAGAGCTCAACATTATGAACGTATCAGCCCCCGTTAAATTTGTTCTATCTATAGCTGTTTTCAAATAATAGACAAAACTTGCATCCCCCTATGTTCTTTTTTAAGCCATGTCGGCCATGTCTTTGTTGACAAGCGGGGGTCATCAAAATCTTTTTAAACTAGGTACCCCAATGATGATGAAAAACTGTTAAACATAAGTTCGTTAGGCCTTTTAAAACCGACATAAGATTGTGGATAAGGTTTGTTAAATGTATTGTAGCCCAGTAATTTCAGAGGAGAAGATTATATAAAAAATTAACGGAAGACGACGGACGACGGGGGCCAAATGATGAAAAAAGCTCACTTTTCCCTTGGGGTCAGGTGAGCTAAAACCAACCAAGAATTCCAAACAAGATTGCACCGTTCTTGAATTAAAAAAAAACTAACATTTCATAATTAAGGCTTACACGAACGAGATAAACTAATCAGACATGGCAAAACAACTTCAAATACGTTTTTTTTTACAAAAATTAATACTACTTATTATTTATACAGGAGTGACTGTACGCACTGACATGTCGCGACTGCTGGAATGATCGTTATCGAAATTATTTTGAAGGTCTGTAAGATAAATAATTTAATAAAAGTATCTCATAAAATTAACATTGTTTATGGAACAATTTCGCGGGTGTCCCTGCTTTCTTATTTCTTATAAAATTTTAAGTTGGTATACGATTTAGTTATATAACATCAGTGGCGAATCCAGGCGGCGTATAGGTCACACGCCCCCACCCCACCTTTGATGGCCCGAAAAAATTTTTAAAAAATTTTACGATTTTTTTTAGCATAATTCGTCCAAAACATTGTTCGCTTCGCTACGCTCTGCGGTATGAAAGCGGTTTGAATTACGCCCACTTTGAAAAAAGCTGAATCCGTCCCTATATATTGTCAATAATATATTGACCAACGTCAATGTACGATAATCATAACACAATGGAGAGATAACAGAACCGTTTATTTATACAACTATTAATAAACTAATCATTATTGCATTTTCTCGATGGCCTGAGACTATTAGAATACTAATTTATACTAAGTATTATAGTTACAATTAAGGATAGATCATAGATTTGATTTTTAATGCATGATTATTGTAATCCTTTTCTCACCATAAACATTCATTTTCTGTTTTCGATTCTGCAAGCATATACACATTTGTTTGATTATCATGCCTTACAATGAACATTTAGCCTTAAGAAGATTTAGTTTAAACGGTCTTAGGAAATAGTACACCCCTAGGTAGATTGGATTACTTATAAAGATAACCATCCTGTTGTGCAAGAAAATCACATATCAAATGTGCGTCCTTCAATTTTTAAGACCATAAACTCGAATTTTAAGTTTAAACACTAAAATTTACATAATTCATATAAAAAAAAAACGTATAGAGAGCTTAAAACTCAATTTGCGGTTTAACCTTCATTTCTATCTATTTCGCAGTTAGAGTATTTTTTTTAATGCAAAGCAAAATTATAGATTCAAAGAAATAACAGGTTGTCCTCTGTAAGAAATCGTTTTCCAACCAGCCACCAAACTCCTTTTAATTGCTGAAATTCAATTATGTTATGCGATTATGCATTTTTTTTCTTTGACAAAACCGGGTTCTGCCTTGTGAAATCTAGGACAAAACCGGGTTGTACACAATGACAAAACCGGGTGCTTCCATTTTGACATGACCCATTTCTTTCGTTCTATACGCAGAAATACAAATATTGAGGTGCTCAAAGTGACTAGTTTTGCAATCTTCATGTCAATATCTTTCTTTCTGTACCTTTCTTTCCGTACCATGTGAACAATTCAAGGAGAAATTAAACAAAGTCGAGGCAAGGTTCACTCAATTCGTCATTTTGACGTGCATTTTTACTTATTTCTCTGTTAATCTAGAACGGTTGTAGAAAATATTACATCTCACAATAGAAAACAGTTATATATGTATAAATATTCTTCGATATCATAACAATAACAAATAAATAAACAGAAAACTACCTTTTCTCTGTCTATTGATGTTCCGTCACCGTGCCGGATATTAGATACCATCGAGTCCAAACATTTTTTGCCGGGGTAGTTTAGACACAGTGTTATTACTGTCTATTAAGGCTGTGTTTGGATATACGCCTAAGGCAGCCTATGGTTACCCATAGGTATCTTTGGGTACCAATGGTTTGATATTTTGATATATAGAATATCAAACCAAAGGTACCTATGGATAACCATAGGCCACCTCTGGCGTATATACAAACACAGCCTAAATTTCAAATCCAAAGTAATGAATTATGTCTTGTACATAACAATCTTCCGTATTTATTAAATCGCACATTTGAGCAAGCGTCTCCGTGAAGGGTAATAGAGCATTTGCCATGGGATAGAGTAAATTGTCTCCATCGTATTAAACAATCAAAATCTGGCATTTTGACATGAAGTATAATAAAAGTTATTGTATATACCTAAAGACTTGCTCAGTTGGGTTAACATTTATAAATTTTACGTTGACTTGCACACGAGGTTTTTTTGAAGAAGGAAGTAAAACTTTTTGAACAGGTTTTGTATTTATCTTCATCATTAGTACATTTTCAATGAGGTCAATTTTGTATGTTAAAATAGGTCTTATTCTATCATGCTTTCTAAAAGCCTACCCCAAAAAATGCTAACGTATTCATTATATACTATTATATCAATATAACAGGCGAACATTAGATAAAATATGAATATGCTTTATATTTAGCTTTGTTTAGCCTGTGCAATTTCAGGGGAAATAAATCTTAATTATAAACCGTTTGTGCAACGTTTACAATCAACGGTTGGTTGAAAGCATAATCGAGTACACACAATATCGTTTGTTATGAATAGGGAACATATCCACATGAAATTTATACCAAGATGTAGCTAAAAATCCTCCAAATACTTTTGGTAATGATTCATAAAACATACGTTGACATTAAGGGCATATATGAATTATTTTCAAAAGTTCAATGACGGCTCCCAGTTCGTACTACGGTTGGTACTGTAGCAAATCGAGAAACCTCTATTATGACGTAGACGTGGCATTGACTTACGTGTAACTTTTTCAATTTTTTAATGCGACCTTTTGTTAACAATAGTGCTCGACACATCTAATGAACAAAAGGACAACTCAATTCCATCTCTATACAGGTAAATGTTTGAAAAAATGCTTATTTGTTTAAAATCAGAAAATGACGTAACGTCGTCTTCGAATTTTTAACAAATTAGTAAATGATAGATAAATCATTCAGGTCACTAGTTTTAATCTGGAAAATATTATAAATTAATACATGAAATTTCTTTTAATTAAAAACCAGGGTAACGTTTCTTTTTTTGCCTATATAGCTAGTAAACATTTATTTATATCAGACAATGCACGCACGTGGACGAGGGTACTTATACCGTATTTAAGAATGTGGCGCTTGGACTGTCAATGATAAAGTTAACTGGTCTGTATGTAGTTTTACTATCATATCTTTAACAACTCAGTACTGTTTGCCGATTTTGTTTTATTCTGGTACAAAACCTCTGATATAAATAGACTTTTGAAAATAATACAAAGTAGACTGTCTATTAAGTCTGTCATAGTATATAGAACTTTAGGTTGTATACCAGCTGGCCTTCGCACTAAAGTTCCTTCATCTTCGTCGTTTTCTTTTTCGAAATTCCCTTGAAAAAAATTCAGCCAGTGTTCAGCCTTGTCTTTATCAGTACTTACATAACACATTTTACAATCTCTTTCATCATGTAATTCGGATGGGGGGATTTGGATTTTCATTTCGACTTCATATGACAAGAAATTCTTCTTTCCTGACTCTGATATGTCTTTTTCACGGTTTTCACGTTCTTGTCTGACATTTGAGTTGGCTTTGTTCCTCACTAAATTTTAGTTCCTTTCGACATAGCACCTCTTGAAGCTTTGCGCAAACTATGCGCCTGTGTTCCCTCTACAAGACCTTTATAGTCTTACCCCGCGACATCCCTCATTATTTTTTCCAGAGGCTATGGAATAGGCAAATTCCTGTTGTTTTTCCCAAATTTTTTTGAAATTCCGAGCCCTAGTTTCAGTTTTTGGACAAAGCGCAACTCGAAACCTTGCGCAAACCATGCGCCTGTTTCTCCTCTACAAGACCTATATAGCTATACCCCGTGAAACTCCACATTATTTTTTTCTCTAGAAGCCATTGAATAGGTGTAATACCACCAATGCTTGGTACGTCACATCCGGTTGCATACGAAAATAGGTCGAAAAAAAATATTCCCTTGAATTTGACAGTTATAGGTAATTAATTCATCATTTTATTGCAGTAAAACATTTCTGGGTCATAAACATATACATGTATCTTGGGTATTTCAAAGCATCATTTTTTTTAAATTTGGGTTTGTATAGAATATTTTGGAAACTTGAGGTTGCATGGTAACTAAAGCTTGTATACAGGTTATATAAGGGGGGAAATTTGATTGG